>NC_142191.1:24057500-24657500 GCF_026936395.1 Plectropomus leopardus
ATTCAGCACTATATAGTAACATTTTTTCAACAATCAGTTTCCAACATTTAGAATGTGTTTTGAAACAAATCTCTGAATTCACTTAACATGGCCTTTAAAGTTTATCTCTTATCTGATCATCTAATTACTTATTTGATTAATCATGTGAGCAATTAACTGGAAATCTGTTACTTCTATTAAAAGTCAGCTGACCACAACACGCAGCAAAGCATGACAACTGAGCAAACTCAAACATCAAAATATGAGCCCAAGGAAATAGCCCGGGCGCCAGAAGAAAATGTTTGCATTGTACTTTTCTGCGAACAAACAATATGTTATATTTACATGATTTGTTTCATATTGCAGTTTCTAAAGTGACGATATAAAGGCCTAAATTTGTCATCAGGAGGTGGAGGGGATGGTGGTTGTTGTGACACCTTGGTGAGAAGTCTGCTGAGCTGCAGACCGCTATTCGATACCAACACCAGTTGTTTTTTACCACTATGTTGCAGTGTTTCCACGTTTGTGGCACTGAACCTGTGTGTTGTGGCGGGACATCCTTATGTTTCCGAGCGCTGTTCATTGCACTGAACCTGGGTCTTCTCAAAAGACATTTTCCAGCAAAGTCTGTGGCACTGAATATGTGTTTTTAGCAGCAAATCACAGCGTTTCTCAGCAGTGTTTGTGGCACTGAACCTGTTTGCTTTTAGCAGCACATCGTGGCGTTTCCCATCGCCTGTTTCTCTCTCTCCCTTCCTGCTGCAAATTAAAGGCTCGGAGACCAGACCCGGGCGTCACAGCGCAGCCCTGAGCCTGGAGAGGAGCTACAACCTGGCCTGAGCATCCAGGGCTACCCCTTTCTCCTCCCCCTGGAGCTCCAGACCTGACAGTGATAAATGAAACACTGCAGCTAATGTCTGGCTAGGGGATATTGGAGAGTCCACACACACACACACACACACACACACACACACACACACACACACACACACACACACACACACACACACACACACAGAAAAGATTGCCTCAACTGCAGTGCAATTAAATCTACAAAGTAACCTCCCCCCACCCTCTCCTCCTCCTGTGTCTCTCTCTCTGATTGCCTGGTTTCTTCATCTTCCTCCTGCTCCCCCTTTTCTTATCATCCTCCCTTTACATATCCCTCCTCCACCCATCTCTCTCTCTGTCTCTCTCTCTCTCTCTCTCTCTCTCCATTTATTTCTCCCCACTACAGTGTTCCTCCCTGCCTCCCTCCGAGCCTCTCAATCAGCTCCTCTGATTGCCATCATCGTTTTTATTACTGCCCATCATTACAACCATCAGTGTTATCCGTATTGTTCTGCTACTGACAGCCTTCTGTGCTCGCCTCACAACACACGGCACATCTCAAGGAAGACGTGCTTTAATATTTTAAAGGTTTTGTGTTTGAAAAAACAAACTGCTTCAATGGGCTTTCGACACAATGGAGGAGATGCCTCCCCTTGTGAGTCCATGTGGTAGACATGCTTAACTATAGCCTTTTCGACATAATGAAGGTTTAATATGATGGATTTAATATTGAGAGTTATCCCCATGAAATTGTCTGGCAGAGGCATTAAGATTACATTAAAATACAAGTTTAGCTGGTCAGTATCTATCCAACTAATTATCTTTAATGTAATGCTTTATGTAAAACATGTGTCCAGCTGAAGATAACTACATTTTAAGTGCCAATGCTCTTTCTCTACTTGAGTCTGTTCAGGTCCTTACTGACCTCAGGTCTTTTTTTGAAAATCAGTTACAGTAGATTTGGGCACATTTTACATTAGTTTACTCCACATCCACCTTGATATTTCAAACATGTTTGATATTTAGGATTTAAACTCTGGATGATTACAGTCAGTGGACCATACCCCTTATGAGCAAAATGACCAAAATGCACCCCCTTTGTTAACCTGCCATCCCTCTGCAGCCAGATACAGACTCAGACACTGTTGGAAAAGGGAGATTTTTAGCTTTCTAATTATATCAGTCTTGGTTTTGTACTCTAAATAGTAACCAAAATAGGTCACATTACCTAATATCTGTCACTGAGCCATGACTTTAAGAAAAAAGGCCTTCAGCTTTCAGTATTGTGGCCGAAAAGATACGTGACAGAGCCCACTGGCCTTTTAAACTTCAGGAACATCCTGCACTGCCAGGGCTGTCTTGAGAGTGAAAAATACACAGAAAAGCTTGGGGACACTTTTAATTTGTACCCAATGGGGTTACAAAAACAAGCATACCCAACAACATGGTGCATGAAGACGAGAAACTCTGTCGTTACAACTGCGGTCAGTTGGACGAATGAAGTCAGCATACATTTTAAGCAATGGACGTCACTTTAAAATATTCACAACTTGGATTTATTTTTTTCTGAAAACACCTTTTCATTCTTTTGACCGAAAAAATTCGGACTAAAGGACTACTTCAGAGGCAGGGAGTAAAATAAAATCCGTCTCTCTTGGTAAATCCATATTAATTATTCTTTCGTGCTCATGGTTTCTGTGAACTAAATATAATGATTGAATTGAAGCATGTACATACAGACAAAAGTTTAAACAAATAACGGTGTATTTGCTTAGAGCTAGCTCACTGGTGGCAACCCAATGGGTTTTAAGAGGTTTTAATGAGGTTTTTATATTCTAAAAAATTTTATATTCTTATATTCTTCTAAAAGCCAACACTTAATTTATATAAAATCAGAGGAAATTCACTGTCCTGGAACTTGTGCTGTTACTATACTCTTTAGGCTTGCATTCATATTTCAGGGGCGTTATTCAGTTAAATGACACAGGTCTGTCCACCCTGTTAAAAATCAGTGAATTACATACTGATTATTCCAGTAGAAATGTGAATGTCCTAAAAAGACACTTAAACAAAATGCATACTCATACAATTTTCATGTATTATTGATAAAGTTGTTGTCTTTATTAGGTATGTAATTCTATAGTTTTGTCCCTTATTTACAACCAAATTACATGAACATTTATTATTGTGAAAGCATGAGCTGATAAAGGTGTCACCACATCTCCTCTCTGAGGATGAATGCTTTTGATGTGAGTGCGTGAAATACAATCAGTCCACCATCTTTTTAAGTGCAAAGTGCATTAAGTAGTATCTCCTGCACCACACCATCTGACACAATTACTAATGGAACACACACAAGCACACGCATACACTCCGACCAGCATTCAAACTACACGCATAGCTGTCAATCAAGTGTTTCAAAGGTTTAGACAACACGAAGGAAAGAACACAACCAGAAACACATCTTTCTAATACATGTATAAGGTGAAGAAGTTGTAGTGCTGAAGATAATTCAGTGTTATTATGGCAAATGCACCCTGAAACCAGAAAAATGGATCTTGTTTCAGTTCTCACAGACACGGAAACTGTAAAATTGCTGAGAAAATTTTCATATGAAAATAAGGGCTCTCTGCATTCACACATAAATGTACTGGTCTTCTGGTCTGGTGCCTCTTGGCACAGTTTTTGTGGCACGCAACCTGGGTGTTGTTTTTTTTTTTTGTCTGTTTGTTAGTTTTTACCAACAAATCACAGCAGTACCCAGCAGCTTTTATGCCACCAAACATGGATGTTTTAGGCCAATCATGATCTTTTCCTATCCTTTAACCAAGTGTATTTATTTGTGTTGAACCCCCAGGAGGGTGCATTGCGTTGAAGCAAATTTTACATAGTGGCCAAAAGAGGAATTACGATATCCAGTGATGCCATGGGGCCTAGACTGACTTTTTCCCATTGACTTACACTGGGAAAGATACGTCTGTAAATCAGTGTATACATTTTTGTAAGTGTCAAAAAGAAATGACTCCTTTCAATTATATTTACAATTTAATACTTACATCTCATGTTGTCACACATGCGACCCTCTCGTGCATGAGTAGATTTAACATACAGATACACACATGCCATCTCGTTCCATTACATTAGAGAGAAGACATCTCTATGTCTGATATCTCCGACACTCTGCAACTCACACCAAAACAATCTCGACTGATAAAAAGCACTACGGGTAAGAGGAAAAATATGTATTTTTGATTTGGGGTGATCTGTCCCTTTAAGTAAACCATCTGAGCACTTCTTTCATCCAATAGTACCCCTTATACACCTCGCATAATCTTGTGTTTTCCATTAAGATGACACAACACTAACATTAAAAATGTGAGTGATAACACGGTTAACCTCTCAGCCTCAGTCTCTGCTTTGTTTCTCTTCCCTTCCATCTTTTCACCTCCATCTCTCTTATTCTCTCTGCGTCTCCCTCATCTTTTATGTCTCTCACATTCTCCCCTGAACACCCGTCATTTTGCCCGTCAAGGTTATCAGGCCACCGTGTAAACAACAAAGAGCTCTGCTGATGGAATCACTCACACAAACACACTTTCATTCGCCGGTATCCCTCTGTGTTGTCGTGGTAACGGCTGTGACAGCGGTAAGATGGATTGAGAAGTGCCTGAACCTGATAACGCTGCACAGTCACTTAACATGTACAAGAGACGTGATGGACGGACTGATACGGGTTTACAGCACCGGCTTCACCTGAATTCACCTAACTGATGAACTGCTTGGCCAAAAATATGTGGACACAAGAGCACTAGTCCTTTACTTTGATTGGTGGAAAGTGAGAAAGACGTATTCACATCCTTTGCTTAAAAAAAAAAAAGTTTAAGTAATTATACAACACTGTGAAAATGTTACTTAGGGGAAAGCAGTTATTCAGTTTTTCAGTTCAGGGAAATGTATTTTAAGTTTTGAATTACGTGGTGCAGAAAAGTCTTCTCAGTGGCTGTTATTGTTGCTGTTATTACATTAGATCATTTAATTATTATGTCTCAAGCATTAATACAACAGCAGGATATTGGTGTTGGTTAGGTAGAGCTCGTTTTTAATTTTTAACTGAAAATTATCTTTATAATCTTCTGATTGTTTCCCCATTAATTAATTGTTTGGTTGTAAAAATTCAGAAAATATTTAGAAATGGCATCACAATGCCCCTGAGACCAAAGTGACACCATCACAATGTTTGTTTTGTTCAAGCAATAGTGTAAACCTCAACATTATTAAAAGTAAATAGTAATTAAGACTGTTAATGAAATGCAGCTGAGTAAAAAGTACAATATTTGCCTCTGAGATGAGGTGGTGTAGAAATAGAAAGTGGTCTAAAGTACCGCAAATGTGTTCTTAAGTAATAAACAGACTTACTGGATTTTCTCTGGGGGAAAAGGGCATTTTTTTGTTGCAATTAACAGCACAGACTGGAATAAATATGAATTTAAAGTGTCATAAAGTGACTTAAATGTAAGTTACAATCTCAAAACATTTTTTTATATGTTTAATGTAGAGAAGATCAATGATGTTACACAGGTCATCTCCACTGTGCGCTCAAACATATCTAATAGATTATTTTTTATACGTATGTAAATATTAACGCAAAATGTATGCAACAACATTGTAAATTTGAACATCTAGAATTTCATACAACAGCGCAAAATCCACTTGCTGATATAAAACATGGGGTATTATTAAAAGCTCCAGTACAGTTGAGGTAAAATGTTTTGACTGGAACGCACCATGGCTCATTTTTGAGTCATGTTGGGTTTACATTTGTAAAACTCTCCTGGAGCCGAGAAAAGCTATTTAAAAATATGTGAAATCTTAACAATGATAAGTCTATGATCAGATCAAGAACTCGCAGGCAGGAGAAAAACTACTGTGTATAGTCAGTGGGCTGCATACCGGAGAAGTAAACCTGGAAGCTGGATTACTTTCTCGGCGTATGCGCCAGGTGAGCAACTTCATGGGAATAAATCAGCAACATCTTAGGTCTAAATTCTGGGTATTATTAAAGTCTATGGTCTCCCCTAGGTCACCCAGGTGAGTAAGCAGCTTCATTTTTAACCACATACACCTTAATTATGTTAGCACCACTGGCCGTTCTGACACTGCTAATGGTGGCAACAGAGCTAACAGTGATAACATTGTCAACAATGCTGAGGGAGTTTTACAGCTCAGAACTGAGCAGGTTAGTCACCAGGGCGAGCTGGGGGGACACCGGAGGGTGAGCACAATATTTACACAGCAACACAGTTGGGTCGGGACAGCGTTATTAGTGTTAATTAGTGTTAATAGCCAAATGAGCCACGCTGCTAGCTTGCTAGCTCTTACCAGACCCTGCTGAGGTGCAGTGCAGAAAAAATGAAGACGAGCAAAATTAACCTTTAGACCAACAAGTGAAACCAGTCAAAAACAACATCTGCAGAACCCATGAGTGTTCAGCTTACAATCATATGTATCAAAGAAAAGCCAGAAATACCCACATTTAAGAAACTGCAACAAATAAATGTTTGGTATTTTTTACTAAATAAATAGCAGAAATGAGTATCTCCACTTAAAATCATTAATGCAGTTACTTTATCTTTACCAGCAAAAGCTACGTGAGCTAACTGTTAATTGGACTACAGCTGGAGCTGTTCATACGGACAGAACCAAAACAGCAGGCTGACGGGTTTTTGGCTGATATTTATGATGGATATTCCCTGTAAAAATGAAAAGTTCCACAACAATAAGCTGCAATAACAATGATTTACACCCACAAGTACACCTGCTAATTAAAAGACCAGCTGCTGGATGTCTGAGTGGATCCGAATTAAGCTGTGATGAGGATGACATTAACTTCTTCATTAAGCTTTTGATTTCAATTTTTCTATCCATGTGTTTAAGTGTGAAGGGGGAGGGGTTTAGCTGAAATGTCAACTAAGGGTATTAATCTACAGGTAAGATCAGAGTACAAGTATTAGATTTTTAAAAGGATCTTAAGGCTTTAATTTGATATAAACAACCACTAAAAACATGAGATCAGACTTGATACCTCTTTTGAGTTTGATTTATCGACAAAAACACAGAAACTTTTAAATGATTCTGCAGTTTTTACACTGTAAGAAGCAACTAAGGTTTGTTAATGGACATCTAGTCTTTATTATTATATCAGACATTACTTACTTTGTATTTAAACTGCTTTGTTTGTTTGTTCATTTTTGTTTCAATACTTAATCTTCTGTAAGAAACTGCAACAACAACCACGTCTTTTCAGGTCATTGGTGTTGATGCTCAGACAGTTCAGTTTGGAAATAAAAAGATGATTTACAGCAGGGCAGAAACAATTAGAAGACTAAAATATTGTAGGGCTTACTATTGACGCTTTCATAAAATATTTACACAATGAGACTTTTGATATATAATTATCACTAATGTGGATATAATGACTAAGTGTGTAAAGGCAAATAATAGAACAGCTAGAACAGTCTATAAATTCAGAAAATTGTTTCACTTTACTGTACTGCAGCCTTTAAAATCAGGAAATTTAAACACTAATGATATCGAAAAATCTAAGACAATACGTGGTCTCATATCACAATATCCATATAATATCAATATATTGCCCGGCCCTACTCTATTATCTAAATTCACTCTATGATCAACAATCAATAGCTCCAGAAGAGCTACTAAGTGGACTTGATGGTGAAATAATATTATCAACTTCTTTTTCCGAGATCAAGAATACACTTTTAATCTCAATTTTTAAGCCAACCTTGAGGAGAACTCAGAAAAAAAAAAGTTTCTTCACAACCTCTCAAAATCTCGTTTTTGCTGACCTCTGGTGGTTTAACTTCTCACCTAGCTGCAGCGATACACAGGTGTAGTCCAGGACACCGTGACATCACTGCAGGGCGTAGCTACAGGTGCAACAGAGCTCATTTTTTACCACAACTATCGAACTACTTGTTCCAAGGTCAAGGGCTTTCAGTCCATCATCCTGTCTGCACAGATCTGAATCTAAAAACACTCCCATTCAATAACAACTGAGTAAAATATTCCAAGAGGTCAAACATTACGGAGACATCTGCTTTGGGTCTTTAGTTGAGGCTTTTGGCCTGAATGGCCTGCTTCATATCCTCAGGGTCAGTTTTAAGACAAAACAATTGATCCAATCACAAAAAAATAAAACATAGCAGCCGCGTTTTAACCTGTATATTAAGATTTTGCGCTCAAACAGGCATTAAGGCATTTCCCCAAAACACTTGAATAAAAATCCAATCGGTCTGGTCAAAGATGTCCAACAAGCATTCAAACACAAACCTCTTGCCTGGTGCAGGGTTGGCCTTCCTCTGGCTGCTAGTACACTCTTTGAGGTCAAACATCCGTTCTTGGTCAGACACATTTCGTTCTCAAAAAAAATACAAATACATTGTTGCCATTAAAACTGCAGGTCAACTTATCGGATTTCGTGGTCACGGTGCACTTTGTCTCCGAAAAACCTGGTCGGGTCCGATGGCTCAAATGCGGAATATCGTTCAAAAAGAGAAAATCGCTGGTTTTGTTTTGTGGTTTCCATAGCCCTTTCAGAAGCTGAGTTTTCGGTCTTTTGAAAGTACTTTTTCATTCTCGTCTTTTCGGAGTCGAAGCAGAGCTTGTCCCCATCCACCACCACCACCGCCACCACCACCACGCCTGGACATTTCTTGATTTCCTCTGGCGCTGCAGCCCTGAGCCAGACAGACAAAGGAGGGGAAGCCCTGCCAAGTCTCTCCACTGCAGGCATGGCTTTTTCCTTTCCTCTCTGCTCCCTTGCTCTTTCTTCGTCTCTCTCGACTGTGGCAGCGTTCCCGAGAAGCTCTGGCGACGCTCCAGCATGTCTGCCACTCCGTCTGAACCTTTCCATCCATCCATCCATCCATCCATCCCAACCATCCTTTTCGCAGTGGACCCCCGCCCTCCTAACCCACATCCTCCTTCCCTGTCCAACCCCCTCCAGTCCGAAAAACACAAACACACTTTGGGTAAATCATTCCAAACAAAATCTAAAAAAACTCAAAACACTTAACATCTTCCGATTCCTCTCCATCTCTTTAACACTGAACCCAAATACCACCGAGTCAATATCTTCCCCACGCAACCTTTACACTTACTACTGTCATCTTTCTCTTTTTTATGTTAGAGGGTGGTGAGTATGTGTGCGTGTGTCTGAGTGTGTGTGTCTTGTGTCTTTTGTTCAGTGCCAGTGCAGATCTATTCATCATGTGCCAAGACTCAGCGCCCTCACTTGTAGTGAAGAGGGGGCACGTTGGTGCCAACTGCACCGACTGCCAACTTGGTGCTGCTGTCGGTCTGTTTGCACACACAAAAAAACTCTCTATCTCACAAACACACACTTTTTTGTTGAAGCCATTCACATGTTAGAGTGACAATTATCCTTTAGGAAAAATAAATAAACCAACAGATGTATGGATTATTGAAAGCTAATCCTGATGTTTATTATTTAAACCTGATGTGTAGTGCCAATATCCTTATTCACAGTCTTCAAATTGGGGCCAAGCAATCATTCAATACCAATTTTATTGACTTTATATAATCATATTGATATGCCTTTTTTTTTTACTATATTCTTTTATCTAAAATATTGATTCTGAGCTAACTGTAAAGAAAAATAAATAATGAAAGAAGTCGGTAAACACTTTGTTCAGCGTGCTTTAAGACGTTTTTGATATAATTCAGAATAATGCAGCACTTGTGCATGTCATTAATGCTATCATTTTAATTATTTTATGTGATTCAATTCAAAATAAATGATAAATAAATTCATAATTGACCAGTGGCTGAGAAAGATTTCCATATTTACAACATTAATAAGCGTGTGCAAGCATTCACACAACCATTCTTGGTAATAATAAGGCATTTGCATATCATTGCATATCATTAATGTCTACCATTCAATGAAGACTTTGAAAAGACTAAAGTATGACACACTCTCATGCCTAAAGACAATTCGACTTTTTAGTCGCATACTATGAGATTTGCAAAGAATGGGGATCTTCAGGGTCACTATTTACAACAGTACATCTAGCTTCCTTTTATGATTATTTCCCAAAAAAATGTATGCCTAACTAAATGAAAAACCTATGAAATGACATATTAACTCCTTATTTATCCGTAAACATACATAAGACTAGAGACACAAGCTAAAAGGCATCATATGTCAGCCGTATTTTTTCAGTTCTGCATCAGTATAATCTCATGATGATTTTTCACATACTTTGTAAATATGACCCAAAGCTGCTTTATTTTTTAAAACAACTAACGCCAGCTTCAACTTGACCTTGTGGTGAGACTGCTTTGTAACCTGCAAGAATGGTTAAAAATGAACCTCTAATCTCAATTTTGGGTGCAAAATGGTAATCTGAACATATATAGTGTCATGAGAACTGGACAAACTGCAGAGGAAGACTGTGTTATACCATCAAAAGCTCTAGAACTACTGAACTTACAATGTGATAAGACTGTTTGTGAACTACTGTACCTTGAACAATTATGAACTTTAAGTCTCCGTGTATGTGGTTTCATAACAAATTTACCAGCCACTGTTAAGCAATATTTCAGCAAATATTCTAGGTTGAGGTGGAAACTTAGATGGGTACATCCCTTGTTTAGTTATAAGCCTGGTAGCTGGCAGCTTTGGTAATTTGATCAGTGTAATTAGATGCTTTTAAACTGCAGCAGAAAGTGGTATTAAAGTAGTAAAAGTGATATTTTACTACAGAAAAGCAACAGGATGTATTCGTAAGAGTATGCATCACAACATCAGGGTTAATTCTCATATATTTAAGTTAATGCAGTGGCGTTTTTAACTGAAAGTCAATCTTGTTATAATGTTAAGAGGCAGACTGGAAAATTTGCGCATGCGCAGTATCGGCTACTCAGTGTTTATGTAGCAGCAGGTGCTAATGGCTAAAGTAACTGTTAACGTAACTTAACTTCATTAACGCTAACTTACATCTATATAACTGAATCAGTTCACATCTTGTACGAAAGGCAGCACCGCAAACGTTACCCAAACATAACCATAACAACAAATAAACCAGCAAACTACTCCTGTTTGGTTCGCTGCATAACGTCAGTGTATCACAAAGTTATATCATACTTGCTACAGAAGCTAACACGCTAAAGCTTACCGGAGACTTTCATGCTGTCAGTCCGTCCGGGGAGTGCTGTCTCTGCGGTCGGCATCTCGGCTTTAGAGGCCATGTCTCCCATCCTACTATTGACAAAGTGACGCCAAACAAGACGCAGCCTGGAGGAGGAGACCATTGAACCAGCAGCGACTCACTCCTGCTCCACAGTCCACACCGAGAGCTAGCTCAGTTAGCTAAAGCTACATAACACATCTTACCTAACGACAGCACGAGGCTTGTGTAACGACAGTGTTACTCAACACTGACCAAAACAAAACGGCATGCTTCAATATACTAAACACGCTTAAAACGCAACATCAAGCTTTTCTCACTTAAGAATAAGTATGAATTTCTGCGCAAATAATAACCCTAAAAAGCAGCCTAATTATTGTGAAATTCACAACTTTTTACTTTGACTTGTTCCTTCCGCTATTTTGTTTACATCACCTGCGCCAAATTAAACTTCTCACTACTTCTTTGTTTTATTTTATAATGGTACACTTTGAACATGAGGAGTCTACACTAATCATTATGTGAGATAATTTGTTAAAGTTATAAATGGAGTTTGGTATTATTGCAAAACTGTAAAAAATAATAATAATAATAATAATAATAATAATAATTTTAAAAAAAATAGGCTAACATTCTAGTGGTGTTTTAGTAGTGTTTTTTTTTGGTTTTTTTTACATCTATTTATCACACAGACTCATGCAGAAGCCTTTAAGAAGAAGAATTTAAGCGACTATCAAAGAGAAAAAAGAAATCATCCAGAATATCATCCAAAAATTGTGCTGTAAACCATTCTTTTGAAAACCAAAAATTAATTCAGCATTTATAAATTTATCTTGGCATTCTTCCACATTTCATTTTGCTTATATCCTCACTCTTGGTTTCTTCTCTCCCACTCCATTCTGGGAAAATCACATTCCTAATAAGTGATAAGCTGGTGAGAAAGTCTGGTATCTGAAATATTCATCTAAATTAAAAAAAAAAAAAAACCTCAGGGGAATAACAATTGAGACAACTGTGGATGTATACGACACAATTTAAAATTAATATTATCGCAGGCCTTAAAACCACAGCTGCGTATTTACCATTTCTAATGTTAAATATTAGTTAATCCACTCACTATAAATAGAAAGCTGTTTACCCCCATTGTCTAAGACATAGTTTGACCTACAACCTCTCTTATAATATTTAGTTCCAGTCAGTTTAAGGCACTCTGACCCATGTAGCTGTTATACACAGCAACTGGCTGGAAAAAAACACATTTCTTTGACAGTCCTGTCCTAACTTGTGATTTTCTCAACATGTTTGATGCAATCAACACCAAGTACCTTCTGTTTTTTTCTTCCTTCATGGTGATGTTTCCTTATAGTTACCACACATGATTCTAGATATAAACCATAATTTTCATACAAAATACAAAAAAATGGATTATTGGGGAACTGAGGTAACTGTTACATTTCTATCATCTTAATGCGCTTATCCACGGTGTATTTTTCAACCTAGCCCCTATGTTTTGGATGTTTTTGGGTCTAAGTGACGGATGGGAACAACCACTTTTGATATTGGTCTAGTATTGAGCGAGAGGGCTGATGTCACAAAACAGGCTGCAATGTAACCACTTGGGGCAATTATAACACTGTCAAAGTATGTCGGCTAACAGCGCTTGTTTTTGCTGCTGACAGGCTCAGATTGTTATTTTAAGTGTCTGACACCATTATGGAAAGGACCTTCAGTTGTCATCCTTTTTTGAAAGAGTAAGATCCTTTTTTATAAACTGTTAAACACACTCCATACAGAGTTGACAGAAACAAAATAAAACTCACAAAAAGCCATCTTAGTTAATCTATCCACTGATTCAGCAATCATCAACTCTGGTTTGGTTGAAATAAACTGTTAATTACCCAGTTAAATGTGAAAATATGCTAAAATTGTTGTTTATTTAAATAGAGTTTGGTGGCTTTGGTGATGGATAGACAAGGTCTATCTCTATAGGGATCCTTTCCATAATGTTGTCACTGTTGACACTCATAATGACAATCTGAGCCTGTCAGTGGCATAAACAAACACTTTTAGTTGATATACATTGATGAAGCAAACATGCCCTGTGTGGTTATGTTGAAAAAACAAACAGAAGTGACCCTTTAATGTGGATGTAAATGTGGCAGAAAATGGCTTTCCGTCAGTAGGATATTTAAGGTTTCTTTTTAAAACAGATATTGAAACCAAAACGTCACATATTAGGAAATCAGAATATGAAAATATGACACACATATATATATATATATATATATATATGCTGATCATATAGCTATACAAAAGCTTGTCTGTGGTTTGTTGAAGAAAAAAAAACTGAGGCTCCTCCAGATGGAAGCCCCTGATTATTTCATGGTTTTCGGCTGTAATGGTGCAGTCAAATGAGTGCACAGCAGCCCCCCATCAGTCTACTGGTTTCCAGTATTCGCTGGGCAGGCTGGGGGGAGGGATGGCGAGGAGGGGGGAGGGATGGCGAGGCAAATGGAAGAACTCGGGAGGAAGCGCTGCTTGTGTTGGGAAATATAAATTTCAGGGACTAATTGCGGCTTGAATGAAGGTGAGAATCATCTGCAATTCAGGTTTGTGCACAATTTCACATTCCAGCAAATAGATGGAGTACATGCAGTTTAGTGTCTGAAATGTTTTGGGGGCAGTGGTGGAATTCGGTGAGGTCATTTAGGGACTGTACTGTATTTGTCATTATTTATCAGAATTGGAGGGTGGTGGGATTTTTGTTGGTTTTTTGGTTGTTGTTGTTTTTTTATGACCCTTTCTGAAGCTAACAGTAATTTATTTGAGCCTCTCTGGTTGACTGGGGGAAAATTCTTGACCCTCCCTCCACCATAAATAATGTTATTTCACAGCTATGATAAACAGCGTGATTTAGGAGATTTTTTAATTTTTTGATTTTTTTTTAAGAAAGCATGTTTTGAGGATATTTTAAATATATGCTAAACAGATGAATGTCCCTTCCCTAAGCCAAATCAAAAACATATTGCTCTCACAAGTGCTTAAAAGATATATGAAGTGACTCTCCTGCTTTGCACCACCCCCTCCCCTAATAACATAGAGTATTTCCATTTTACTTTATACTTCCAACCCACTGCATTTATTTAACATTTTGACACATTTAACCCTTTGAAACCTGGATCGACATCACTGTTGTTGTGCTGTGTTCAGATGCCTTCACAAGTACTTGCATCTTTGCTCTCTTTTGAAAACATGGGGAAAAGGCAATGAGCAACTTGGCAGGAACTACTCCACAAATTGCACGAAACGATAAGATTTGAAAAATTACGGTCCAAAATGTTATTTATAATTATCATAATTAAAATTATTTTACAGAATTATTACTTTTAAGCACCTTTTCAAGTCATTTCCCTTTTTTCTTAGATTTACCCTAAATTTTTAGGTAATTTTCATGTACTTTTTACATTTTTTGCACATATATTTGGGTCATTTCTTCTTAAGTTGCTCATTGTCTTTTTCCAGTGTTTTTGAAAGGAATCAAGCCAATTGTTTTAGAGGGTTAAATTGTAAACAGTCTTGTCATCTTCTCAAGTATGAAGGCAAGTATGGAGACCTGACTATATTTTCTAAAAGTATGTGGACAGTCTTATTCTCAGATTAAGGCCCATGGTTTTAAGAGGAGGTGTTGAGCAATTACATTTGGATTTAATGTTCAAGGATCAGCCTTTTTGGTCTTTGTATAGATCTATTTGTTGCTTCGCAGAGAAGCCATTTAGATTAAATCCCGGTATTTAATGACAGTTTAGTTCAGAGTCAGAAGGCTGCTTCTATTGGTTTGTTTGGTGAGGCAGATGCTCGCACTCTTGCTTTCCTCCCTCCATCCCCAGAAGAGGATGAAAAGCAGAGGGAGGACAGAGCTGGAAGCTGAGGATGTAAAAACCTGGCTTCATCTGACTCCCTCTCTTTCAGAGGACCACCCCCTCCCTTTCTCCTCTCTCCCTCTGACTGCGCCCAACATCTCTCCCTCCATCCTTCCATTCGGCTACTGTATCCACCTCCTGACTGCACCCAGCGCACACAAAACCTGATTTTTCAGGGGTTTAGGATATTGCTTGCCTCCTTCTGGGTTTGGACTATTTGTGCTTGAAAAAGAAAAATCTTTTTTTATGTTGTTTTTTTTTTTTAAATCCAGCCGCAAAAGAAGGACGGTCCGACCTCCGCATCCCCCGCATCATCCCTCCGCTTCCTCTGCATCCTCAGCATCCCTGCATGGACCTCCAGAGGAGAGCACCGCGGACCAGGCTGCGCACGCGAATCAAGCCGGGTTAAAGCGTTCTTTCACCGGACGAACACAACCTCCTGCATCGGTGTTTTTATGGAGGTAGCTGCCTCATTAAATATACGCTGATGGTTAAAAAATAATACTTAAAAAAAAAAAAAAAATAGAAAGCTGCGCCATTTATCCTGCACCCTGCCCCTGAAAGGTATTGTTGCCCGGTTTTTCCACACATATGTACAATATTTGCTCACTTTTTCATTTTTTTAGGCCCTGCGGTTTTCCATCCTTTCATGTGCGCTAAATGTGCTCGTGCAGCAGCCGCAGTGTGCTCGCGCTCTGCGGAACTTCTTATTTCTGTCTCTTTGATGTACGAGAGAAAGACTGCACACAGGATACACACCCAAACATAAAATGCATCTGTGATATTTTACTCTGATAGTGCATGGTGTATTATGGTACTGCAACCTCATTATTTATTAGGCTGTGTAATTTATTATGATGCAATGTGCTGGGCCCACAGAAACACTCATTCTGTTATAATTTGGATATGATAATAATGTGTGTGCTCGAGTATTGCAGAATTTTGCAGGCTCTAACACGCACGCCCGACCCCCACAAAGGCAGCCATCCCCCCCCCCCCTCCTCCCCTCTGCATTTTAGGCTACATGAGCTATCTGGGTCATTAGCATTTCAGCGGTTAATGAGGCTGCAGATGGGTCCTCCCCTCTGCCGGAGAGCCGTTGAGCAGTACAGATGCTGCTGCTCCATCTAAAAAGCAAAAGATAAAAAATATAAAAACATTTTTTTAAAAAAAAATGCAACATGGCATGATGTTTTTGGTGCTGTCAGGGTTGTGTACCTACTCATGTGGGATGGGGAGTAAAAATCGCAGCAGCAGCTTCCTCCCCTGCAGCTGTGTCATTAATGCAGTGGTGTATAAGAACGTGCATTATGGCTGCTGCTGCCGGATAATGGAGGATAATGCTTTAATGGTCCGCAGTGCTGCTTAAAGGACCATACCGGTATTTTTTGTGCCTTATTGAACATTGCATCCTTGCATCACATTTTATAGTTTCCTCTGCATGCTGCATTATTTCTTCATTATTTCTATTTTACAGTTTTCCAGAATTGTTTTTTTTCACTAATTTCACTTTAAAAAACGCGTTGCAGAGACTTTAATCAGGCCATGCATGTCTGCTTTTGCATGAGTTAAAATTGCATTTGCATATATGCAATTAGAAGTGTTGGGAATCTCAGGTAAGAATACACACGATTTAAGGGATAATATAGAAAATAGATTTCTGGGACATAAAATAATATTAGCTTGATTCATGTGAAATACTGACACTTGGACCTCCACGGGTCTCTGGGAATCCTTAAAATGCAGCAATCTGAGATCACAATTTGGTTCAATCGCTCACAAATTAACTTTAACATGACTCTTAATGTAGGGATTATTCTGTTTAAAGGGTTTATAAAGCAAGCCAAAAGGTGAAAGTATGGCCTTAAGTCTCTACAAATTGATTTCAATTGCAAAATTAGAAATGAATGGAAACCAGAGGCCATGTGGATGCTGCAAAAACATATTCATGGACATATTTTAAACATGCAAAATGCTGGTATTTTTCTTTTTAAGTCAGCTTAGTTACCACTCAGTAGTTTTATCTTTAAACAGTCAATACAGCCAGTGGATATATGGTGGTATTGTCAGTTCTGACTAGAGCCTGTCCCAGCATGCAGCCTGTGTGTGGAGGTCAGCAGGACATCCTTTACAGTTTATCTCAGGGCCGACATTAATTCACACAGGTACACACACACACACACACACACACACACACACACACACACACACACACACACACACACACACACACACACACACACACACACCTTGAAGCATCTTTCACACTCCTGAGCTGCTTGTCTGTGTATGGACTGCAGGAGGAGACAGAGCACCACACAAAAAACACAGAGGGGTGACAGAGCATCTTAATACATCATGGATTGTAAATTACTGTAGCGAATAACATGACATTATACAGTATAATCAGCAAATGTGTTACTCTATATACTGTAGTCAATGAATTTGTTAGTGTAGACAGTATACATGATGTGCATATTTGTGTTATTCTAATGTTTATGTGCATTTTATGAGTATGCATAGTCATGACGAATAATCTGTGTAGTACAGTTCACACAGTGATATAACCAGTAATCAATGCTTTGGCCCATACTGACAATACTAGGTATATTTATACTTACTAGAGTCAGTAAACGCAGGCTTTTTTAGCCCATAAGAGATGTCTAAGCTCAATATAGTGGAATTTGCTCATGATTTTCTTTATAAAAAAAAATGCATTAAAAGGATTTGAAACATTTCTTCTTTTATATGTTATCAACATCCCTCAGTGATTTTGATTTTAAATGCAAATAAGAATAAAACGAATAATTGCTGAGATTCTCATGACAACAACAACTTGAAAGTTGAGAACACTATTGTAAAGGATACAGTGTGGTGTACAGTGAACAAAGAGGGTGAATATAGAGGTATAAAGGGATGAAGTGGGACTGAGCAGCGCTGAAAGAAATTTTAAAAAAGGGATAAAATGAGGGCAAAAAAATGAGACAAACTGAAACAACAAAACAGCAACAACAGAACAATTGGACAAAATAGCTGAGAACGATACAGTATGACAGATCAGGACACAGCGGGAGGGATAAAAAGTAGAGGATTATGGGTCGTCTCTCATCGTGTTCACAGCGGACCTTGATTTAAATGTCCATACAATTAAGGCACGCGGTGAATGCCAAGAGAGTGGCCTAAAAAACAACACTGACCTCAGTGAACAGAGAGTGTAAAGTCTGCCTCTAGTGGTCAAATCTAACATCCACAACTGTCAGCTTAAAATAGACCAAAAATACAAGTGTATTTCTAAATCATCATCATGGCTGGAGCTTGATGAAGTACCACTAATGGTCACCAGATGGTGCGGCAAAAAATTATTCAGTAATGTCAATACTTGAAAAACAGCCCAACTTCTTCCTTTGAGAAAAATACATATATAAACCTAAGAAATTTGGGTCTTGTCAGTATATTTTATCTTTTTAAATGTCTTTGTCTTGTTATGACTGTTTGGTATGTGCTGTTTGTGTAATTGTATGTCTAATTTGTGTATGAACTTCTTGAGCCGAACTGTCTGAGGACGCAAAATAAATTTTAGTGTAAACTGACAATAAAATGATATCGTATTTGTATTGTATCATATCGTATCATATTGCACAGTATTATTATTATTATTATTATAGTGTCATGAATGTAAAAGAACTTAATGTACAATTTGGGATGTGAAGTTTATCAGCAGCTA
Organism: Plectropomus leopardus; assembly: GCF_026936395.1. Classification (NCBI taxonomy): domain Eukaryota; kingdom Metazoa; phylum Chordata; class Actinopteri; order Perciformes; family Serranidae; genus Plectropomus; species Plectropomus leopardus. The sequence continues at coordinate 24,076,187 of NC_142191.1, forward strand.
GTCTTAAAGTTTTAAAACTTCAAAATGCAGTATAGCTGACTGACTTTTATCATTAGCAATTGAGTCAGCATACATTAATCTGGTCCTCCATTAGTAACACAATGATACTTTCTTTCTTACCACCACGTAACTAAAAAACACAGTCAAATAAGTATGTCTTGAGCTCTGTAAGAGTATAAAATGTTGCTTCATTCACCTCTCTTCTCCATCGCTGTTTGTTTCTGCTCGGTTGCTTCTCACTTGCATCACCCTCCTCAGATCAGTCTCCCAAATCACGAGAAATCCTCTCTTATTTGTAGTCTTGCAAAAGAGGCCAGACTCTCAGGACTGCCTGACATGCAGGTCGAGTGAACATCCTCACTGGTTCATCTGATTAGTTTGAGATTTTAGATGTAGATTAGAAGTAATGATGGGGTAAAGCAAAGAAGAAAAAAAGGTTCTGTACACAGCTGGAGCTTTTAAGATAAAATACACATACTTACCAATATATCAGTCATATAGCATTAATATTACGTTAATAAAAATAAAAAGCGGATTTATTAAAGGTTGGAAAATAAAGTGAAGATTATGAGCAAGTGAAGATTTATGTACAAAAAGCTACACATATAAATACAAAGACTATAGAGTAAGTTAGTGTAAATTGTCTAATCAAATATGTAGATTTCTTCTTCTACTATAGGGTATACAGTTAATTACTTAATTCTCTTTTTTCAAATTATGTAGATTTTTTCTTTATTGCTGTCATCTCTGTCTTCTTTTATAGAATGCAGCAAATTACTATAATTCTCTTTATTCAAATACGTAGATTTCTTCTTCTCCCCCCCTTCTTCTTCTTCTTTAGAATATAAATGTAATTACTGTGGATTCTCTAATTCAAAAATGTAGATTTCTGCATCTTCTTTTTTTATGGAATATACATTAAATTATTGTAAATTCTCTTCATTCAAATACGTAATTTTTTTCTTCTTCTTCATCTTCTGCTTCTGTAGAATAAACAGTAAATTACTGTAAATTATCTTTATTCAAACATGTAGATTTCTTCTTCCTCCTCCTCTTCTTCATTTCGACGAGACGATAATTTATCAAACTGTAAATTCACAAACAAATATAAACAAAATGGGATTAATCTATCTGAACTAAGTGAATTCTTTAAGTCAAATGCAAATCGTTGGAAAATATTTTTTAAAAAGTCATTCCAATGTCTCCCGAGCATATCTTCCTATTACCATAACTGCATTTCATATATTGTCTTGTGACAGACGTCTCAACATCAGTAGCTCTGTCCTGATATGATATGTGGGCTGACTTCAGTACACGGTCTATTCTAGGTGAGCAGTGTAGGTGAGACATGGAAACAGCAGCAGAGCAGAAGTGACCACTTACTAATGCATTTTCCCCAAACACACAGGCTTTTATGGACAGGAGGCAGTATATAATGTGTATATATATATATATATATATATATATATACACACACACACACACACACACACACACACACACACACACACACATACTGTATATTGTAAACATTTGGTTTGGTTTTGTGAATTTTGTAAATAAGGTATTGTTGTCTGTTTTTATGGCTCAATTGTTTTTCAATTTGTGTAGTAGAATTACAAATTGATCTCTGGATCTCAAGGTTTTACATTTTTTTCTATTTTTTTTAACTGCAGGTCATTGACATCTATAAATAACTTGAAATGTTCTGTCTAGCATAATATTATAACATTTATTGGTATGAGCCAGTGGGAACATTTAGTGTGTATGAGATACATGATTCTTACAGAAAGAGGGCAGAAAAAGTCAATATTATCTATTATTGCTCTTATGCTCTTAAGATTTTTATCAGTCAATGTGATAATCGTTATGTTTACATTTTTACGTTTTTATTCACTAAATGTAAGTAATTTTTCTGATATCACAATGTACTGATTATTGAGAAAAACTAAAATGATCATGAGGGAAATTAAATTATTTGCAGTTTAAAATTAAGTATGGATTGATAATGTATTTATGTATATATGCCCTTTTTTATCCCAATGACCTCATGCATATATTTGTATTATAAGTAAATAAACAATACAATTTTAATACATTTTTTGCAACTCTCTGTTTCTTCTTGTTGTTTTGCAGGTTACTTCACTGTGAATAGTCTGCACATATTAACTTTTAAGTTAGAAAAAGATTTTGATCATTAATGAAAAAAGAAACTATTTGCTTCAAGTGCTAAATCAGACAGAAATATCAAAATGGAAATTCTCCGCTATGTTCACCAGTGACTCACAGGTAGTGTACAGTAAATTTACAGTTTTTTCCCTTAAAACAGCTGCCAAAACCAACATTAAATCCCCTTTTCCACTGCACGAAAAACCTGCTAACATCACTAATATATGGCTTTTTAATGAAATGCGAAGGTTAACATTGGGAATTTACACCCAGGTCAAATAACTCTGCTGAGGCCATGGGTATTTATGGCCTTGGACTCGGACTCGGCATTGGTGGAAACACAACACTGGGTGAATACACTAATTTTAGCCCTTTAACCAAGGGGATGCAATGACGCACTAATACAAATTAGCATCTGTCTCCACCCAAGCAGCCCTGAACCATCGTTACAAACTAGTCTGCACCACGTCTGAAGAGAGACTGAATAAATCAGAGATATATAAAAGGGAAGGAACCAGCATAAAGTTTTCAATGGTCGTGTACACAGCTCCGCTCTACTGGCAATGGAAAAGGAGTCTATTGCCTACATTTGGCGGCTTTACCCTTGTATGAAAACCTGTGTACACATGCTAATATTGGTGAAAAGGGGGTATATGAGAGCAGTGACAGTGAACAAGAAGAGTGAAGTTGCAGCCTGACAGCTAAACAATGAGTTGAATCTCACTGTAAAGCTGAGGGGAGCCTGACCTCATGAAGAGTCATCAGAAGTTGAAAATGTGAATTTGTACAATACTTATAACCAAATAGAGCACGTGAATAAGTCCTAAAACCAGCAAGACAGTTAGTGTTTCAGCTCTCCCTTGTCTAAAAGGTTTTTCTGAATGAATTTTTGGTTAAAAGCCTTAAATAAGGTCTAGCTTAAAAGATTTTCAAAGTTTGCACTACAACATAAAATATATCAGTAAATACCCCACTGTGAACTGTAAAGCTTTTATGTGTCTTAGAAAGGCGGTAGCTAACAAACAGCTGAATCAGACAACAAAAAGTCATCATGCTGAAAATGGCTTCACAGCCTCGCAGCGGTGAAAACGCGACTGCAGTGTTTGTTTCTGGCCTAATGTTAGCTTTTTACTTCTGATGATTGCATTCAGGCTTAAAAATCATCAAAGTGGTATTGATTTGTGAAGATTATCTTGCTAAACAAAATGTGTAATTAACATAAACCTTTGTTTGCCACAGAGCTTATTTTCTGTAGTAACTAAAATTCAATGGAAAAATCCCACAGACTTTTTGTTGTGGCCTACTTGCTCATTGGCCTTCAGAAAACAAATTGACTAAATGTACAAATCAGTAGCCCAATATCAGGACACAGTTTGTAATTTAAGGAACAGATTACAAATTTTAGGGAATGATTTACTTTTTCCTTTTGACACATACTGGTCTCCACATAAAGGAATTAGACTCAAAATTACTTTATAAAGACTACAAAATCGGCGCATTAAAAACCAATTATAAGCAGCACTTGGAAAATGCATTAAAACGTTATTTTCTTTTTACTTTATTAAACAAAATACAATATATATCAAACACACGACAAAGGCATTGCCAGAGATACCGGCTTCTGAAACAAACAGAGAGAACACAGCTCATTTCAGATATTAAATAGTCCCTCTAACTGCCACTAAAGTACCAGTCCACCCCTTTAAAGTATCACAACATCTGCTGGAGTAGAGACTAATTTGTCAAAATCAGACAGAAACCTTTGGCATTTTTTCAGCGATGCCACCCTGAGAGAAAGTCTTCTGATGAGAAGAAAACATAGACGTCAGATGAGATTGGAGGAATGTGTTTCCATGGCCACGGCTCAGGATAAACTGACCAGCCAGAGGACAAAAATAAAGTGAAAGCACAGGAAGTTAGTGGGAGGTTCATGTTTCCCGTCATCCTCATATAGATGATGCAGAAAAAACGCTCCATTGTTGTCCAAAAACTATTTAAAAAAAACCAAACACATCAATGCGCCACACTGATGCACTGGGTGAAATGTTCCTTCATTACCATGAATACACACACAAACACACACACACACACACACACACACACACACACACACACACACACACACACACACACACACACACACACACACACACACACACTGGAGTTAACTCTTGCCTTAGTCCCACAAACACCATCCCACTGCCTCAAATACTCACTAGAGCACAAAATGTGGATTAATCCACCACTGAAAATAGTCCCCAACAAATACCTTCTTTTCCGCTTGTTTTAGTAACGTTTGATAAAAACGACAGTGACCACCTTGAATAACCAACTAGCGGTTGTCCTCAGCAAATCAAGTCAAGTTGCACTTACGGTTTACGTTCATGTCTGTCATCTTCCCCCCATCAGATCAATACAACAGCACAGTTTAAAAGAGGGCAAAATGCCATAAATGCCAAAAAATGCCATTACTTCATAGTCTTTTTCCTGTTAGACATCTGTGTGAAATTCATATAAATTTTTGAGTTATGGCCAAAAATATGTTTTGTGAGGTCACAATGAACCTTTGCGCTTCGAACACCAGAATCAAAACAGTTAATTCTTTAGTCAGCGTGTATGTTTGTGCCAAATTTAAAGAAATTCTCTCAAGGTGTTCCTGAGATACCATGCTCACGATGGACAAGGTCACACTGACCTTGACCTTTGACAGACAATTTCCAATCAGTTTATCCTCAGCTCAAAGTGGAAGTTTGTGCCAAATTTGAAGAAATTCCCCCATGGTGTTCTTGAGATACCATGCTCACGAGAATGTGACTGATGCAAGGTCACAGTGACCGTGACCTTTGATCAACGAAATCTAATCAGTTCATCCTTTAGTCCACTCAAACATTTGTGCCAAATTTGAAAAAATCCCTCAAAGCATTCTTGTGATGTTGCGTTCACGAGAATAGAACGGACAGACCACTGGGAAACACAATGTCTCTGGCCACAGCGAAATACATATTCTGCTGTTTGTGACCTGTTTTTAAAGATTCAAATCTTCAGCAGGAAGCTCTGGGCTCCGGGCTGAGAGCTCATTAACTAAAACAGATTTTCTCAATCAGAAAGTACTGAGGGATTAAGGTCAGGTCCAGGCTAATATTTCAACAACTTTGTGTGGGTTTATTGTCCGAAATGTGAGTTTACAGTAAGGCTGATTCTAATAGTTTTAATTTAAATAAAACTGATTAAAATGTGACTCTTTTTAGGAAAAAAATAATTACTTGAAAATGAAAAAAAGGAATTTTTCACAGGATTACACGCCTGAAAGTCCAGAGAGGGCTTTGAAATAGTATTGTAACAACCATGAAAGTTTACAGCAAATATAAATAAAAAGTGGAATAAATAAACATAAATTTGGTGGCTAGTAAAAAATAAAGAATTTTCAAACGACACGGCACAGGAATGACAGGGCAATGGAGAAGGGAAAGAAGAAGAAGAGAGGCAAAAGAGCCTGGATAAATGGATGAACTGTTTCAAATCTTGCAGCCATAGATGGAAGAGTGGAACAAAATGGAAAATAGCAAACGCACGTGTGTGTGTGTTAGTGGAAGGAGAACCCAGAGGCCGGCAGGCCACCACACCACTGGCTGATGAACTTGAGGACGTCCTGACACTCGGGACTGTGAGTGGTCTGCAGAGGAAGATGGACATAAACAACGACCAATCATGAAACAGATTCAACATAATCCGTTACTGCAGCAGGCTGAAGGCATAAAGGTATGTGTGCGTAGGTGTGTGTGTGTTTTGTGTAGACCAAAGATAATGATGCTGCGATTAGTTGACTGCTGAGTCACATTAAATCACTGATGTTGAGAGAGATGATGAAACTCAGTGAAATGAGTTTGGCTTTTGTAAGTGAGATGTCAGACAACTTCCTCTGTGTGTGTGTGTGTGTGTGTGTGTGTGTGTGTGTGTGTGTGTGTGTGTGTGAGAGAGAGAGTATAATAGTGTTACCAAAGGTCTTCTGTCATTAAACCATACTGAAAAAGCACACGATACCAATAAGACATCTTGGATTCCGCTGCTCTTGTTTAACACTTTAAAATCTGAACAAAAAGGGCTTTTTTTTTCAAAAACATGAAGGTAATGAGCAACTTCACCAGAAATGACCCAAAATGAGGGAAACAAAAAAGGGAAATGCCCTGAAAAAAGTGCCTTTTTTTCCTGGAGCCTAATTCTAAATACATAATTATTAACATACATTTCTTTTCTCCCCTTGTTATTTGATAATTTTCTATTGATTCTTTCTCTTTCCCCAAAAGCATGTAAAAAACATGATGACTTCCCTCTGAAATTAAGTGGTGTAGACAGACAAAGTGGTGTGAAAAGAAAAGGCAATGAAGTGTAAGTACCTCAAATTTGTACCTATTGCAAGTACAGTATTTGAGTAAATATACCTAAATACTTATATATATTTTATGGGGTTCTCTGTCTGTTCTCACCTTTATGGCCACGAGGAACTTGTTCCAGTCTTTCTTGTTGGCGGCTTTCCCCACGGACGAGAACTCGATCTTATCCCTCAGCACAGGGTAGCCTGGAGGCAGGAACACTGCATGGTGACTCTGTGTGTGTGTGTGTGTGTGTGTGTGTGTGTGTGTGTGTGTGTGTGTGTGTGTGTGTGTGTGTGCGCGCACACACCTATATTCAAGCAGCAAACTGGGAAATCAACACAAGCAGCTGATATATATATATATATATGTATATATATATATATAAATATGAACGATGATATATGCTGCTGCTGGTAAAAGTTTATTTTATATCATATCAGTTTATATCTATTTCAAATTCGAAATGAAACAAACTGTCTCGCCTATGAACACAGACTTCAATAAAGATTTTCAAAATAAAAGCACATCCAGCAAAGAAAAAAAGAGTAAAAATAAAGTGTTTTGAGATATGCTTGTTTAGAGAAGAAGTCTAGATAACTAAACAGACAAATCAGAGTGTGACTATATTCATCAACAGGAAAACAATTAAAATTCTAGCAAGATAACCAGGGAAAAGTTTTGAAGTTTACCAGTATTTTTGTAAATGGAGCCTTTTGTTTAATATATTTTCTATGTTTTTATTTATTTATTTAGTTTTGTTATTTTTCTTACAAAAAACTTTATATTTGAAGGGTTCGTTTGCAAAAACAGATCCCTGTTTTTATATATTTTCCTAAATCATGTTTGTTTTGTTTGCCATCCCAGGAATACCAATCAAACTTGCGTTGGGTTGTTGTTAAAAAGACATCTCATTTTCCTAAATCATGTTTTTATTGTGCACTCAAAGGGAAAATCAATCCAATGGGGTGTTTGTTTTAAGAATGGCTTTTATCTGTGTTCGCAAATGAACTTTCCCATTTTGTATCTGAACTCTTTTCACTCTTTGAATTCAATATGAGTCTATGTCTGTGCTTGTGTTTTTGTGTGTGTGATTGTGTGTGTGTGTTACCCGTGAGGACACAGGGCAGAGAGCGGAGGCCAGTATTCACAGCCACAAGCGAGGCTTCGTACGAGTTTCTCTCATCACGTGGAAGAACCTGCTCCAACCGGTTGTTCATGGACACCATTAGCACCCAATCACGGATCTGCTCCCGCTGGGCGTCCTGTAACACACAGAAAACAGAGGAACAAAATTCAATGTTTAGATGATTCAGTTAGCTATGACTCTTTTAAATGCGATCAGGAATTGAGTTTGAAACCATTGTAATGAGGAACTCAATTAATCGGTTCAATGATTTCTAATTTTTTTCAAAATTGTCCACCCAGGAGTCCAAAAATACAAAGATATCAGATGATATCGCTGCTGTTGGGCACAAACCTCCTATCTCCAAAATTGCTGTTTTTCAGGAATTAGAAAACAGTGTTTTTAAAAGGATCCAATGGAGATAGGAGGTTTAGTCACAAACTTTGTTATATTCATTTCAGTGGTTGGGAAATGGTAAAACCAACTGATCGACATAGAGAGCGACCAATAGAATTCATTTATAACAAAGAAAAAGAGTGAAAAAGTGAAATGTGGAGATGTGAGATTTGGCCCAACGACAATGATATGTAATTTACCATGGTAAAAAAAAAGCAAAAAAAAGCTGCAAATCCCCATGTAAGAAGCTAAAATAAAAAATGTTTGCATTTTTGCTAAATGAACGACTTCAGGTTGAGTTGCCAAGTGTTGGAGATATCGGCTGTAAAGTCGTCTGCATTCTCGCCAACATATAACTACGGTGAGTGGCTTCTGGTGCTGAAAAAGATACATTTGAAACACTCAACAGCAATGTCTATTTTCATAAATCATGGCACAGTTACTCAAAATAAACTACAGACCTTACTGTGATCCGTTTCATATGGGAACTATTTTCTGTATATTGAACTAAATCTGCCAACCGTGTCTTTGCACCGAAGGACCACATAGTGTCTGGTGGGATGTTTAGGTGTGCGTTTGACGGAAGGATGTCTTACAGTGACACAGAGTTTGGTGGGAACCGGAACCTCATAGGGAATGTCGGTGTCCAAAAAGTCGGAGTGGTCCAGACCATCCAGCGTTCCCTCATCAATCGCCTGGAGACAGAAATCATCCAATCAGTAATTATTCTTACTGACCATAAAATACTGGATCTTTTACTTCATATGATATACAGTATTATTGGGGTGGCTAGGGTTTGTATCTCCACCATTTTTTTTTCACTTACCGAGTGTCATTTTCATCAATTTAAGTTCTCTTTCAAATCAAACATCATGACTGGCAAGTTTTGTTCTTCTGAATTTCTATCATTTTTTTGACACAATGATTACTGAGACCACTGCTGAAAATTGAAAAAAAAACCCATTTAATATACATTAATTCACACTGATACTACCACTGCCACTGCTGTATTTGGCTACAGTTTTGCACATTGACAAAACACAGTGCAACCAAATACTACATTTTGAGCTAGTCTCGTTGTCTTACAGTTGAGTTGTGATAGTTTACTCACGTCACACAGATCCAGGAAGTGATTGAGGAAGACAAAGGCCATGTTCTCCCAGCCGACGTCCTGCCAGGTAAAAAAGAAAAACAAAAGAAAAACAAGTATAATAATTAAAATTTCAGAAAGTAAAAAAACACAGTAGGAAGAACATCTTGAGGCCATGACCAAAAATAAAACTGAACTGAAAGGAGCATTTTGTATCATTTAATGTAAATAGACTCCAAAAATCTGATCTAAACACTGAGAAGAATCTTCCTCTCAGTGGCAGACTCACCCTGCAGGCCAGGCCAGCCTCGTAGAAAGCCTTGTCTGTAGGAACGAGCTCAGTGTGACGCAGCAGAGACACCGACAGCTTGGCTGCAAGACTGACCTGAAAATGCACAGCAGAGGAAAAGATGGTTTGATTTGAAAATTAGAAATAAAAAGTCCAACTTCTCAGCTGTCACTGCTGGCTGTGGAGGATAAAGTGGAGAGTTTTGAGTTTGTTTTGGAACAGTACAACATAAAGGCATTGCCTGGTGTTATTTCTTTTACTATGTTAATGATTTTATGACTCATTGTTGTTATAAAATGTACCAGTCAATGTTGAACCTGGTGGTCAGATTCATTATTCCTCACAGCATGTGACCATGTACACAAAGAACAAACCAAAGAGAAATACAAAAAACAAGAAGGAAAGCCAACTTTTAAGATCAGAGATAATAGATAAGAATTTAAGAAAAGAATTTAATAAAAACTGAACTGACACCTATCTAATACATAGGCAAGTAAATTCAGCTAAAAGGTCGATATAAGGTGAGTGTTTCTGTGTTTCGTGTACCAGCTGCTCGGCTCCCTTTGCAGCTGATCGCGTCGCGTAGTAGTGAGCAATCAGCAACATCTGCTCAAAGTCTTCATGAGCCGGAGAGTTCGCCTCGGCCGACCTGGACATGTTCTCGCACTGACATCACACACACACGACACAGGCAATCACAAAAAGTGGACTTACAGTTAGTCCAATGGTTGCGGAATATCTTCAAAAAATTTTCATTAAACTGTATTAAAGAATTGCAGGAGTGAACACATTTTGATTTACACTCTACATTACTAGATGCTGTTGTGATTTACCAGCTGTAGCAGGAAGTCGCGGAGGTCGGCCCACATCCTGTAAGACTCCGGTCCGTCGGTGTCTGGAAGATTAATCAGGTCGAGGAACAGGCGCTTGTAGATGTTGAAGTTCTATGAGTAAAAGAAGGTGTAATTAATTAGTTGGATATTTTAAACAAATATAATGAAAACCGGCCGTTAAACAAGAGATGACCAACATTTCTTGGTATGGATGTGACTCCCATGAATAAGTTAAAGAAGATTTGCTTCCAGAAACACAATCAAATGTTTTTTCTTGCCCCACTTCACCAGACAAGACTGGTTCATGGCTGGCTTTATTTTTTACAATCAACAGGTCCTCACATAACGAGATGAATCAATAACTTTAGGCAAAGATAAATGTTGTCTAAGTTAAACTAAAAAGGTAATACCACACTCCGTACTATTTAAACCTTAACATCTTTCATGGCATTTTGGACAGTAGGCTGACATATATGCGCTTGTGTTTGCAAGAAACTGAGTGTAAGCAGTTTCCAAGTAATAAGGAGTTAACCCTTTGAAACTTGGATCAACCTCAGTTTTCTTGTGTTGCATTCACATGTCTTTCATAAGCATTTAATCTTCTGAGCAGTTGGTTTACTTTATTTTGAAAACATGGAAAAAAGCCAATGAGCAACTTGGCAAGAAATGTCAGATAAGTTGCAAAAAATTAGTAAAAGAAAGACAAGAAAAATGACCTGAAAGAAGAGAGAGAGAAAAGTATTAAAAAATTAACAGAAAAAAAACTAGGAAGAGTTCAAAAAAATCTGTATCTATAATTACAATAATTATGCTTTTAAAATTATTTAATAGAAAAGACATCTATTTTTTAGGGTTTATTTTCAGGTCATTTCCTTGTTTGTTTGTTCTTTAAATATATCTTCTTTTATGAGGGATTTTCAGGAAATTTCCTTATAATTTTATCTAATTTCTTTCCAATATTTTGGGTAATTTCTAGTAAAGTCACTCATTTGCTTGTTCTCATGTTCTTGAAAGGAATCACTTGTTCAGGTTTCAAAGGGTTAAAGTTGTGTGTACACTACCTGAGGGTTGGGTGGCGCTCCGTGCTGTATGTAGAGCTGCAGAGCCTTCGTAGCGTCTTCCTCCTTGATGAGGTGTGTGGCGTAGAGAGCGACGTACTTATGGAGGATCTTAAAGTTCTGACAAAGACACACAACAGGGATGATTATGAACACTGACATCTACTGCTGACATCGTTTTATGTTGTTTCTATTCAGGGAAACTTTCCATACATGCAGTTTTACTCAAAGACTCAAAGGCTGCAAAAAATAATGGACGTAGGTACTGTGACATCACCCACTGGATTGTGGAATTCATGGATGTATAAAGAGAACTGGATAAATCGTTGGAGGCAGAGCCCCATTAATTCCTGTGAATATTGCTCAGTGGTGCATAAAAGCCAAAAAAATTACACCTATTGGGTGTAAAATTACCCACATCTTTCGCATCATAGAGCCCCTACAGCAAGCACACTAGAGACTTTTGCTGGCTGAGCAGCTAACTTGTGGTTTAGCCCTCCGCTAACCTGAATGATTATAAAATTATTTAATCTTGTGGCATTTCTAGACTTTCCAAATGTTATTGGACGTAATGGATCAAATCCCGATGGTAGAACAAGACGTCTCTTTCACAATGTAAGTCTCTGGGGAAAAGTCTATGTTTGGCCCAATGGCATCACGTGACGAACCCCCAAAAGTTGTAATTTTAATTATGTCAAATTAGTCTCAAAGTCTAACGCTGTTTCTGGGGACATGCTGGACTCCCATTTTGAAACCTCAAAATTGGCATTTGTACTGTTAAATTTCTGGAGCCAGAAGTGATGAGAATCGATCATATTTGAACAAGAGAATGGTGCTAACCCTGATGCTAGGTGCAAGGTTGGTTAGTACAGTACATTAGTACATTGACAGACAGTCCATGGTTAATTGTGATAAAGCTAATGCTAATTTTTTGATGGCAAAAACAGGTGTAAAACCATTGAAACCAAATGTACTCACCAGAATGACTGAACATCTGACTCATTAGAGTGTCTTTTACTAAAGCTAAATGCTGAACAAGACTCTTATTAGGCAACTAAAACGTTACAATTAACTTTCATGAACTGAAAATACACGGTAGCTACATCTATGAATCTGGGGTCACACGATAGTTACCTAACCGACATTATTGCTGTGGTAGCCACACAACTAATGGCACCTTAATTATATATAACAGGTGAGTTACATAAAAATTCATCCCCATACAATTGTCATGAGCGTTGTTTTTTTTTTTGTACCAGGCTATAAACATGTTTATTTCAGCTGTAAAGTTGGGCATTCTAACATACAGAAGGTGTCTACGGGGATAAGGTTGATCTATGAGTCAGCCTCAAGTGTTTATTTGAGTGCAGTTTTTGGCACTTGAGTGTTGGATTCATTTTTCAGCCTCGGAGGTTGCTACTTGATTTTACTTCACTATTAATGGGAGGTTTTAGTAAGCAATACTTATTTATTTTAAATAAACATCTTGTCCGTATTCTAAACTTCACGTTTAACAGGTTATACCTTTTATAAAATAAACAGCAGAGGATGGTTGATTGTGTTGTGTGTTCAGTACCTGTTTAGATGCTGTATCCAGACATTTCTCCCATTGGCCTCTTTCTGCATACATGTCCAGCGCTGCCATGACATCCACACCCACCAGCTACAAAACACACACAGTAAAAAAACCCAGCTTTTTTGGTTCACAAACGACAACCTGAAACTCGTCAAAGCAATATTTCCTCTCTTGTTCTTTGTTCAAAGTGAACTGTAACTTTGCAACTTTTACTAAATGGCAGCTTCAAAAACCTTCGAATCGTAATGAAATGCTTTGTGGGGATTTTAACAACCAGACACCCTGTAAATCTCAGTAAAAAGTACACAAGGAACTTCTTTTTCTGTGGCAACCTTGGACCGATTTTACAACAGGGATGAAATGAGTGATTTTTTTTTTCTTTCATTCATAGATTGATTAATTTCCAATGCAATATGATGATTTACTTCCACTGATTCTTCCAGGCCACATCAGTTTGAGTGATTAAAGGATGTCTCATATTTTGCTGATGGTGGCTTTTTTTCCCCAATCAGGCCCAAACTTACAGCATTAGATTGATAATATCACTATATTTCATTAAATCATGTTAAATCCAGTGTGTAACAGTGTGTAAATGTACGTACAGAGTCAACTTTGCCTTGGTTCTTAAGGTGCTCTTTGTATTTCTGGTCCACATAGTCCTCATACCTGCCAAAGACATCGGAGTGATAAGATACAGCAAATAAATTTACCATCCTCAGCCCTAAATATAATGCACTGTATGTGTGAACGTGTCTGTGTCTTTAAACCTCGGCTCCATCTCCTTGGCGACTCTCTTGGCTTTATTCCACTCTTCGCCCTCGATAAAGACATCGATCGCCTCTTTGATAAGGTTCATATTAAGGTAGAGATCAGCAGCCTTCAACAAGAGAGCACAAACAACACAACAGGAGAAAAGATGGGAAAATTGCTGAAACTGTTGCATAAAACCATGTTTGTAGCGATGCATTCAAGTTCTTTTTATTTAAAAGGTTCAAACAAGGTCAACTTTTATAGTGTGTGTGTGTGTGTGTGTGTGTGTGTGTGTGTGTGTTCACTCACAGCGCTATACTTCCTCAGCTGTGCAAGTCGTGGTCCGACCACCTGGATCACCTCAACCGCTCGATCTCCACTGAGGAACTTGATGGACAATTCTGCTGCCTGGAAACACACACGGTATGAAGATTAAAAGTTTCTGAAAACTGTCATTTCCAGAGACAGAACAAATTAAAATTATTAATTTGATCCCATATCATAATGGGTTATAAAATGTCGAGAGAATTGTGAATGTGTAGCACAGCTACCACAAACAAACCCTTTCTTACTCTGATTCTTTAGGCAGTTAGTGATAAAAGTATACATTTTTACAGTACACATTTTAGAAAGAAAGGTTTTTACAGTACCATGGCAACATTTTTTTTACATTACAAAAAGCCATTCTTGTAATTTATTTAATAGAGTTGTTATTTTCAGTGACGATTAATTTCTCAATTATCTTTTTTTATTTATCAATTAAATGTACATTTGTGTCAGTAGGTGACAACAACTTTCATTTTGAAGTGGACTGCTCTTTTAAAGACCGTCTTATCTGAAATTGTGACCAGAATCTGACACTTTTAAATCTCCTGTTTTGTCCAATCAGCAGTAGAAAAACTGAACCATGTAAAAGAAAAAAGAAAAAAGAAAAAAAACAAGAAAGCTGGAAGCAAGCTGGAACTGAAGGAAAGTGTTCAAATTGTTGGCTGATCAAACAAGTGAAACTAATTTTAAAATTAGATAAAATAATCAGTTTAAGTTGTTTTATTAAAAAAATAAATAAATAAGAAAAGTGACACTCTCCAGATCCAGCTTTTATATTTTTTTAAAAAATAATTAAAGATTTAAAATATTTGCTTTGTCCAATTAGCAGGTCAAAACCATTTCCAAACCAAATCAATTTTCTTTTTTTGTTTATCATTTTTTTGTCTGATTAAACAACTTACTTACAAACTGATTATATAATTCTCAAAACTCATTGCAGTAATCAAACAAAAATGACAAAATTTCTCCAGTTCTAACTTTTCTTTTTATAAGAAAAAGTCTGAAATGAGCAAAGAAACCAAATATGACTATGAATATATATCAACATAGTGTTTTAGACATGGAAAGAAAATGTTGCTAATAATTTAGCCTTCTGCTAACCGCAGCCAGAAGCCCACAGCTGCAGCTTTGAGTTCACGTTCATGTAGCTCACATTATCTAGAGCCTTGCCACAGACCACCTCACTGGGAGGAGATCGAGCAGCATCTCCAGAGACAGCCCCGAGGTTGAGATTCATACTCAGCCCTATTAAGTAATAAAATGAACTGCATATGTGCTCACTGGACCTTGTAAATCTGTCTTTTACCTTCATCCAGCACTTTTCCATCAGGGCAGTATTGGAGTCGTCTTTCACCTTCAGGTAACACTCCACGGCCCGGGAGTGTTCACCCGACTGCTCCCACTCTCTGGCCTGTTCCAGCAGGCCCTCCACTCCCCTGAAACACCAAACAAACACACAGAGTCACATATAAAACACAAACAAATGCATTTCATTTGAGGCTCATTGACAGACTTCTGGATATCTTGGCCAGTAAGCAACAAAATGTCATCTTGTTTTAACTTAAATTTCATTCATATCGGCATAAAGTGAAACACAGTCTTGTAAATCCAAGCTTGAAGAGTGCAACTTGCAAGAAATTAAGAAACATGAAGAAAATTTAAGATGATAAAGAAGAGATATTACTATGTGCAAACAATTTAAGGGGCAGAATTAGTTTCATGTACACATCTTTAATCACCAATGCTATTTATTTCTCCCCTTCTTTCGGGGTTTTCATCTTTGTCTTTTTCATCGCCTCACTTTCCTCTAAGATTAAAGTTGCGTGCATCTATTATGGTGGTGCTGGTCTGCAGATGCCTATAAGAAACAGGAACGTGTGGACTTATCTGGAGTCTGAGCTGTAAACTCTGCAGGAATAATTCAGTGTTTAACCCTCACTTCCTCACTCGTCTCCATTGGTAACTTTTGATGTTTTCTCCCACAAGTCATTAAAGAGGGAGAAGCGGTGGGAGGAGGATAAGAGCTGCGTGCTGCCAGTCTGCCCGCTAACGAGCTATTTCTTGTTGGTACTTTCAATTTGGGATAATACATGAGCTGTGTTTTAATAAAGCATCAAACTGACTCTTTGTGCATAGATTATACTGGTGGGTGAATGGGGAGAGCCTGTGAAATGTTCATAGTGGTTTCCCGCTGGCTTTAAAGGGATTTTTTAACAACATAACAGGTCAACAAAATCTAATACAATTTCTTAAAATGATGCTCCACATATACCAAATCTCTGATCTCTAATTATGAGTCAAGTTAACGAGGCTTTCGACACGCTGTTGCCACTGTTGTAACTAACCACTGAGTTACATGGGAATGAAAAAAAGAAAAGATCAATTAAAACACAATTTTAAGGCTCTCTTGAATACAATGAAGAAAATGACCAATACAAAAAAAGAGGCCTGTTGATCTGGGGTTTTTTTTGTCTTAAAGGGATACTTCAATCAGCTTTGTATCATAGCAATATAGGTAGTATGTGTAAAAGTACTGTGGTAAACTTCCCTGAAACTTACCACTTCCTAGATCTCTCTGCTCATCTCTAAGCTCAAATAGCATCATCTGGCAGATTTTCAACGGTTCCATCGCTCGAACTACAGACCTTGGCATACTTGTATGCCCGCCACCACAAACACAGAGTATAAAAGCGGATCAAGAGAGAGAACAGACCCTTTTCTCTTAAACTCAGACCAAACTCCCTGTATCTAACTGTAAAACTTATCAGTGATGATCAAATTTAAACTATGATTCTGTAACTGTATATCTCAGTTATCACCTAAAAGTCTTTATAAGCATATTTTAGCACACACAGCGGATCAATAGAGAGACCTGCCTCTCTCTTTCTCTCAAACATGGATCATGCCAATCAAAGGGCAAACCAGGCAGTGCTAATCCAATATAAACCAAGATTCTGTTAGGCACTGCCGAGCTGTAATGCCAGAGTTTGTGAACAGGAAGTTGGCACCGTAGAGGCTGAAAATACTTGGATAAAATGGAAAAACTAAGCAAAGCCAATCAAATATAAACCAAAATTCTGCTTTTCACTATAAATCTTTTCAGAAACATATATTAGTGCACTGTTGAGTGTAATTTGAGATCGCCATATTGTTTCTGTTTTTAAATGGACAAGCTTCCATTATGTCACCCACCAGTGACAGTGTTTATTGGTCCAGACTGGCGCAGTCCATTCTGATCATTGTAGGTTATCTGTCTCTTAAGCAAAAGTTAATATTAAAGCCCTTTTTCTTTGTTTTCTCTGGTCATGTAGCACCAACTTCCATTTCTCTTTACAGCATAGGAAGCCTAGTTTTATTAAAAAAAACATATTTTCAGCAGTAAAATACTTGTTTACCTGATCCCCTTTTTGGAGGTCTCCCTCTCATACTCCTCTTGAAGCATGGATAGCTTGTTGGGGAGATACTCTTTACAGATACGCATGGCATCACTCCACATGTCTGCACCCTGATAAATACAAATTTAGAATACATTAAAGAACTGACCATCAGGCAGACAGTTAAAGTCTATGAGTTTGATTAAACATGCACTGTTCAATCAGCAATTTTAGACAAATCTCCTCTGTAAAGTTAAGAAATAATTTCTGCTTTGAAAGTTTTGTAACTTTTTTTCTTGTTTTATTCTGAAGCCACTTTGGCTCTTATAGTTACCTTGTAATATTGAACAGCGAGTTCAGGTCTCTGGGCTCGTAACAGGAAGGCTTCAGCCTTCTGGAAATCTTTCTGTTCAAAGCAGAAGTTGGCTTGGCCGACCAGGATCTCAGACACACTCTCTGGATCGTGGCCCTCAGCCACCCGCTGCGCACTGGCCCAGTCCTTGTTGTGGACATACCTAGAGCAGTTCACACACACACACACACACACATGCTCATAAAACAATATAAAAATACCCAGAAGTTTTCAGAAGCAGTTAAAAAAAGTGTGGAAATGGAACATGAAAAGTTTGGTATTTCCTTCTAAAATGTACCTTAACTTTTGTATTTTAATTACGTGGTAAATGTACTAAGTAATGTTCCACTTCTGATCTGCACGTAGACATAAATCTCCTCCTAATGCGAAAAACTGCTGATGAGCTGACAGTAACACTGAGCTAAATATACTCACATGCACACAGCTTCTTTGGGTTTTCCTGCTTTGATGAACTCAACCTCAGCCTCAGGAAACTTTCCCTGGAAGATGAAACAGTGACAGGATATCAGGATAAACACAACATATTGTACATGACATGCAGTCTAGTAGGGCTGTCCCGAATAACATTTATTGGCTTCCGGAGCATTGGCGGTAATCAACGGCGCATATATGAAGCTTTAACCAGGGGACAGGTTAACATAAACTTAAAAAAATGTTAAAAATATCTCACAGGATACGAGGTACGATGAAGACCTGAACACACGCTTTATTAACAGAGCCTTTTCTTTCTGCTAAACAGCCTTGTTTTGCATTAAAGTCGGATGCAGTTAAAACCACCAAATAGCTAATAGAACAATGAATGAGCATCCAGAGAAGAAACCACAGAATATTTTTAAAAAATAAGCATGTAAATTATGGACGATTGAAAGAAAAAAATATTCAAAACATAAAAAAAAACATTAACCACTATTTAGGCAAAGAGTCATATGAAAAAAATCCTCAGAGTATGTCAGGAAAATGATGCAGTTTTTATATAATCTGCTTTGGAAACCACTGGTCTTAACCATACTTAATAACAGGGAGCATGTGCAGAAATTCAGTAAACAATGATTATCAGCAAATGATCAGATTTAAAGAATTTATGACAACAGAGGTATGCTGAGCTGTTACTAACTTTGTTGAAAATGAAAAATCTAAATTAAATCATGTTGCTATTCTTACTCATTATTCCCCAAAATAATGAGGAAAAGTTGAAAAAACATGCATTTCAACAGTGTATGACTTACTGTGTACTTGTACTTCTATTTCAAAGGAAAAACACTGTAGTTCCACAGCTACATTTGTCTTACACATGTTAGCCCTCTGTAATTCAGATTTTACTAAAAGAAATATAACAATCAAAACAGGATGCATTTTTAGTCATTAAACTATTCAGCATCACATTAATAACATGAAGGAACATAACACAATAACACACAACAATAACACACCTACACTCAAACACAAAGAGATTCTGTGTTTTTGAAGATGACGTGGTGTGTTGAGGTGAGATTTAAATAAACACACAGTGGGTTATCATACGGAGGTACAGTATGGACAGCAGGTATGTTACTGTAAGCAGCAGGACTGTGACAGATTTACCTCGTCTTCCAGGTACATGGCGTGTTTTAAGTGGATATCAGGAATCTTTTCCTTACACGAAAGACGAGCCAATTCAAAGGCAAAGTCAAAGGAGCTGGGGAGTAAATAAAGAGTAAAAAAACAAATCGAGTTTAACAATACAATAACTGTCTGTGGGATAAAAAAAGTCATTTGGAAAAACACTTAGCATGAGCTTATTAAAACCAGCAGGCGGATACGCTAAGGGAACACATTCTGCTGCAGCTATCAGCTACAATACACACTTGATAAACAGTATTTTTCCCACATACTTAACAGTAGTTCATACTTTTAGGGACTATGACCTGAAAATGAAAATCATTATTGAGTCCAGTAGAACTGATAAAAAACTCTAAAATCATTGTTTGACTGACGATGTGAGTAATTAAAATGACTCAAATAGGTGTTTGTTGTCCGTGTAAGTTTTGTGGTGCAGCTCACAAGTTATTTGAAGCAAACTCGATGGCATGTTCCAAGAGGCCGAACTTGTTGAGCAGCTTGACGGCCGCCTCTCCTCCCAGGCTCCGAGCCCACAGGTAGGCCACCTGCTTCTGGGCACCAGCACCTCCGTGGCTCTTAGCCACCTGAAACATGCATGTACAAGTATATGTGTAAATATAGGAGTCCTGTGGCTCCCTAACACTCCTACTACACATCATCCCACAGAAAAAACATTTGATAGAAGCTATTAAGTTGCACTGTGCTCCCAAACCAACAGAAGCAATAAACACTGTCGACAGAGAACACACTCTTGTAATAATGCTGCACCCATGAAGCCCAACCTCTCAGTAAACCCTAAATTTTTCCAGTACACTATAATGTAGTTATATACAGCAAAAAGAACAACATCAAGTGTTTGTTAATTAACAGTATTTGCCAGGAATTCTGTCTCCTGTAAGGACATTTTATATAAATACAACTGTTTTTTACTATATTGTCACTCATTATGTGTTTATTTAGCAGCTTCCACTTCCATCATGGGTGCCAAAAGGAGGAATTGCAAGTTATTAATAAATAAATTAACCCTTTGAAACGGCAGAAAATTGGCTTGATTTCTTTGAAAAACATGGAAAAAAGGCAGTAAGCAACAAAAGAAGATATTACCCAAAAAATAACAAGAAATTAGTAAAAAATAAAAGAAAATTAACTGAAAAATAGAAATGATTATTATCATTACTATTATTATTATTATTATTATTATTATTAAATAAACAAAATTAATGTTTTGAAAGAAAGAATGTTTTGAATGAAAGAAAATGGCCTAGGGAAAGTGCTTAAATTATTATAATAATTCCATAACCTTATTTCAAATATGTAACTATGATAATCAGAAATAATTTTTTCTCTAGCTTTTTTCTTCTTTTTTTCCCCCGGACATTTTCCCTTAGTTTTTTGAAAATAATTTTCTGCATCAACTTATTTCTAATTTTCTACTAACTGCAATTTGTGGAACATTTCTTATCAAGTTTCTAACTGTCCTTTCTCCATATTTTGGAAAACAATGCACCATTTTGTTTAGGCTTCAAAGGTTTAAGTACTTGAGACAGGTGTGTGAAAGCAACACTAGAAAACTGATGTCACCCCAGGTTTCAAAGGGTTAATAAACCTTAATAAACCTGTAATACGGTGTGTTATGAGATGAGATGAGGTAAGCTGAGATAAGATGAGATAGGATGAGATAGCGAGCCAACAGCACAAATGTGTCCGTACGTACCCTGTATGCATCCTCCCACATATTGCTGGCTCTGTACATGTGGACTGCAGCTTTCCACTCTTCAGCCTCCATGAAGTGGTACTCTGCCTCAGAGAACCTGGATTCAGCCTCCAACTCCTACAAGAAACATTTACACCAATACTATCAACAAAACATACATCAGGTAGAGGGAGGCCTCACGAAACAGCAATGACCCAGCGCTGACAATCGACGAATCGAGAAAAGAGATTAAAAAACATGGATGTAATCGTGATAATAATGCTGATGAATACAATTCAGGTCTCCTCAGCTGTACTTTTTCTCAGAGTGTGACACAGCAGAAAGGAAAACTGCTGACAAAAGCAAATAAAGCCTCTTGATGATGAAACTCTGTTGGATTTCTTGTGAATCTTTGCTGAAACTATCTGGAACTTAATAGGGACTTAAAGTCTCAGAGCGCCTGTATCTAGACACAACTTAAAGGTCAGTGCTGGAATGTAACTAAGTACATTTACTCAAGTACTGTACTTAAAGGGAGATTTTCCACCAGCTCTGTGTCATCGCAGTGTATGTGGTCGAAGTCAAACACCTCTCACTGTGCACACACCAATGACATCACCTAAGGTACCATTTTATGCTACATTATACCAATACTGCCAATGTTGTACTTTCTACTCCATGACATTTAACCGACCGCTATAGTATATATTTACTTTAAAGATTGAGATTAATACAAAAAATACAGTCAACAAAAAATGGTGATCAAAAAATGGCGGTATTATTACAATAGACGTATGTACGGAAAAAAAATAAATAAATAATAGTGATCCACTATCTCAATGAAAAAAAATTATCCTGCCAAAACTTTTATTAGAAAGACTACCCTGAAAAAAAGGATTTTCACATATTCTTAAGTTATAAACACAGGACTAAGGCTTACCCCAACAAGTCAGAGATTTGAATCATCAATCTACTGAGATTTTTTAAAACTTTTTACACTAGTCGCTGTGTTGTGCAGTGTATTTCTGGGGACGTTTTGGTCTCCAAACTTTGCTGCGGAGTGAGTGCTCTTGACTGTCACATTACTCTTTGGTAAAAGCTGCAGCAGACGCAATGCAGTAACACAGAGGAAGAGACACTCTGCACTGTGAGACTCTGAGATAGCATTACCTTCTCTTTTCTCCAGAGAAGTGGTGAATTTACAGCTCATGGCATCTTAATATGACACAGTCACTGGCTTTTGCTTAATGCAAAAAATGTTGTGCAATTGCAATCTGTTGTTAGCCGTTAGTTTGTTTATTATATCACATGAATACCACTGTCACACTGAACGTCCAGCTGAGCCTGTTCAAATCTGAAAACTTTATATAAAAGACAAAACAAAAAAAACAACACAAATTTTGGAATATTTGCATTTTTAACGGCCAAATCTGATTTGACTGACATAATTCTGATTTGGGTACAGCCCCACACAGGAGAGCAAATGATTTAGATCAGACCTAAAAAATGGATCACTGGTTGTTTTTTTTTTTAAACTTGCCTTTCAGGGCTTCCATACATACATATATAAAGTAGTCAAAAACTGCTTCATCTTTACGAGCTACAAAATAAATATGGTTACACATAAATACATCAATAGATATAATCCCATAATATAAGATTTTGCCATTCTGCACAGTGAGCTGCCTTTGGTACTTTAAGTACTTTTTTATGCTAATAGTTTTGTTCTTTTACTTTAGTAAATATTAAGAATGTGGGACTTTTATTTGCCGCAAATTTTTCTACACTACCATATTGCTTTTTCCACTTAAGAGAGTTTCGATTACCTTTTCCACCACCATACTAGGCTGCAACTAAGTTATGTGTGTGGGCTGAATGTGTGCAAAAAACAATTCTTGATTCACAGACTTCAAAACTTCAGAATCCAGGGCAAAATTCTTAGTTAGGGACATTCATAATTACTATTAAAGTTTGAAGCACTGCTGGACAATTCTCACAAGATAATTGGAAAACCACAAAACTGTGGACGCACTCATTTGTCTATCGTTACATAAGAAATAGAGAATGGTAATATAAAAAAAATCTTGATTAAGTTGTAAGGTTGCCAGAACTAGGACCTTTTTCAAATGGGAAACTTCATCTATTGTTGTCTGAATATTGTTGATGAGGATGCTGAGCTGTGCAGTAATGACACCATAGAAGAAAAAAAACATCACACACAGTCCTTCTGCCACTTTTCAATTAATCTTATGAGAGCTACAAAAATTTGCTCATGTTGATGTTTTGTCGATGAACTCTTCTGGCGAGTTTCCATTAACCCTCAAATTGCACAAATTGAAGCTGCAAATACAAAATATGATTGATGGAAACACATCAATTTAAAAAAACTCCAATTTATCACAAAAAAAGTTTGATGGTATTGTGAGGTGGTATTTCAGGCGATTTGAAAAAGCCTTATTTTGAAAAACTGCAACAGAAACACTTTTTTTGCTTTCATTGGTCACATGATGCTATCGCTATCGACCTTAGGAACTGGCTCTCTTGGGCATGAGGCAGCAGGCACTGCAGGAGGAGTTACTGCATCGCATAACTCCATGAAATCGTGGATTATCACCTCCCAGAAATCCCTCATCCGAGGCCGCTCCCACGTATCAGGAGCTTGCCTTTCTATTATTTCTCCCATAACACGCCTACGTCACCTTCGATTGGAAATAATGACGGCCAGTGCATTTCTAAGGCACTGATGACGGCTAGTACGCCGGCTGCAATAGAGAATAAAGCTGCTGATGTTTTGAACATCCATCACCATGCTTCTTGAAATGTTATCCCGAGAGGAGAAGTCGCATAACATCGCACAGTGGAAATGCAGTCATCTTGCAAATGTGTTTTATCGACATTTCGAAGATATCGCCTAATTTTTGTGCAAATCTGTTAAAGCAAGTTAACCAATCAAAACCTTGCGGCCAGGATTAAGAATAAGGAGATCAACTTCCTTCATAGCTATTTAGCCACAAAGCAGTATGAATGTAAAGAAGTGACAGACACAAAGACGGCTACAAGCTAGGGTAACTTCTACACAGCTGCACAGGCCGCTGTAAGTCCACAACGCTAAATTCATCATATTTTTCAGACGGTGGTGAAAAACATTAAGCTAACTGCTCCCAGTCATTTTTTACCAATAGACTCAGGGGGGCAAATCAAAATAATGATTGTCTTGAATTTGGGGGATTTTAGCATCAGTTGTTGCTGTCAAGAATTGCGTTGAAACTCCATTATCTGCCAGTTCCTGCTGTAGTGTTGATCAGTGTGCTGTACCTTGGCGAGGTGCAGGTGGGTCTCTGTCAGCAAGTCGGGGTGATGTTTGGCCACCAGGCGAATAACATCATCAAACATCCGGTTCTTCTTGTACATGGTTATGGCAAGGTCAGATTGCTTCACGGTGGCAAACAGCCTACACACACACACACACACACACACACACACACCCACACACACACACACACACACACACACACACACACACACACACACACACACACACACACACACACAGAGAGAGAGAGTGCTGAGTGTTTTTTATGTGTGCATATCAAAATACTTCATACAGATATAATAAATTAACAGACATATTAAGAAGTCAGACAGCAAAGTCAAGACAGGTTCTGAAATTTCCATCTCCTGACAGTTATATGCAGTTTTGATTATCTTTTCTCTCGCTGTAAACATAGTTGTGTTACTTCGCCTCACTCAATTGTCTTGCTTCCAGCACTTGATGATGTGACAAATTACTATAAATAAATCTCCATTTACCTCTCAGCCTCCTTGAATTTTTCATCTCTCTCCAGTTCCTGAGCTCTGCTGATGTACAGAGCCATAACCTCCTCCTCTGTCATACACTCCACTGCCAACTGCAAACAAAATGAAAAGGAAAAATAAGGCAATGGCTTCTTTTCATTTCTCAGTGTCATAGCTATACCAATATCAGGGGCAGAAGTGCCCTTCTAAAAAATTATCAACTCACTGTTATCCACCTAATAAATAAAAAAACTATAATTTTGACTAAAACTAGTCCACCCACAAGTCTCCCCTTTACAGACGTGCCCGCTCTATGTTCGTCTCATCCAATGAACATGCAGTTTTTTTTGCATGCAGTACAAATATGTTATTTTTGCCTATGTATTTGAAGATTTCTACATACTGGGGTCCTTAAAAAGTCTTGCATTTGCTTAAAATTGGAAAGCCAAGACTCTTATGAATTCAGTGAGCCCAATTTAATGTATGTGTAATGATAGACCTCATGGTGGTCATTTCATTGTAGTGAGACCATTTTTTAAACATCACTATTTGTCGCAGTTTCCAGAACAGAAGTGTTCACCATCCGATCCCTGAAAAAATGAAATTCTCACAGAAATCTCCAAATGTTATACTTTTTTGATACCAAATCACTACATGGATTTTCTGTGGTGTTCCTCAAGGTCTTGGTGTCCTAATGTGGGATTTTAGAGAGATTTTTGGCCATTTTGATTAATTCTCCAGTAATTAAAAAAAATGTTTAAGTTAGCACAAAATCCATGCAACCAATGTTATCAGCCCAAAAATTGCTACTCAACTGATGTGACTTAATTAAGCATAATTGGCCACCATATACCTTCATCATAAGTTCCAAGTTTCTATACACTCTGAACTTCATAAGTTTGAATAAGCTCCAAACCAAAACATGTTCATTACAGATTTATACTATAAAGTTTGAAACACAGCTGAACTTAACTTAATCTTGAGGTTTACAGCTTTCAGATGATGTATTCAAATTCTATGTGAAATATACTGCAGAAAAGATACCTCCCCCTGGGTCTATTGTGGGTCTCTGAGGGTTACATGTATTAAAATGACACAATAATTCACACTGATCTCTCTTTATTTTGTATACTTGAGTAGTTTGTCTCCATACTAACCTTATGAGCCTCCTCCCAGCGACCCACTGTAGTGTACATGTCTATAGCATCTTTGATATGGCCTCCTTTCACAAACAGTTGCTCTGCCACCTGCAGCATATTAACACACACAATACAGACAACAAACACTCAGAAAATATAAAGTACAGTCACCGTCATGAACACCTTTTAACATCATGTTGGGGGTTGTGAATGAAAATTGTCCTCAGATTATAAACACAATTATCCTGTTAGGTGAAATATTCATATTTTAAGCTCACACATGAACAAATCTGAATCGAAGTTTCTTGAAAAATACATTGAGAGGTCAATTTCTTATGGAAAAAAAACACAACATGTAACTGGAAAAAATGCTCTTGTGTATTATTTAAATTATCGAAGTATTTTATTTAGTCTTTTTTCTAAATGATTCTTTTTTCTAAAATTTGAAATCTTCTTTATTTGTCTAATATGTTTGTTTTTTTAAAAATTTGTTTTATTCTTTTTTGTGAGATTATAATGTCATATCATCCTGTTGTCATGTGTGTTTGTGTTTTATTTGCCTCTTCCAAAAAATAAAATAAAATAAAATAAAATTCTTAACTTTCCGACATTACTACGGCATATACATTTTATAAGATGGTATTCCTGCAGGGTAAATAAAATTAAATGCTTATAAAACAGTATTAAAAACAGCCACCTGTACTGATAGCACAATAAGAAGACAACAATTTGTTGTTATAGTGCGTACTTGTTAATGAAGGAATTTGGGAGAGATTGGGAGGAAGGAAAAACGGAGGCATCCACTTCTTCAATGTGAATAGATTTTTGCTACGCAGATGTAAAAAGTATTTTCCATTTAACCTGTCCTAACATCAGCATCAATGAAACAAATGTATGTGCTGGTTCTTTCTGATTATAAAACGTTTAGTCATTGTTTTTTCTCTTGATAATTTCTGTATTGAAACCACAGGTGCGAGCTTCCGTCATTGTTTTACTTTGCACTGAATTACACTTTCCTGCAACTTCCACAAAGTTGGAAAGCAAAGAGCTTGTTATCTTAATTACTTTCTGTGAATATGCCCATAGAGCAAACAGAGTGAAATGGCCTGCTATTTTCAGAGGCTGGCAGTCTGTGGAGGCTGTTTGGCTCAGCTGAGCTCATCAGAATAAGCAGAGTACACTGTGCTTCACCACCAGCACCACCACCACCATCATCATCATCACCACCACCACCACCACCACCATCATCATCATCATCATCATCATCTTCTCTCCTCCTTTTTTCATTTCTTTTAATTTATACCAGATTTCTCCTCCTCTTCTCCTTTTTCAACAGTATTTCTGGTATTTAGGCAATTATTAAAACTATTGTCACAACCATCCAACTGTTCATTATTGCCAAAGCATGCTTGAGCAAACACAGCCCACACTGCTCCATGGAGACTGAACTCAAACTGATCCTGGACTCTCACTTTCTGCTTGCAGACAACATTGTGTACAACATTTTGTGTGTATGTGTGTGTGTGTGTGTGTGTGTGTGTGTGTGTGTGTGTGTGTGTATGTCATGGGTTAATTCACACTGTATATATATATATATATATATATATACTGTATATATATCCATGAGAGATGTGCAGAAATTAATGCCTGGTGGCAAAATGTCACTGTCTACTTTATTCCTCTGGCTGCTTCTATCTTACTGTCCTCTTGTGTTCAGGTAGCAAAGTTAACCTCAGGTGGTGCTCACCCAACCACAAAGTTCAATGTACCATTATTTAGGTCTGTTTATATAGTAGTTTATATAGTATTTTATCAGTAAAGTATATACCTTAATTCATATTAACAGAGGGTCTGTTAAGAACAGTCCAAAATAGGTTACCCCTATTTAGAAACTTGTCATTTTTGTACATATTTGTTCATAAAAAAATGAAAACTTTATCAAACAGTGACCTATTTTCACATCCAGCTGATAAAGTGTAACACAAGCATCCATTTTGGAATCATGTCTCTGATCTGACAAACATACATCCAATTTTTTTCTTGACTTTTAACTCTATTTTTGGTCTCCACCTACACTTGAGAAAAGTATGTGGCTCTTTAGCTGCTGTAAATGCTCCACTGTGTTCTCTCACCATCATCACTCATCAAATGTTGATGTACAGTCGTTTATCAGAGTTATTTCTTTGAAAAGAGCTGCCACTGCTGCTGAAACCAAAACAGAAAATTGCAAGCCATTAATCCAAAACAACAAGTTGAATATGCTAAATCTCTCTGTAGAGATGGTTGGAAATGTCGGGTAAATAATGACAATAATTCTCTGTGGGTTCATCACCACAAATGTTGCTTTTCTCATTAAATGTAGACACCAAATGGATTCTTAAAGGGGCTGCATGTTACATTCAGAGCATATCTATGATGCGGATTCTGAGGCGGCATTGTTTGTACTCAACATGGAGATGGCTGAGCTGGCAGCTGGCAGCTAACAGTGTGAACTCAAACCGCTTTTACAATGGCAACAGTGCTGACAGAGCTAATATTGTTATCCAGGGGAAACAACATACTTTTCTGGAAATTTATTTAGCTATTTAGCTATGTTCACAGGTCAACTGTCTAATCCCCCATATACTTCAAACCTCGTAAATCCTCTCACCTCATATTCCTGCATGGAGGC
Organism: Plectropomus leopardus; assembly: GCF_026936395.1. Lineage (NCBI taxonomy): Eukaryota > Metazoa > Chordata > Actinopteri > Perciformes > Serranidae > Plectropomus > Plectropomus leopardus. The sequence continues at coordinate 24,104,815 of NC_142191.1, forward strand.
GTAGTGCTGAGCAATCTTCACGTAGTATTTCCCTGCTGATTCATCCTCCTGTAACTCCAGAATGTGGACGGCTTTCTTCCACTGACGGGCTGCGATGGCCGCCTCGATCGCTTTAAGGGAGCAGCTAAAAGCGAACAGGAGAAAGACAACAGACCAATTTTAGTGTTGCGTGAATAAATTAATGCAATAATCAACTCCGAAATGTAGATTAGAAACAGTAAAATTCTAATTCTTAAATTCAAATTAACTTTGGTTACGATTTAAGGTAAACCAAACAATTTAGTTCATAAGACTGTGGCACAGATTGAAACTTTACTGGCAGGAGAAATGATCAGCAGAAGTAATATTTTTAAAACCTTTGTTTCTGTGGAGAGATTTAGCTTCCTACAGTCAAAATTCACTTTCAGATGCTTTTTCAATCTGGAAAGAAAAAAAATCTGGGCGCTGATTACCTGCCTTTATTTGGTATTTTTGAGGAAATATGATCATGTTTAAAGAGCTATTATCGTCCTGGTGATGATTTAAAGAACTATTGGCCGTCTCTGTTGGAATGCTTTTTTTGTGTGTGTGTCATCTTTCCTCCTCTCCATCTGCCCAAATCTTTGTTTCTTTGCTCCCCTTCCCCACACACACCCTGCTTCAATGAAGTGGTTGATGGCAGCGTCCATCTGTTTCTGCTGGACGAGGTAGTCTCCCCAGGCTTCCTCCAGTTTCACCACCTCAGCGGGAAAGGCGAGGCGAGCCAGCTCCACCGCTACAGTAAACACAAACTTTATTAAATATACTTGAATCCTACATTCAACTCTACAACTCACATCCACCTGTTATCCAACACCTTGTCACCTGAGCAACTACGAGCAAATAGGAGTGAAATCTTTCAAAAACATGGGAAAAACGCAATGAGCAACTTGGTAAGAAAGGTTCCACAGATTGCAAGAAATTTGCACATTTAGATAAATATTTTTAATCCGCTAAGGAAAAAAGTCTAGAGGAAAAAGAAAAAAGCTAGGGAAAAGTGCTAAGAGAAAAAAGAAAAAAACTATTTTTCATTATTTACATATATATTTATATTATGTCAGAATTATTATATTTTTAAAGCATTTTACAGGTCATTTTCATGTTTTTTTTAATTGAACTTACTTTGACCATTTTTTATTCATTTATTCTGCTTTTTTTATTTTTTATTTAACAGTCATTTCTTCTCTTGTTGCTCATTGCCCTCTTCTCATGTTTTTGAAAGAGATCAAGCCAATTTGCTCAGGTTTCAAAACTGACATACTTCCAATAAACGCAGTACCTAAATCAAATGTAAAACAAGACAGTGGACCCAATTTTTAAAGCTTTTTAATGCATGGTCTAAAGTGCGAGGTGCAAGTGCATTTACGGCTTGTCCAACTTCACTTTGCTAGTTAAATGGTGCATAAGCTGAGCAAAAAATTAGGTGCAAGGGGTAAAGGTGTTGTATTTAGTCCTTTAATTAATTATAGATGTGTTGTGTGTCATGAATTCAACCAATCATGGTGTCATCTACCATTCCCAATAAAAACCCGGCACACTACTATTTAAATGGCAGATTTGGTAAATTGAAGAAGCGAGCTGTTTTCTGCTGAGACTAATGCAGTAAGAGCAGTAATGTCATTGCAGCAAATAACGTGGGACATTTAAGTCGCAATACTAAAAATAATTTAAAAACTTAAAAGGGGAAACCGAACTTTACTTTCAGCTTCTAAAATCAACAATTAAATTTAGTCAGACAACAGCTCATGATCACATTTTAGATAATGTAGTTAATATTTTCCTCATTAATGATATATAATTTCCCCTGCAACCACTCGGCATGTCCCTATGTGTGTAACAAGCAGAGTGTACACACGTTGCGAACCCGCCTATGCAGGTGCATATCACTATTTCAATAATGCGCTCTTTAAATAGCAGGAAAAAACTGCACCATTCTGACTTTAGACCAGGTTTTTGTTAGTCAATGGTTCAATCACTTTCTGCTGCCTAAAAATAGCAATATGTCAACAAAGCACCTGACCACATCTCATTTTAAGACATACATGCAAATGGTCACACAGTTGTTTAGTTTTGGGCTAATGATATTATTTGTTATGAATATAGAGACACTCCTTTTCAACCAATACAATACAATATCGCATTCTTCTGCAGTATGGTTATCGTGCAAGTTGACATCACAATTAAGATTTATTAAAAAAATAAAAAAGAACAATATGTTGTGCAGACCACATTTTAACCTGATGATGCCACCAAATTAAAAAAGTCAGAGGGTCAACAAAGTGATACGCTTTCATACTCTGAGAGCCGTGGACATGTGAATCAAATTTTGTGCCACTCCACCCAATAGTTATTGAGATATATAAGTCTGGATCAAAGTGGTGGGCTGAACAATTGACCGACATTGATTCTCTGGAATCATGCTGCTAGCATAACTAAAAATCACCAAACAAATACATTTTAGTAGGCATTTATAAAATAGGTCAATCACATTCATGCCATCGACATGTCACAGATTTACCTTTCCTGAAGGCGCCTCCTTTGCAGAAGCACTCCAAAGCTCTCTGGTTGTTTCTGATCTTCTCATACAGATCTCCTGCCTGGTCAAAAGACATAGGGAGTATGAATTTATTGAGACAAAGTGAGACATGTTTCAGTGTTTTTAAGAATGTAAACCATATGCACAGTGTCTGCATGCTAAAAAAGCATGTAGACACTGTGCCCACAAACCCTAGCTTCATTAAAACGAGTTTCAGTGGAGGCGTTTCTATTATCCTATCATATTATCCTTACGAAATAGAGAAGCTATACTAATTCGGCTCACAGTAAAAACCTCAGAAATCACCTTAACATTTACACCCTTCAAAGAATAATTTGCTTATTTGCTTTCTTGCTGAGTGAGATGAGTAATTTCATACCACTGTCATGTCTGTGCAGTAAATATGAAGCTGCAGAAAGGAGGTGGTTAGCTTAGCTTAGCATAAAGACTGAAAACAGGTTAATACAGCTACTCTTTATCTTGTCCAAAGGTAACAATCTTCAACCATAAGTACTCTAAAGGTCACTAATTTAAAAAAAAAATAAATTGTTTGACAGTTTAGGAACCACGCTCTTTCACTTTCTTGCAGAGAGTTGGAGAGCAGACAGTTCTCATGCCTGTACAGTAGGCTATATAAAGCTACAGCTAGCAGCCAATTAGCCCATGGCATTGCAGAAAGACAGCTAGTCTGGCTCTGTCTGCTGTGAGATAATCATCCTACCAATGCATAACTTTCCATGAAATCAAAACTTTATTTTCTATACAAATTTAAAAAAGTGAATCTTAATTATTGAGCTTTAGAGGTGCTAGTAGGTGGATTTTGTTGCATTATGACAGAGCCAAGCTCGCTGTTTCCCTCTGTTCAGGACATGTAGTTCCACATTACCAGCAATCACTTCAAACCTCATAAACCTAAATTTATAAAACTCTAAACCATCAGGACACTGCAACGAATTCTGTTGTAGAGTTTTGTTCTCTCTTTCTGACCTGTTACATAAACACAGATGGCTTGAGGGAAAGAACTGAGTTTTCAGACAAACAGCTACAGAAAGAGACACTGAGAAATAACAGGCAGATGGAGGGAGACAGAGTGTAATACAGAAGAAAAAAACAATTGTTCTTCTGTTGATACCTCTCCTCTCCTGGCATTTGTTAGGAGAAGAGCAGACAGTGAGGTGAACAGAGGAGGAGAGAGGATGTGATTTCTGAGTATAGACAGCTCAATTCTACATTAAACAAGGCAGACAGAGATAGGGGAGATAGATTAAGTCAACTCACCCTCTCATAAAACTCTCCCTTGATGAGACTGGCGGCGATGCGGCTGACGGTGTCACTGTTGTTGGTGATTTCTGGCCGGCTGATGGCCAATCGGGCGGCTTTAGCCGGCAGTCCAGCCTTCAGGTAGAGGTTGATGGCACCCTGGAAGTCACCTTCGCTCTCCTTCACCTCGCCAGCCTTCTCATCTTGACCCGTCTCTGTTAACCACTGGTAATAGTTCCCACGCAGGGTGTCCAGCTCCGGGTGGCCCTAAGACAGTGATTTTGGGTGGAAAGTGGGGTTGTTTCTACATGAGACACAGGTTTAAATATAGTGCTGAAACATTTAACTGACAGCAGTTAAAAATCTTTTTATCTTTAAGCCATTTAACATGCAAAAATATTCCCTACGATTTGCTGCTTTTCACTTTTAAAAACATGATGGTACATTGAATATCATGACTTTGGATGATTAATGTGAAATAACCAATTTGAAGATGTTAGCTTGGGCTTTGAGAATATATAATAAGCTATTTTCTAATATAATCACCAGATTAATCGTAAGTTGTAGCCATATTTAAATCAGCCATCGTTAAAGGTTCCCCTGTGGAGTTTTAGACTTCTAGTATAACAGCCTGTTGGCTCAAATCAAAATTCGAACCAATGAAATTTGCGGAACTTCAATTTACACTTGACCTCGCACAGAGGGGGAATAAAAGCGTGAACCTGAAACTCATTTCACTTTGCATCTGGTCATTGGGTTATTATGATGAATAATGTTTGTGCAGAGGAGAGTGTATTTCAATCTAACATGAGGAAACAAAATCTCCCTCAGGTAAAATCTGGGTTGCTACACATTTTTAGCAATGAATTGTCAAAACTTTTTCATATTTTACCACATTTCAGTAACTGCAAGTGGTCTAAAATGGGAAGGCCTATATAGCGATGCAGCCATAGTAGATCCTATAGATAATGCAGTTTGACCAGTGTTTGGATTATAACTTTAACAGGTCTGTTTGTATTTATTTTTTGTTAAACAACTTCGATCAGAAGCTACTGTCACAAGCATCCATTAGTGATTTATCACACTGCCAACATATATTCAGGAAGCGTATGTGTCTAAAATCTCAGTGTGAAAGTCTTGGTTAACCCACTACACAGCAGGTTTTTTTTAGCTTTTTCCTGTTGCTCCTGATGTGACAGCGTGTTTCTGTCCTAGAGCAGTGCTGGTCTGGTCTGTCTTTATCACATGATATTAATGACGTTACAGTAGTCAGGCAGGGTACTAGACTATTTCAGGAATTTCATGACCATAAGAACCCCGTAAAACGCAGAGTTGTTAAGTACAAATTTAGTCTGTTTATTATCACCTTGGATTCTGCCACAGCGATGCAGTCATCCCACATGTGGAGCTCCTGGTACATCTCTATCGCTTCGTCGATGGAATTCTGCACAAACAAAAAAAAACACAAGATAACATTTGACTTAGTGCTTCACAAACAGATAATCATAACAAGTGCTATATTAGATTCTGCAAGACTTAAACTGTGTATGTGTGATATTGTTCCTGATCTGGTGAGTTCAAGCATGTCATCCCAATTCATGGTTAAGCTACCTGTCTAATCACAGGTGTTACCACCACAGATATACAGATAGACAGAGGATAATGGTCTACTAATTTTAAATTAAGCAAACACATTTTTTATTGCTTTTGAAATAACAACTGATCAAATGCTGTAAAGAACACAACTTGCTGGATTTTGGGGATGTTTGGTTTTGTTGTAAATTCCTTCACTAATCAATTCTACATATTATACAAATATATACATATTGTAAGCAGGTGTGTACACATGGTTAATTTGTATGAAGCAAAACAGCTGTGTGTCGCCAACCTGCTCCATGTAGTGCATCTCAGCCAGTTTAAAGTTCTTATCCAGCATCGCCACGTGGGCCTGGACCTGGAAAAACTCTGTTCCATCTCCTCCCTGTTCAAAAAAGATGCGCACACACACACACACACACACACACACACACACACACACACACACACACACACACACACACACACACACACACACACACACACACACACACACACGCGCACACACACACACACACACACACACACACACACACACACACACACACACACACACCGCAGTGATCACTCAGCTTGTACTGTGTTAAGAAAATGTAATCAGTTCTTTGACATTTAAAGAATAGTGATGGTTCTTTTTCATATAAGCTGAGGGATTTAGTCATAAACAAACACACGTGACTTATTTGCTTTTGTAAATTGTAAATCAATTACTGATATTTAACAAATTTATTGCATTAATATCTTTATTGTTTTGGTCTTCTGTGTTTTAAATACTGATCCTACTTCCACCATGAGAAGCATAAATCTGTAAAGCATATAATGAATGATTTAGATTTTGCTGTACAAATTAACAGCCATTGAATATGAGTGTAGACTACTGAGGTCAAATGTAACTCAGTACATTTATTCAAGTACTGTAATTAAGTACATCTTGAAGTACTTGAAGCCTATTTTTCTTGAGTACTGCCATTTTATGGTATTTAATACTTCTACTCCAATACGTTTTGGAAGTCAACATTGTACTTTTTACATCACTACATTTACGTGTATCTGACAACATTCATTACTAGTTATTTTGCAGATTCAGGTTATCAATGTAAAATATAAATCAACTAATAAATTATGATGTATTACTATAAATTAAGTCTCCCCGCAGTATAGAAAAATATATAAAATAGCTCCTCCTTTAACAGCTGCAACGTGATGAACACATTCATGCACCAATAATTATAATCCATCATTAAATGATTCTAAATGAGTCCTTTTACTTTAGGTACTTTAAGTATATTTTGATGGTAAGACTTAAGTAAGATTTTGAATGCAGGACTTTGACGTATAACAAAGTATTTCAACACAGTATATTAATACTTTTACTTAAATATACTGGAAATAAGCCACGTAATCAAACTTCAGTTACAGCCTAGCAGTTGTATACCTCAGCAAACCAGTCAAGTTCCATCCATATCTGAGAAAACATGGACGCTTCACACACATCTTCCCCCCAGCAGCACAGGAGATCTATACAATCAGCACCATTTCAAGGTGGTTACCCAAGATTAGTGTCACCAATTCAATATCTGACCAAATGTTTCTGAAATATGATAGTGAGTAACAGAAAAGTGTTTTTGCATAACATTATAATGTCACAGCAAAGTAGACCTTTGACATTTTGGATATAAAATGTCATAATTTTATCCTAACCTATTATAGACTTTTACATTTTGTCAAATTTAATGTATGAATTCCTGAATTATGGGAAAAAACATGTTTTGTGAGCTCACAGTGACCATGACATTTGAACTGCAACCACCAGCTTCTGACATGTTAGTTCTTGAGTCCAAGTGGACATTTGTGCCAAATTTGAGGAAATTCACTCAAGGCCTTCTTGAGATAACACATTCACAAGAATCAGATGGAGGCAGAGTTACAATGACCTGGACCTTTAACTTTCGACCACCAAATCTAATCACTTCTTCTTGACTCACTGTGGAGGTTTGTGCCAAATTTAAAGAAACTCCCTCAACGTGTTCTTGAATTCACGAGAATGAGACACATGCAAGGTCAAACTGACCTTGACCTTTGACTTAAGTCCCTCAAGGTGTTCTTGAGATACCATGTTCAAGAGTATGAGACTGATGGACAACCTGAAAACACAATGCCTCTGTCCACCACTATGACAGTGCGGATGTGTAAAAAATATTTATGTAACGCCCTCAAAACTTTGTAGTATTTTTGGACAATGTGGAGATGTACTGTTGTGTCTTGTATCTGTGCTGATATGAAACGCACCATTTCCTGTGAAACTTTATCTGCAATCTGGTTCGTTTGGTGGAGGAAACGCACAGTTGAGACGTCCCCCAATGCGGCAAAACACCTGAAAAGAAAAGAAAAGAAAAAAGATAACAAAAAGAGCGAAAGTGAGTGAGAAACAGATGGAGGAAGACAAAACATAGAAAGAAACTTTCAGTGGAGAGAAGGTAGAAAGTACCGGACAGCCAAAGCTCTGAAAAACTGTTCACTTAATGAACTCGGATAAATTAGAGCTTTAGTTTAATTAGCCTTTAGATACGCTGCAGTCTGAGGGGCTGAGAAATGAAAAGGCTCATCTTAGCATTTGGCCACTTTATTAGCAACTCTCTCTGAACAGTTGCATCAGATTAATGAACAAGTCATGAAAGAAAAAAAAAGTTTAAAAAACTCCTTCTGTCTGACTCTTTTTTCGCTTCCCTCCCTCATTAACATCACTTCCCTCCCTTATTAACATTAGCCACTCCAGACAAAAACGTTTCTTTCCCCAATTTCATGATTTATGCAAATCAAGCCGATGCCTAACGAACAGCATATGCATTATTAATGACAGAGAATTCAAATTTGGAAAGTTTCTCAAAACAGAGAGAAATAAAGATGGAGAGAGAGAGAGAGAGAGAGAGAGAGAGAGAGAGAGAGAGAGAATGCTTATGATTAAAAAAAACTGTCTTTGATGATTAATGAAGTTAGAGAGGGAGGTCAGGCAGGGACACAGTCATCTGCTGTGAGTGTGTGTGTGTGTGTGTGTGTGTGTGTGTGTGTGGGGCGCACTGATATATGTGTTTAAAGGTGTGTGCTTTAATTCCAGGTGATCAAGGTGTCCTTGTTGTCTCCTTCGTCTTCAGTAACAAAGATAAGTCTCATTTAAATGAAGACTGATAAAGAATGTAATTAGCTCAGAGAAACGAACATTAGCTTACAAAGCTGTGTGTGTGTGTGTGTGTGTCGTGCTGACCTTTCAGCGATGTGCAGCTGGTGAGCCTCCAGAGCCAGCTTGCTGAGCGTCTTCCACATGGCTTCAGTCTCTGGTGACATCTCCAGAGTCTCGAGGAATGCTGTGGCTCTGTCGACACACACACAAAGACCCAGAGATGTACAGCTGAGTCAGACCATACAGCGAGATACAGCAGAAAAAGACAATTCCATCAGTATTCTGTGTTGCAGATGCAGTGTGGCATGCAGTATAACAATAGCTGCACCATAGCTGCATCAACAGTCGTGTGAGTTTTGTAAATGTTGGAGAGACTCGGGTTTGTTAAGTCAGTGGCAGCGTGTCCTGGAGGTCTTGTGGCATCAGCCTTCTTTTTTAAGGATAGAGCTTTCTTTTGCCACAATGGCCAATGGCTGCAACACAATCTACTATTTAAAAAAAATCATGCTTTTATTTTTTTGATGCATAATGTCTCCTGACAGCCCCCAATTGGATATAAAACATTTGATAACTAACATTATTGCTTACAGTAGGCAGGAGAAAATATTAAAATGTAAGACTTTTTAATACCTTCTCAGGCCTTTCTTTTTTTTAAGGTAACTGAAGCTCAAGGAACTATTTTCTTTCTTCTAAACTGTATCCACCAACTGTATCACAACGCAGAAGGAAGCATGCTTCTATGGACGAGAGGTTCGTGTTTGTGACAGTGCAAGTTTTGAATATTAAATATTAAATTATATCAGTGAAGAATCTGGAATGTTTGCTTGCTCAGTGGTGATACACTTGGCAGGTGTACTGCAGTAGAAAGAAAATAGTTCCTACATGAAACTGCTCACAACAAGATTTGTGGATTATTATAAGTAACCAGGTCATGATTTCTGGAAAGACACATTCCTGTTGAGTTTTTCAGATGTTTGGGGGGTTTGTTGCTTTGAAACCACAAGCTGATTGACATCTAGCTCCATTAAATTATAGAGAAGGCAGACACCTCTAAGGCCAATATCTGCAACTCAAACCAAAACAATCTTGATTGATAAATAGCACGACAGGTAAGGAGAAAAATACATATTTTTGATTTTGGGTTGATATATCCCTTTAAAGTTAGCTGGCCTCACTTTGTTGGACAGTAACAGTGAAGAGTTCAGCTGCTGCTCCTCCAAACTGAGAAAGGTCAGCTCCATCGATACGAGAGCATCACTTCAGAGGTGTTCAGATCACGACACAGTGAGGAGATGATGCCTCCCAGCTGGCCTGGGAGCTCTGAGGAAACCCTCAAGAAGAGCTCCAGGAAGCTGCTGGATAAAAGGACATCTGGCCTGTTCTGCTCGCCCTGCTGTCACTCTGACTCTGACCCAGAAAAGCAGCAAGTAGTTTTTTTGGGGCTGAATTGGATGTTCAGCTTGACAATATAGACAGTGATTATATTTTGTATGCGCATCTAATATCTGTCAAACTTACCGGTCATAATCCCCATCATCAATAGCAGTACCAAACTCAATGAGGCCTTCGTCCAGCGTGTACGTCACGGTGTTGACGCCCTCCGTCACTATCACGTCTGTCTTCCCATCCGCTCTTTCAAGATCCACAATGTCTCCCTAACAAAGAGAGGTGAAACCATTTAAAACACAAATTAGAGAGATTGATATTGATGTTAATACATTAACCCAAGCACTGCACTTAAATACAAATTTGAGGGATTATTTCCATCTCATTTTACTTTATACTTCTACAATTCAGATGAAAATATTTACTCTGCTACATTTATTTGACATAAAAATGCTAATTAGTTAAAGATTTTACATTCACAAGATATAATCAGCTCATGAAACATGATGCACTGATATAGATTAGTCAGCAGAATAAAAACAAGCGCTACCTGCTCCACCTCAACCCGCTACTTATACATTAATTATTGCATCACTAATAGTAATCAAGCTATTTATAACATGTATGAGGGGCATATTGTTTTGCACTGAGGGCTTATATTTTTGATACTTTAAGTACACCTTGCTGATAATGTTTGGATACTTTTACTCAAGCAGCATTTTGAATGCAGGACTTTTACTTGTAATGGAGTATCTTTACCTTTATCTTTACCTTTATTTTTATCTTTATTGTTTTAAAGTACTTTTTATTCACCTTTTGTTTATTGATTCATTTTTTCCAAACTGTCTATGTTCTGTACACAAAGCAGTCGCTCCAAAAAGTAATTGTTTTTTGTTTTTAAAGATGCACCACAGCAATCATTTGTCATTAAGCTGTCTGTGATGATTGCAAGAAATAATTAATACCTACCTGCAACCATGCTCTCTCTGCCTAGTTTTTTATCATTGCTGAAAACATCAGTAATTGAAAGAAAAATCTGAATTTAAGTTGTTTGGGTATGAAAACAGGATACAAAAAAAACCAACAACTGTGTTATTTCAACTTGGGCTTGGAGACTACAATTATTTTATGGAACTTGTGCCTTATAATCTGGAAATGTGAAGTTTAAATAACCTGGGCAGAGAGGGTCAAATGAAAAGGGAAAAAAAGGAAAAGATATTAAAAAAAATGCCAATATGAGATCTGTTTAGTCGTGACATTATATATACTCAACCCTTTCAGTCATGTTTATGTGTCACCTGATGGAGAACAAACAAAAACACATTCACACACTCAAAGAGAACAAAGTCTCACCTTGATGGGGAACATGGTGATGCTCTCTGGGCTGTCGATACTGTACCAGATGCAGAGGTTTCCCCTATTTTGGGCAACCACCACGTCGCTGCCAGGCACCCATTGGACGTAGGAGCAGAAACTCAGCACCGTGGTTTTTACGCCCGTCTCTATGTCATACAGATGGAGCTGAGAAGGAAGCCGAGGAAGAGAGATAAGGAAATGATTATTTTTTTGTTTATTTCATCATCAGTGATGGTCTGACCTTATCAGAGGAATTCATTTTCTTTCTGAGAGTTAAGAAGATTGACACCACTGATACAGTATCTGCCCATTCGGTATAAGATAGTTATCTTAGCTTTACGTAAAGACTGAAAACTAGGAGAAACAGCTAACCTGACTTGATTAAAAACACTGAAACATTTTTTTTTAAATATGGTGAACTAAAAAAATGCATCTTTAAATAACATCTAAGACTGATATCATTATTTTGTTTTGAAAGCAAGTGATTGGCTGTAATGCCTGTCACTGTCTGGTTTAAAGGTTTTTCAAATAAAAGACAGATGCATATGGAGCCAAAGTGTGTGACACTACTAACAAAATCTGCCCATAAGCATACAACCGTCTCAAATGTTGTTTGTTAAATACATACAAAAAGTTGATGGTGTCGGACAAATTCAGGCTAGCTGTTTCCCTGTTACTGGTCTAGGTTTCTGCAGGATTCATCAAGTTAAATTTAAGACTTTTTAAAGGTATTTTTAATCTAACACAGAAAGCAATAATTCCCAATCAAACAATCAGTTACATTAATGCGATATACAGGGTCCCCATACATTTTCATGGACAAAATTTAAAAACTTTTCCATGACTTTTCAAGGACCTCATATTAATTTTTTTTCCTTGCCCCACTCACCTGGTGTTTTTCAAACAGATTCAGACCCTTTTTAAACATAACTTGGCAAGTCAAAACACGGGGAGGAAACAAAGAAACGTACGTGATGGTAAATAAAACGTCACACACACAGCAACGTTAAATCGACAGCCATAGAAAACAAATTCGCCGTTATGTTACATGGGCATTATCCAAAGAAAAATTACTGTAACAATGTGATTACAAACAACAAACTTCCATGACTTCTCCAAATCTTTCAATGGTTTTTACTAATTCCATCAATTTTCCAAGGCTGGAAAATGTGTTTGTGAAAATGCAAGACTTCTTCAGGTTTTTCAGGGGAACCCTAAACGTACTCAATGACATAGATACGTGGCATGCAGGTGACAGATGGATTAACCACTTAAAAAATAATCTATTTCAGTTTATTTTTTGATAAAATCGACATTTGAGATTCCACTGCTGTAGCTGGCAGTGGTGTCAGTTTTTACTACAGGTACAATGCTAAGATAACTGGCTGCTACTCCAGCCGCATGTTGAATTAACGTATTCCAAAAATGTCAAAGTATTCTTTCATTTATTGCAAAATGTCAACTGGATATTAGAGAGTCTTTGGTAGATAGCTGGGGTTACTATGGTACGATTTAAGAACCAGTATTCTACTATGATTCTGGCCAAAAAAGGCTGATTTTTAGTGACTATAGGACAAGAAAGAAATGGCAGTAAACATAGTGATCGCCCTTATTTTTCATCCTCTGTCTTAGAAATTCAAAGTTTATGTTGCATAGTTTAACTCATGTGGCGTGATGAAAAGTTAACTCACAGCAGCTGCATTTGAATACTAACACTGCCATCTATTCTACTATAGTCTTGATGAGTTGAGATTATGTAGATTCTTTAAGCTACAGTGGCTCCCCCGGCACTTAATATGTATGTGAGTGTCTATGAGAGACGGCCCGCTGCTGTAATCAGCTAACTTAATACCCCCACCCCCACCCCCACCCCCTACCCCTCACCATTTTTAATAATGTTGCTTCTATAGCTTCACCCTGGAGCTCAGCCGGCCACAATTTAATGCAATGAAGAAGAGCAGCCTGTTGATAAGTTCACTTGAAAGCAAGTTTCAATTAAAGAAACATTTGTTACACAACTTTACTTTCTACAATTTCTTACTGGTGGGAAGTGTAGTGAAAATGTGCTGTGACTGTAAATATCCAAAAACGTGAAATAATATGAATGCTTTTCATTCTGTTAAGTGAACTAAGTTGCATTTTTCTCCACTCCACACAAGTCCACGTGAATCAAGATAAAAAAGTAGCGACGGATTTAAATATGCAGTGCCTGCAAAGAATAAACAATCAGCTAAAATCCAAACTGCTCACGTCAATATTCCAACTACACAGTTCAAAGTTAAGATTTATGTCTGCATAACATCAACAAATCTTTGCAGCGTATAAGATTATCTGGGTTCTTATTACCCTCAAATGTCCCATCTTTGCTTAGTGGCTCTATACATAAATATTTCACAATCTATCCTACTAAAGTTCTTTTTGTACATACTTAAAAAAAAAACTGTACATTTGTACCTGAAAAAAAGAAGAATGCAGCAAAAAGTTTGAAGCCACTGAAGGATTCCCAATTACCAGAGTTCTCCATGTCTTTGCCCCAGGGCTCAGACATCAAACTGTTTCATTACCCCAGGGCAACAACTGACAGCAGCTCTCTGCCACTCTCATCCGGCTTCTCAAAATGCTGTGAATCTCAGGCAGCACTGCAAGAACTGTGACCTTTTCCAAATGTTGTTTGCTTGTGGTACTGAGGTGGAGAAGGTTAAAAAAAAAGTAGGTTTCTCCACTTATATCAGAGAAATAAGACACGAGGGACTGAAGAAAAACAAGAAACAAATGGGCTTGCTCTTCAGATTGAGTGTTGTGTGAGCAAATGCTCTCAATAAAATACCTGAAAGATTTTGCATTTGATAAAACCAGTTTCCACAAGGAGGATCTTTTCTTTAAAAGCAAGTGAGAAAGGTTTGCAGTGCTTAAAAAAAGTCTCCATTATTAAAATGTTATTTCTATTTCCATCTGTGTATATGATCATTATGAAACAATGAAGAACTGATTCACTGAGCTTTTATGATTAACAATACAAGTAAAAGTATATGTATAAGTATATATATAAGAAAGTGTCTTAACAGTACAACTGTAAAATTTTTATATCACGTGAAAAATCACTTTTACTTATAGTCTAAGTCAGGATTTTTGAAAAATGTGGGAAAACGCTTATGCAGTGTTTATTAGATGTCTTTCATATACATTTTTGTTTACACTGCATGTATATCTTTGATATATAAAAATAAAGTTGTCCCATGTGCCCAAACACTAAAGATATTATCTATTATTATCAGATGTTTTTTCTCTTCAGATTTGTGCTTAGGTAAATTGAAAATTTTAGTTTTTTTGCAAGTGTTTTTGAATATAAAACAAAAGTCAAGGTCACTGTGACACCATAATGTTCTGCAAAAACCCTTTTCTGGACTCAACGTCATATCTCAGAAACAGAAGGGGAGACATTTGGTCAGTTACTGAACTGTTGACTCTAATCTTGGGTCCACCTTGAAACTGTGCTGACTGTATATATCCTCTGTGTGTGAAGCGTTCGTGTTTTCATAGACATTAATGTAAACTGTGCGCTAAGGCATCCTACTACGTGGCGGCAATTCTAGTTTGGGTAACGTTACGTCATTCAGCCTCTTATGATTAGTCAAATAGGACTTCACACATAATGTGTGTGCACTTGTTTTCTTTTGTCATGTCACCTTATGTTGACTACCGTGTTTGCTTTAATGTGAAATGTTGCACTGTTGGCTTATGAGAAATGAAATGTCATCCCTCCTCTCCACTTGATTATGGATGAGTTGAGTTTTCTTACGACTTACGGCGCCCCCTGTGGCAAAGTGCACCCACATATATTCTGATATACTATCCTATCACCTGGATGACCAAAATGGCTCCACAAAAAGCCACAGGACATTATTTGGGTGATGGACGTGCCTATAACTTTAGACATGCCCCGACCAAGGTGGTAATTTTTCTGCTTGACTTACTACTTCACTAATCATCATCTTATCTATCATCTGCCCTCAATGGCTTTAGGCCTCCCTCCCACTGTTTCCACTCCTACAGTCCCCCAGGAGGCGTTTTTATTCTCACCCGCAGCTTCTTGTCCCTGAACAGCAGTTTGCGTCCGGTTTCATTGAGCTCCAGCCAGTCAATCTTGGAGTTTTGGCTGATGGTTCCCAGATTGTAGCCCCCGGCCAAGTCCACTGAGGGGAGAGAGAAAAGAACAGGTTAACCGAGCAGGAGTCAAACTGCTAGTGTGATAATGTATCTGGCTAAAATTGGCTTTTTATTCAGGTAATCAGTCATGGTATCATCATTATCTATGATTCCATCAGGCAGTTTCTCTACATTAAAAACTCACCTGCTCTGGGACCAAGCTGATATTAATAGTCTGCTGATACATCAACTTTTTAATTAAAAATGGAATCCAGTTTAGTCAGTGTGGTCCACTTAATGGAAACAATTTAGTTCCATTGATGATATACTGCAGTTATTGTAGTGTGAAAAGCTGCCGTCTGGCTCAATATGTGAAACAAGATATATTTAAAGATTGATGGAGAGAACAGGTATAAAGCTATATATTAAGGATTTATCAACATGTGATGCTTTGGAAATACTAACATATATTACAAAAGGAGAGCTGGCAGTTTTTGAAGATATCTGGGGGATGAAGACCAATAAAACCAAAAAACGTGAATGGGGTTGGGAAATTGGAAATAAGAATATAAAGTGTTGTAGCCCATGTAATCTTCAAGATTTCTGTACATTGCAACTGTTGTACTATCTGTTTTCACCTGTGTTTTAATTATGGTTTTTTTTGTTGTTTTGTTTTGCCTTTTCATTTTATGGCATACCATATTTTATTTATATAATATCTGTTATTATTGGAAAAACCCCCATTGAGAAAAAAAAGATTCAAGGGGAGAAAAACATAATAATGACAGTATCATGAACTTCCATCAGCGTTCACAACACAAAATGAACATGTTAATCTACAAGAGTCAGCAGGGTTGTGGATGAAAACTGATGATTCATGATTACACGGTCAGGTACTGAGAATTCACTCACCAATCTGTTCTGGCTCTGGAACTAAAACTCGTTGGCATTTAAGGATAAGGCTGGCAATACTCAGCATTTTTCTCATTGTTTACAAATCCAACAAAGAAAGCCAGAAACCAACAACCAATTGATCCTACCAACAAGTATTGGCTGTGTATCCAAAGCCTAATATTCATCTGTGCCACAGAGCTCTATTAATGTCCAAAAACTATTAAAAACACATCAGTGAGTCACACTGTTGCACTGTTCCTTCATTACCATGAACACGCACACTGTAGTTTATTTTGGCTCAATCCCACATACGCCTTTCTGCTGCCCCAAGTACTCACTCGAGCATCAAATGTGGCTTAATCCGCCGCTGAAAATAGTCCCCAACAAATCCAATATTTTCTCCTGTTTAAGTTGTGTTTGATAAAAACTACAGTGACAAACATTTTATAGAATTAGTGAAGACTTTTTTTTTTATTAGGTGTTTATAAATATTTTTACATCTTTTGTCTGAACCATAAAGCTTGAGGCTGAGAATCAAAGGCAGACCTGGATCTGGAAATAAGGAAGTCTTAAAGGAGGTCATGTCCAGGCTAATGTTTCAATCAATTTTATTTCCCTAAACGGTAGTTTACATTGTCCAGTTACAATTATATTCCTCATATTGGAATATGTGGCTAATTTTAAGGATTATTCTAGTAGTTTTTTGTTTTTTCTTAATTTAATTAAAATGTAACTGTTTTCAAGATTGACGTCTTAAATAGGAACCAGTGGGCTTTGGGCTTAGAGCCACAAAAAAAAAAAAATCAGAAACTACTGAGAGACAGACTAATACATTGTTAGAGATTTGTTGACAACAAGAAAGACAAAACCAAGGAAACCATGTATGATATATGTATATTCCATATGAAAAATATGGAAAATCAGCAGTTTCAGTTTTAAAGTACGAGCTGTTAAAACCTTAATGTGCTGTGGTTGTTAAATCAGACTTCTATTGACACAAATGGCTACAATAGTCATGTGCACATCCACAGAATCTCATTGCAGTGTTGGATGCTTTGGAGCCCCTAAACTCACCAAAGGTGACTTTTTTTCTTAACTTGTGCACACAAGATTACAAAACATGTTGGTAACAAAAGTTCAAAAGAGCGTGATTACTTTTATATTGTATTTAAATAACAAGACTGAACTGTGGTGGAAGAAGCACTCTCGTCGTTTACTTTGGTAAAGGTAGCAATACTACAGTGCAGAAATACTGTCTTACAAGCAAAAGTTCTGCATTCATAATTGTATAATTGTATTACAAGAGAACTTTGTTGAGTACTTGATTCTGAGTATTCTTCTCATAATCTTCTAATTTATGGTATTCTATGTAATGTTATTTCTGAATAGTAGACCATAGCTACGGACATAGTGCGATTCACTGATTTCTTTAGTAAGTAGCTGTAATAAGCAGGATAATATACAACTTCAGGTTGATTCAGTCCTGCATGACCTCGTCGGGTTTCATTCCTCAACAATGAGCCACTGGCTGTACATTATCCCTTACTTAAAGTACCAAGTATAAAAATACTCATTATGAACAATGGCCCACTTCAGAATAATGTATAGCACTTGTATATTATGTGATTCTCATTACTGATGCATTAATGCCTGCGTTGCTTTAATCTTGCAGATGGGGCTAATTTTCATAACTTTATATACTGGTGGGTAGCTTGTGAATTTACCCCTGTGGACCAATAAGGTCTTATCATCCGTATCATATGTAACATTAACCCTTTGAAACCTGGATCAACATCCCTTTTTTGTGCAGCGTTCAGACGCCTTTCACATGTATTAATACTTGTATCAAATTGTTCTGATTTCTTTAGAAGACATGGGGAAAGAAATGAGCAACATGGCAAGAAACATTCTCAAAATTGCTAAAAAAAAGTCTCAAAGTCTCTCTCAAAAAACTTTTTTTTTTAAAAGCGTACTATCATTATCATTATTATTATCATTATTATTATTATTATTATTATTATTATTATTATTATTATTGTTGTTGTTGTTGTTGTTGTTGTTGTTATTATTATTTTATTTTTATTTTTATTTTTCCCATGATTTTGAAAAACATCAAGCCAATTTACTATAATCTTAAAGTTAACATCAGCATAATAATTTAGCTGTTGGTTGTTTTTTGCATTATTAATCTCAAATGCCAAACTAACTAAAGTTATAAAATAAATTGAATAAGTGCAATATTTCTTTCTAACATTGTATTGGAGAAGTACAACTCAGCAGTAACAAACACTCATTCTTACCAATACAAATGGTCTTCATATCAATCAGGTACGCAAGCTTTTTGTTGTCTTCAACTCCTCTCTGTTTCCTTTCATTTAGTCGGACACTAAACACACAAACACACACAAAAAAACTTTGCTCAGTGTCACATGACTGAATTTACATGAGTTCAACATGTAAATATTAAATCCAGCATCTGCTCAGTATAATTGGCTTCAGCTGGTGCTGGAGTCCCAGGACACTGCTGATCATAATGTTGTCATGCTACAGTGTCCAGCCAGAGGCGAGGAGCAGTCAGAGCGTCCTGAAACCTGCTGGCCTTAACAGCAGACAGCCATTAGTCAGTCACCCAGGGACCGTCAGTCCTGACACTTTTGACAGGGCTGAATATTTTAACATGGATGTGTGCTGACGAGCAGGCTGAGGCTCACTGACTCATCTGAAGAGTCGCTGTCATGATACCTCGAATTTCTACACAGCTCAATACTCCCATCTAATGGACAGAGCTGGAAATGCATAGGCTTTTCGGAAGGGGGAGAGACTTATTTAAACTGCATTGATATTGAATTGGCAGTTTTATATGTTTTTACATGAATTTAGAAAAAAAAAATTTATACGTGGATTCATTGTACAGAGGACATTTTCCTACATCTAATTCAATATCCTTCCAATCAATGAAAACAGATTCTGTCTTAAACTGCTGTCAGAAAGATATTAATTAGTGTGTAAGTACTTATAATATCAGAGTATTTATGAGATTATTATCTTGTTGAGTAAGATGGATAGAAACACAAATTTACAAGATTATTTTGTTGATTCAGAAAAATAATTCAGAAAAGTGAGAATTTACGAGATTCATTTTTTTAAATTTAGATAAATAATTTAGATAAATGAGAATTACTCATGTATCTAAATTATTTAGGATTACTTTGTTGATTCAGAAAAAAGGAAAAACAAGATTTTCCAACACTATTATTTTGTTAATTCAGAAAACTAGTTAAAAAAAAAACAATAATTTTTTGAGATTATCTTGTTAACTCAGAAAAATAATAAAAAATCAGAGAATTTAGAAAAACAATTCTAAAAAGAGAATTTGTGAGATTTTTATCTAATGAATTTAGAAAAATAATTTAGAAAAGCAAGATTATTATCTTGTTCTTTCAGCAGAATAATTCAGAATAAAGAGAATTGACAAGAACATTATGTTATTAATTCAGAGAAACAAGAGCAGACATGTTTCCATGAAAACCTCTCATAATTCTAACATAATAATCATATTAATTCAGAAAAATAGGGCAAATTTTATTTTCTGAAGCAAATGCATCACGTTTATGCCCCAGAACAAAACAACATTACTAACTACATACATAAAAGGGCTATTTTTACTATGCAAAAATACAAAATTTTCTTTTCATTCATTTCGGGGGCTTACTATTCCTGTCAAATTGTGTTGGAAATGTTGTACCTCAACAGTCAAAAAGTGGATGAAGACACTGATCTAAATTTGAGCCAAAAAACTGTAAGTAAAACTGAATTGGACACCTTTTTTACTGTTGTAATTAAGGCTGAAGTGATGGCCTCAAATCTGATATTTGTGCAATTCTGACATTCAACATTCAGTGGGCCAGTAACATGTGTGTCTCTACTTTTGTTCTTTGGAACCACACAAACCTACTTAACCAACTCAATAAGGCGTATTTGTTGTGTGTAACTGGGCCTACCTGATGAGGTGAGGATTCATAAATTCAGTTCTAACCGAACCCAGGATCTCATTGTTGCTGTATTCCACCAGGCTCAGCTCCCCAGCGTTAAAAATCATACACACCTGAAACATAAAATGCAGTCAAACTAAGCACAGTAGAGTGTAATATAGTGGGAACAGTGGTAAGTCACACAGTCAAAGGCGCAAGGCATGACAGGACCTGAAACCTTCTACTACAACAGTACCGAAAAAATCCTAATTGTCTTGGCACTGCTGTAAACTTTATTGGAAAACCAACATGTGGATGTGTCTTTAATATTCATGAAAAAGAACCACTCTACTTCTTAACAATAATCTTCATGTGTGAACTTACTGATTCATTTTCAAAGAAGAACTTTTCATTTCCCCCAGAACCAGGCCATGGCACCTGAAAGAAAGGCAGCAGGATCAAGGCTTTTTTTAACTTTGAGATGGAACAAAGGCATCATGTATGTATGATACGACAGGTATTAAAAGTGCCAAATAAATGTAATGGAGTATAAAGTACAATATACCTACCTCGCTCAGTTTATTTGTCAGCAGGTCTCCCAGCAGAAGAGTGTCGGAGGTGTGAGCAACCAGGTAGCGATCTTTGCCCATGATTTTGACTTCTTCTATTTCATAACCATAATAAGACTTCAGGACCACACGCGTTCCTGTTGAGAGGTTCCTCACGATCACCTGGAAAAGGAGGACGAGACGATAAGATGACGAAGTGGGAAAAGGGGGAAAAAATGCAAAAAATAGATAAATGAGATATGCAAAATTCATTTCTACATCAATTTCTTTCGTTTTTGATGAAGGTCTTATACGTTTATTTATGCTCCACAAATACATACATTAGTCATGTACACTGGAGCTGTAACATCAGATAGACTCACTCTCAGCAACAAAGAAAGAAAATGTTGCTTTTAAATCACGACTGGAAAATGTTATTACTCACCAGCCATCTTATTAGCTGCTCGCATATTCTCTCAATCATAATCTCCTCAGTTTTAATTTGT
Organism: Plectropomus leopardus; assembly: GCF_026936395.1. Taxonomy (NCBI): domain Eukaryota; kingdom Metazoa; phylum Chordata; class Actinopteri; order Perciformes; family Serranidae; genus Plectropomus; species Plectropomus leopardus. Next base: position 24,126,210 of record NC_142191.1, read on the forward strand.
ATCTTATTTTTTCCAACCAGCAGCAAAATCGATTCATGCATTAATTAGTTTAGGATTTTTCTTTTTAAATTAGGAAATCCTTGATTGAGTTCAAAGGCCATTTCTACACTTTTCCATCATCTGTGCTTCCAGCGTTATTATTCTCCGTCAAAAACTACTGAGTGTCAAAATTTGTTAGTTAATTTTATCCCACATTTTTAAGGTTTATAGTACAAATAAGATATACGGTGCATGTTCTCAGGAATTACTGGAAGCCTATTACAATTAACAAATAATGCAAAATGCAAAATATATGAATTTTTACAGAGGTCAAGATACTTGTACTGCTGTAATATGTGTGTAAGATGCAGGGTTCATTCTTGTTTTGTCAGATATGATGGAAATACAATATGTTTTAAACTATTAAAAAATCATTTTACTTGGCTAGTAACGGATCCATTTATTAGAATATTCGAATATACTGTAATTTTCTCAAAACCAATTTCAGTTGTCCCTTTCTTAATTATGGAATTGAGATACTGGACTGTTTTTAAATCTGAATTATTGCTACTGCACAATCAGCTACTTTCAGTGTCGTTTCATATGTTAATTGGCAAAAGGCAGAGACCAGAGTGATGTTGAGAGTTGTGTATTTGATCCTAAGTGCTTCTGTTTGTTTGTGCAATTAAAGTTCCTTTAGTTTTGTCTTTAAGAAAAATTTATTTTGTTTCCAGCTGTCTGTACCTGGCTCAGGCCGACGTAGGTCATCTCAAACTTGTTCTTATAGATTGCTCTCCGCAAGCAGCAATCAAACAGCTCCACTCCCCCACACAGTGTTCCCTGTTAAGACACACAATAATCGAATAAATACATTCAAGAAAAAAACATTTACTTTATTACAGATTTGCGTTTTAGGTTTGTTTTAAAAAGAATTAAGTGGCATCTTAAGATACAAGATTTCACTGCTAAAATAAGCTGCATGATATCAATGTGAAACCAGGTGTCATGAGGGACCAGAAAAAGACCTCCCCATGCATGCACTTGAAACCACTGCTGCAAATCTCCGCTGAGAAAGTAAAGAGCAAAAGACATGCTAACAAATGGTTGGCGTTAATGTTAAACTCCTGATTAAAATAATGAGACAGATGAAGTATTTACAGCACAGAGGCGTGATCCGTCTTTCTTCCAGGCCAAGCTGGTGATGGTGTAGAGGTTCTGGATCTCTTTAGGCTTGGCTTCATCCCACACACCTCTCCTGGGAGCCCAGTTAAACACCCGCAACCTAGGAGAAACATCAGGGAGAGAAACAAGTCAAATTATCTGCACTGACAAGAACTACTTACTTACACTGAATAAACCCACGTTAAAGGGACAGTTCACCTCAAAATCCAAAGTACGAATTTTTCCTCTTACCTGTCGTGCTATTTATCAGTCTGAAATTTGTCCGCTGTGAGTTGCAAAGTGGTGGAGATATCGGCCGGAGATATGTCTGCCTTCTCTAAAATATAAGGGAACAAGATGGCGCTCGGCATGTGGTGCTCAAAGTGCTAAAAACATACATTTGAAGAACTCAACAGCAACTCTTTTTGCAAAAATAATGACCTGTTTAATCAAGATAATTTACAACCTTTGCTGTGAGAAGTTTTATATAGGAACTATTTTCCTCCTATCAAATTACACCTGTCAGCTGTATCATTGCACAGAAGGAGGAGTGCATCTACTGCTAGTTCAGCTAGCACCGCCATAAATGTTTGCATCCCGCTCTATCATGAGCTGGAGCCTCTCGTCCATGAGTAGATGCACGCTTCCTCCTGCGCAGAGATATGAGTGGCAAGTGTAGGTTGCTAAGAAAATAGTTCCTACATGAAACTGCTCACAACAAGGTGTGTGGATTGTCTTGAGTAATGGGGATCGTGATTTCTGGAAAGATACATTGCTGTTGAGTTTTTCAAATGTTTTTTCTTTTTTTGGCAACACAAGCCAAGCACCATCTAGTTCCATAATATTCAACAGAAGGCAAAAATCTCTACGGCCGATATCTCCAACACTCGGCAACTCACACAAAGACAATCTTTATTGATAAATAGCTCTACAGATAGGACCAAACATATGCAACAGTCCCTTTGAGATGGCATCACATAATAGTAGCCAGTGTGTCATTTTAAGCTGTATATTAACTAAAAGACCTTATACTAACCGGTCATAGCTGCCAAACACAACCGACTGCCCGCTTGGGCTGGTGGCGGCCACGGTGAACTCCCTCTCCGTCCGGTCGCGGCTGTACTCGAAGGTCTGCAGAATGTGTCCCTCTTTGCCATAGGCCACCACCTTCTTGTCACAACCACCCACCATGATGCTGTTTGCACCCCATGCCAGGGCGTAGGGTGGGCACGGGTGCATCAGCAGCTTACCCTGTGTCAAAGTGGAAATGTGTTAGTCTGTTCATAGTTTTAGAAATACATTTATACCATCAATGTTGCAGAAACATGTTCATAATCCATGTGATGATATGTGTAAATGTATGAACCTGAGACTCCCCAGAGCCTTCATCATCAAAGAAGTAACGCACGACTGTCCCATCAGCGTGGCCAGACAGGATGCCTTTACCAGAGACACTGACACAGAGCAGACAAGTAACACTGACTGACTGCACCACAGAAAAAGAAAAAAAATCCTTTTATTTCTTTAAAGTTTCTTTATAGTTACTTGGATGCCAGTGAGACAACACAGGACTCAGTGCCGTAGATGGTTGATGACTTGTTTGTCTGTGTGTTGGCGAGGCGAACCTATGACAAGTCAAAAAAAAGGAAATTAATTGTATTTTTTAACTCTACTTCTACAAGCAGTCCTACTGTGTCTGCTATCCTGTCAATACTGTAATACTCCTAACACTTATGATACACAAATGAAATGGATATAAACTGTAAAATAAGGTGAAAACATGTTGCAGACTTACCTTGCCATCCACTAACCCATAAACAATTGCATGCTCTGCAGGCCAAAGCAAGCAAGTCACGGCACTCTGCAATGCAGAGAACAAAATGTTGCATTACAAAGATGTTAGAAAGTTGGAAATTTGTACTAGAAAAAATTGCTTATCTGACATGCAAACGCCATTAAAGTCAGAGTTCTACCAACAGCTAAACTGTCTCAATCCATAACTTCAAAAGTATATGAATGTGCATAAAATGAAGACACAGCTGTGAATATGCGGATTATGCAGCATTATTGTCTGCAACAAGTTTCTAATCTTTATGAAGCATTTGTGAGGCCTTTTTAGCTTCACATGGCCCCAAATCTACTAAAACATGTGTAACTTAACAGCCGAAACTGACAAACATCTTTTGCATAACATTAACTGCCACAATAATAACATAAGAGCATACATACAGAGCTCGTTACAAATTATCAGTCGTGAATTTTGTTTTACAAAACAGTTACTGCCTCCTTAAGCATGCTGTTCACTGCCAAAACAGTGTTTCTACTCGTGTTCACTTACCGTCTGAACAAATTTGTTGCAAATGGCTTTCTTGTCTCCCCTAGGAGAGAAGATAACACTGATAAATTAAATTTGTTTGAACGCATCAACCTAGATGACAAAATGAAGATTAATATGGGAGATGAAATCAGCATGAGGACATTACCAATCCTCTCCGATTCTGTAGACAAAGATGATGTTGTCGGACTGGCCGATGGCAACTTTGGTGGAGTCCGGTGAGAACGCCATGTCATTGACAACATAGCTCTGTTTTCCATACTGATAAAAAAAGATTTCATTGGATTATTATGACACACAACATCCTATTATAAAGTCAGTTTAGTTAGTAGAAAACTTAACAAGCTTAACAACAACTGCACTCATGAAAGTGGCATTCAATAATGCTTATTCTTTATTTAATAACAGTGACCATTATATATATATATATATATATATATATATATATATATATATATATATATATATATATATATATATATATATATATATATAGTTATACTGTATCAGTTCAATATCTAATAGTTTTTTTTTTGAGGAGATGTGGAAAAAACATTTCCAATGCAAGATGAAACAGTTGCAATCATCTTGTTTTTCCTTTAAAAATAACCCATATAATGCGAAAGGCAGCTGGCGAAAGGCAGCTGACCCCCTGTTCAAAAAAATCTGGACACCCCTGACTTACAATGGTCATGCCATAGAAGACTGAGAATCTTCATCAACACAGAGATGTTGATCCCTTACGAGCCAGTTCACATCCTTAGATCCTCAGGTGGGGCCCTTCTGGCCGTCGAGGCTTAAAACTAAAGATGACCGTGCTTTTGCAATCAGGGCCCCTCAGCTTTGAAATGACCTGCCCGATTAGATAAGGCTCACAGAATCAGTGAGTTATTTTAAATCACTCCTCAAACCCCATTTTTATAGACTTGCTTTTATGTGATGTCACTTATTTTAACTAATCTATTTAAGTTTGTCTCTCAATATATCTTTTAATTTACTCTTTTATTCCGTCACCATCATGTTTAATTCTATTATTTTCTGTGTTGAATTGTACTTAATCTTATTGGTATGGGTTGTTGTTATTCTTATTTTTGTTTTGTAATTGTTCCTCTCTAGTGTTATTCTACTTTAAATTGTGCCCAGCCTTAAATTTTGTCTTGCCTTGTGATGTGTTGCACCTTGTGTTTTGTACTGTTTAGTTTTCTGTCTGTTTTTGTGAGTGTTTGACCCCTTTGAAAACAAGATGGCACTTTTCCATGTGTTTTAACTGATGTAACAAATTGGACTGTATGCATGAGACAGCACTGGACGTCCTGCTCCCCTGTCTCACCTTGGAGTCTAAAGGTTTGGTGGAGAACTTGTCTCTCCTCTCTCCCTGCTCATCATACAGCAGCACCACTCTGTCAACCGTGCACACAGCAAACTTGGTGTTATTGGGTGCCCAGGCCATGCATGTCACTTTGGCAGCACCCTCCTGTGAAGAGAGGCAGAGAAAACAAACAAACTCAGGTTAAAACTATCCTAGCATCTCTTTGGTTCATGTCAGCTAACCTGATACAGTCCGTAATGTTCTGTAAGGACAGGGGCTTGCCCCAAACTCCATGGAAGCTTGTTCTATTTGTTAAAGCTGTTATAATTTATCAGCTGCTATCACGTAACTTTTTTTTACCACGTCTGAATCATAGAGATGCAATATTTAGCTAATCTGGGGCGCATTAACAGTAACTGTTTCAACCAGGTAACGCATCGCAGTTGCTAGCGAGAAAAAACTCTAAAAAAATACAGCATTTAATGTCCGTTAAACGTGGAGCGATGAAATCACTTTCACGCCGAATTTACAAGAGGCTTCATTTCAGCTTTTGGGCCACGTTATTGGATCATTTACAGTCACACTTTTCTTACTGATGTTGCTTCCCAGCATCAGCTAGCATTAGCTTAGCTTAACTTGTCCCTGAACTTACCTGGGGTGTTAGTAGAGTCTTAAGATGCTTCAGTTGCATTTTTCAGGAGTTTTTAGGAAGCTCATAGAGAGGAAGACCGATATTAGTGCTGGGATAAAGTGAAACCTTTAAATTACGGTCATTTTGTGGACCAGCTCCGAGTTAGCAGCTAGCAAGGAGGACATCTTTGTAGTAAACACAACTGTGATCTCCTTAGTTACCGCCGGGGCGGAGGCTGATGGGGCATTTACAGCGGTGGGAAATATCAGCTGCCCTCACAAATCACGCTGTTTTGCGTCGACGAATGTATTTCAGTCAAAAATTGTTTGTAGTTTCTAATTATTTAATTAATGGACTATAATACATCCCAGACAATGCAACAATATAGGTATGTAGATTGAAGACGGGAGATCTATAATACAGTCTTCGTGTTTCCTAATATAAGATCACGACAATTTAAAGCAAACCTTTAAATCAACACAAAACGCACATGAGATAGGTTATTGCTTTTCTACTGTCAGTAAGTGACTAGTTTGATATTTTAACCGTACACAGAGAATCATGATGCCTTCAAGCTGAAAAAAAAGGAAAAACAATGTGGAGATGCCGGGGATTGAACCCGGGGCCTCATACATGCAAAGCATGCGCTCTACCACTGAGCTACATCCCCTTCCTTATATTTGACTGTAAAACTTATAGTCTTATCCTTACTCCTTCATGTTATTATGACTGAAGTAGTGATAGATTATATAGTTTGTGTATAGTTATTTTTGAGCTATCTGACCATTATTCTTCATCATCAAATCCATTTACTGAAGCAATATACTTGAGTAAAAGTACTTAGACTTTATTTGCATATTTTAATTTATTACAACATTCCTCTGCTTCACTGCAATTCAGAAACAAATATTGTACTTTTCCCCCACTACATTGATCACCTTTAGTTATTTTGCAGATTCAGATTGATAAAACAAAATGTTATCAACAAATATGATCTATCATTATTGTTTAACATAAGATCAAAATTATTACTTATTATTCATGACTTGCTAGTATATAAATTGAGCAATATCAGCCCAACCTTTCACCAGCTGCAACATTAAGGTAATGAACACACTGTGGCATTAATAATTATAATCCAGTGACATAATCTATATTATTCAGAGATGGGTCATTATGCATCATAAGTAAGCCCTACTATTAGTATGTTGGAAGTATTAAAAGGATAATATAAGGATAATACTTGTGACTTTTAAGTAAAAATTTGAATGCAGGACTGAATAAGTATTTCCACATTGTAGTTTTTTGCTACTTTTACTTGAGATCTGAGAATTTCTACCTGCACTGCATAATTCTGTTATGTTGGTGATCCCTCATCTAGTTGTGGTGAAATAACAGCCTCTCAGAAGACCAGCAGGTGAAATATGTATACTGAATGTCTGTAAGTTTCATCTGAAGCTGAGAAAAATTAGGTCTCTTCTCTGTGTGAGTGTTCTTTGAAACAGAAATATAATAGTTGGCAAGACTGAAATTTATAATTCAATGGATAAATGTATAAATGTGAAATTTTAATGTTTTAATAAAAAATAATGAACTTCTTCCAACCCTTGGTGTCAAGACAATATCCTGCCTTGTGGCTATGACCCTAATCACTAGATATCACGATTAAATTACCTGCAAAGCACTCAACGGGGACTCACCTCTATCTTGCGCTATCTTCTAAATGAATGTGTACCATTATGATTTTTGTAATTCAAGTAAGTGTAGTAGTGCATGACAAAATAGTACAAATACTATTATTTTACAAAAAATAATTATCTTAAAATTCCCAGAACACCAATTAGTAATCTTTTCACTTGTCTTTAACTTATGTTCTTGTATAAGAAAAAGACAAACAAATAAATGGGGCCAAATCCTTGAGGGCAGAGCTAATGAATTAATTAATTAACTGATTAGCTAATTAAATGTTTTGGGACACTTTCACCTCATGTCCCTGCCCTCTGACCTTTGTCAGCTTCCTGATAAGCAAGTAGACAGCAGTGGGGTCAGGTCCTAGCAAGGTATTTTCTAATCCACAGAATGGAGTCGGCTAAGTAGACTAAGCTATTAATGGGATTACTAGACTATTTATAGAGTAGAGTTTGTAGGGCTGCTGCAGAGTAAGATAAACATAAAACAAACAGCTATTCATGTATATCTGTAGTTTCAGGGTACCATTGTTCATTAGTGACAGACAGACTTTCTATTTTATATTTTTCTTATTGACATGAAATTTCATGGAGAAACCAAACTCAACAGTCAATTGATCTTACTAATAATTATCGGTTGTGTATCCAATGCCCACCATTCATCTGTGATATGGAGCTCCAATGTTGTTCAAACACTAGAAAAAAACACATCAATGAGCCAAACTGTTGCACTGAGTGACATGTTCCTTCATTACCATAAACACACACTGTAGTTTATTTTGACTCAATCCCACATCCTGCTGACCAAATGTCTCCCCTTCTGTTCCTTAGTCATGTTTAGTAATGGCCAGAAAACTGTTTTTGCAGAAAGTTATGATATCACAGGGAACTTGTCCTTTGACGTTTTGGATATAAAATGCCATCATATCATTTATCCTATTAGACATTTATGTGAAATTTTTTCATACTTAGCTTATGAATTCTTGAATTTTAGCCAAAAAAATGTTTTGGGAGGTCACGGTGACCTTGATCACTGACCCCAAAATTCTAATCAGTACATCCTGCAGTCCAAGTGGACGTTTGTGACAAATTTGAGGAAACTCCCTCAAGGCCTTCCAGAGATATTGCATTTACGAAAATAAGACTGACACTATGACCTATGACCACCAACATCTAATCTGTTGATTGTTGAGTCCAAGTGGTCATTTGAACCAATCAGAAGAAATTCTCTCAATGCATTCTTGAGAATAGTACAAATTAGGGGCAACCCAGAAACAAAATGCTTCGGGCCACGGCTATTATCGGCATGGATGCATAAAAATGTCACCTCATATTAGTTACATGTCCTGTTCTGAAAGAACAAATGGGCTAGCTGCTGCTGCGTGGCACACGGACCAAATTACTGCAGGCTTTGCTCTTGTTGTGGGATTTGTCGATGATAAAAAGTTATAATATAAAGGTTTTCCCATACTTTACATGCAAATGCAAACACAAAAACTAAGAGACAGGAAGTTATAAAATCCCCCGTTTTAATTAGTTGAAATTCATAATAACTCATTTACAGATCTTCCACAGGACACTACAACAGTAAATGACGCGCCCAATCCCCAAAAAGCAATCTACATTGAAAATTTCTTCATCATGATGTTCTACAAAATTTAACATGTTCTCATCACTCCTAAGAGAAATAAAGCAATTTTGGTAGTTTGTCTCACTTTTCAATGGAGTAATGAGAACATAGATCCAACATCATCCATCTGTTGGAATAACGGTTAGCTCCACACTAACCGTTTTTAGCATAGCATGGAGTTAGCATCACTGAATACAGTGTATGCTATCAGGTTAGCACAACGCATTTAAGCCTGTATTTAAAGTCAACACAAACATGACTTTACTGTGTGCGCTCACAATTTAACAACCAAGATGACCAATAAGTTGAACCCCTTCCCCCGTTTTAGTAATATTATATTTAAATTATGGTATTCATATGTGACAAATTAAAAAAAGGAAAATAATCCAAAATGTATGTACACCGTAAAACTGACATTAATTCATATGATATGTCCACTAACAATAAAGAGTTTGTTAGTTATTTTGCTGTTTTTTGACTTATTTACAACAGTTACAAAAATAATAAATATGTCTTCTTTCAGTGCTCCATGGACTCATTGCTTTTACACTTTTGATTTAATTTGAAAAGCTCCCACGACAGCCCAAAAAAAAAACATTCCTGAAATGTTACACAACACTTGAAGTTACAGGTTTTACCTTGAAATGGTTAAAAACTTGGGATGAAATGAAGACCTTTGAGTCTGCACAGAGTTTCTCTGAGAAATACAAGCTGATCTGTAATCAGTCAAAGACAGAGCCACAACAAGGCGACAGAGGTATTTGTCTGAGCTGGTTTATCAACAGTTTGTAAATCACAAAATGAAACAATGAGCTCGGTTGCTGGTCTTACATGTTGGTCAATGTTAAGTTATTGCAGTTCACCAGGCAATGTTAATTCTGAGGAGTTGTATCAGCTGAGAAATTAGTTTAACTTGATATATAGACCCCTATAGCATTTACTGTAGGAGAAAAAAACAATGTAATACCCTTTAAATTTCACCTGCCATCAGAAAGGGAGAACATTTGGTTTAAATAAATGTACAAAAATTCAACTGCAAGCAACAGTACTGCGCACTACACAATAATTCTCAACAGCACATCAGCGTTACCCTATTGACACACAACTGACAAAAGTCATAGATCTTAAAACGTTTGAAATGTTATCAATAGACCTTCCATGGCATGGCGACAAAATTCGTTAGAGAAGGCCTTGTTTAAAGACGCAAGTTTTGGTCTATTCAAATAACACTGATTTAAAGGAATAGTTCAAAATTTTAGGAAATATGCTTTTCTTTGTTGTCTTGCCGAGCGTTAGATGAAAGGATTGATACCACTCTCATGTCTGTACAGTAAATATGAAGCTATAGCCAGCAGATAATTAGCTTAGCTTCGCACAAGGACTGCATATAGGGGCAAACCATGGATGTATAAAGAGACCTGCATACAGTGTTGGAAACCAAAATTATTCAAATGCTGCGTATAAAAATATGTGGATGATCAGCGCTGCTTCCGCATCATTGGGCCCATGGAGCGTGCGCAGCAGAGACTTCCACCAGCCAAGCTGGCTACTTCCGGTTTAGCACTCTGCTAACTGAAATGGGGATGAAATTATTATTATTATTTTGTTAAGGTTATTTTTTGGCTTTTACCTTTATTTTCATTTTTATTATTAGATATAGGTCAGCTTAAGCATGAAAGGGGGAGAGAGAGGATGACATGCAGCAAAGGGCAGAGGCCACTACGGAAATTGGCTTCAAAACCTCCCGCAGTTCCTTTGGGGTAAAACAGCTAGCCTGTGCTTTTTAAATCTCACAATTAACATCTTACATTTTGTTTGTTTAATACACAAGAAAAAACCAAAGTGTAATAAAACAAGCTGTGTGTGTTTTGCTTGGGGTTATGTACTTGCAGAGCACAGCAGCAGTATCTCTCTTAAAAAAACAAGTTAAGTATATTCCTAAAATGTCAAACCATTCCCTTAAATGCACCCAGATTTGGCTTGACTGTTTTTAACGGTAGTTAAGTGGACATGACGTTGTTTCAGTGTCCATGTCGTCATTTCAGAAAACCCAAAAAAACTCATTCAAAGTAGCATTCCACACAAGACAAAAAATTAGAAATGCTGACCACAACATATTTATTAATAACATTAAAGGTTAAGTAAAATTGGCTTAGTCTCAATGTTAAAGTGGCAGACACTATATGCTGGCAGAAATGCTTGTCAAAATTATGTTAAAAGATTAATAATGGTCATGTTGCAGAGGTAAATCTATCAAAGCACCTGTGTGTGTGGGAAATAATCAGACATGAAACTTTGAGCAAACATTACACAATACCATTCACATGATTTTAAATGTTGGCAAGGTGAACAGTATATTCCTTCTGGGCTGAACCACACTGAGGATAAATACAGCCGTGATGAATTGGAGCTGTTAACTAATTAAATTTTATTAAAACTGATACGAACAACATGGCTTTGGGTTGAGAAAACTCTTCATGAAGCCGGCCACCTCTCTGAATAGCCCTACAGTATATACAGATCAGTCAACACAAAATTCAGGACTGTAGCAACTGAAATCCTGGAAACAGAGAGCATAAGCTGGGACAGTAACTCAACAGGGGACCTCTTATGTCAAGTTTAAAAGTCGACATGAGTTGAGACGAATGATGATTAATCAATGGACAGAAAATCAATCAGCAACAATTTTGATTTTCAATTATTTGAGTCACTTATAAAGCAAAAAATGCAGAATATTCATATGTTTCAGCTTCTCAAGTGTTAGGGTTTACTGCTTTCCTCAGTCCCACATAATAGTGAAATTATCTCTTTGCATTTTGAACCGTTTGTTGGACATAAACAGACATATGAAGATGTCATTTCAGGACTCTGGGAAACTGTAATGGCTATTTTTCACAGATATCTGACACATACAAAGCAACAAATCAAGAAAATTATTGTCAGTTGCAGCATTAACACTGAGCGTGAGGACAATATTTCTCCAGAAAAAAAAAAAAAAACAGTACCTTTTTTACATGGATGCTCCTTTTCAACTAGACCATGAGCCGAAGGGAACCTTTCAAATAAAAGTGATCTAAAACCATGTTTGAAGGCATCCAGGGAGAAGGGAATGAGAAAAGTGAAAATGTGTGTTTTTGACCAAGTGTATAAAACATTTTGATTAAGTCAAGATCATTTCAAAACACCTATAACACTGATCCAGATTCACTAAAGGTCTGCACAGGAAGGGGCAATAATAAATGATCACAATAAGTTGAGAGAGTGAGAGAGGTGTGATAATCACTAGTGTACAATAAGAATTAAAGAGCAGAACTAGTGAATATGGCCTCTTCTCACCAGTTATAGTGATGTACCTGTATGTGTATCTAATTAGTTTTTCCACATGCTAAATTTACAAGCAAATTTATGCTGAAATAAACACCAACAGCTACAAAATAATCATTAAGAGACATCTGTTCAGTCACTGCTGCAATTATTTTTCAAGGCACATCACTGTCACCATCAAGAGAAAATTTTTCCGTCATGGAAACTCAAGAAAGCTGTGAAAAGGAGATTTATGGTGTAAAGATGCACAACTTAAAGGAGCTCTTTATGATATTAAGAGTGCAGCTATTGTCCCTTTTACACTGCCGTTTTAAGGCGGGGATATCACACCATAATGCTGCCTCGCTGTTTTTTAGATAAGGTATAATCTCAAAATGAAGGGACAGAGTTGTCTCATCTTTAAACCGTCACGGAAGGTAGTAACAGCACCGAAACGGAGTCTGTATAAACAGGACAGGCAGCAGGATGGGACCATAGGCAGGATGGGTGTGACATTTTGACGATGTGTTATGTGTACGACCCACTACAGGAGATTTAAAAAGCAGCTCTGAGCAGTTGGTGACTAACACAAAGAGGAAGAGCATCAGCCATAAAAGTCCACAGATTGGGAAAACAATAAGATTCAGGAGCTTCTTACTCTCTGAGCAGAGAACAAGATCAGCCACAACATAACAGAGAAGGTAAATGTTTGTTAATACCATGTTCATGCCATTTTTATAAAGTGCTGCGAACGTGTATGTTATATGTCACACGTATATGTCACACAAGAGGATGCCATTGTTGTAACCATCATACCCGTCACGCCTCTTTTAGTTCCGCAATGCCAGCATGCTATCTTAAATTACACACTGACGCGGGATGATGTCGCCTTTGTTTGGTTCTGTGTAAAAATGTAAAGAAGACATAACAAAGGAACTTAAGCATCTCTGTGTAGAAAGGGCTTATGAGGTTGTCTGCACATGGCTCTCAACATGGAGGTGGCTCAGCAGAGCAAGCAGTGCTAACAACATCAACTATGGTGACAGAACTAATGGTGTTAACTGAGAGGGAACTGGAGGGTCGGCGCTTCACTTCAGCAACAACATTATCAGCGGTAACCTCCATATGAGTGCAGCCCAGAATGAAGTCCATTAGCTAGCTATTAAGATACAAACATGGGAATCACATACAAGTGCAGTCGGACCGGCTACCACAACAACAAACAGAGAAGCTTGGATTTCAACACACACACGGAGGAAGCATGACTTCATCCTCTGCTCAGGACACCATTACTGTATTCACAAAGCAAATAGTGTTTATGGTTATATCCATGCTCCTTTAGTAGATTAGTCTCCCAATGAAATACAAGTGCCTGAAGTTTGCAGTAAAAGAGGGGTGATCCAGTTCTCTTTTTCAAGGGCCACAAATTAATTTACAAAACATAATGTGAATTCAATGAAAACTGAAATGCACTCAAGTAACTGAGGTGCAATGAAATAAAAACATTGCCCTTGCAATGCAGTCTAAGTGAATCTGGACCTGAGTTTATAGATTATCAAGTAACTTCAAAGTTTTACTTCTGTAAGTAAGAGGTAAAATAAAAGAAATTTACACCCTGAACTGAAGTTAAAAGGAAAAAAAAAAAGTCTAACCATTTGAAATGGCGACGGACCCGCATTCACAAGGTGCATAGACCCAAATGCATATACAAGTTTGACAAACTGAACTGCGGCTTATGGAGCAAACAGCGTTTCAGAGACTAATCGGCCTCGACCAGAGTTATCATGGGCTGGCTGGCTACATGGAGCTGTTGGCTTTGGTCTACCAAGTAGTCCGACTACAACACAAGAAGGAGCACAACAATCTGACAACACGTAATTACATAAAAATGATTATAAAACTTAAATGCTGTGGTTCTTTCCCCATGGTATGGCATCTGTTATGGTCTGTTTTAGTCAAAAGATTACACAGGGGGTAGTATTTTTTTTTAGCCGAGGGCGGCACGCAATGACATATGGGCTGGTACAAGTGTAAAGAGTGAATGCAACCAGAGTTTTCATGTCTGAAAGGTTTTAGACGAGGCAGTTCTTTTATGTTTTGTGGTTTGGGGTGTGGACTGTTTTCCAGTGCTGTACAGTGGTGGGGGAGGGGGGCATGCATCCAGAAAAAAAAAAATACATGCATGTTGGGGAGGAAAAGCCTCGACTCTACTCCAGATCCATGCTCTGAATTTTCAGCTCCAGGTTTTGGCTCAGACATTGAACATCGACTACATCAGTCAGGCAGTCACTTCTGCTGCGTCACATCTCCTCCGTTCCCCCTCCTCGCATTTGTGTGTTTGTGTCAAATGTAGTTGCATCCCGATTTGAAAACTTTACTCTAAGAAGCATCTGTTAGTTCTTGCGCCTCCTCTGAAAGAAGAATCTAACCACCACACTTAGCATGAAGAGCTTGTTTGACAGGATGATCGTTCGAGGGTGTTAATGCAACACTGAGCTGAATGTGATTGCTTGTTAACACAAGGACTGAAGGAAGAGAGAACAAAAACGTCCTCCACGCACATATCGTCCTGCTGCTGGCTTCTGATGATGCATATACATCACAAGTGGCATCCAATTCCATACTGGAGTTATTTTAGCAAAACTTTATTTGTTCTTTTTGGAGGACAACTCCAAAAGAAAGAAGTTTAAGAGGGAGAAATGTAAAAAAAAAAAAAAAAAGTGCTCCTGTTGGTCACAAACGGAGTCAAAAATGGAAGGAGAGTCTGGGATAGAGATAATCCCAGTCCTGGTCTGGACAGTGGATAAATAATGAGGATCCATTATGTTTTTTTTCATCCTTTTATCCTCCTGTTTTTGCCATCTTCTAGCCCAGTGTCACATCCTCACTGGTTGTAATGGGATGACGAGAACAGATTGGTGAGAGTTCAGCCATGTTGCCAAACTATGGATGACTGGCGAGATCCCATCTAGCCCAGGCTAGACCAAAGTATGTGGCAAGCTGGAAAGAGAAAGGGGACTTGATTTTTCAGAGCATTTTCAGAGCCCGGCGAGTGGTTTAATTTGTACGAATACTCCTTCATAACCGAAGTTCCATGGAGGGGGCCAGGAGCCTTTAAGTGCCCACCTCACAGGACTTGTCCGGTGGGTAGATCAGGTGGGTAGAGCGGTCAGGGGTGAGCGGTGGGCCTGGGCTGGCTGGTGGTTTTGGGCTGGTTGATCTCTGGCAGCAGTCGAATGTGGCTGGATCATAGTACGGGCTCGAAAGGCTAAAGAGGGAGAGAGGTGGGGGGTCAAACCGAGATTCAACTGCAACTGAATTCTTAAATCAGCACATACAGCTTTGCAAAATTATCAACTGGTTGTCCACTAACAAATAGTATATCAAGGGCTGTTATTTACAGAGCTTCTGGGGCTGTAGTAAAAAAAAAAAAGTTTTTTTCTTAATTAAATTTTTTTTTCAATGTGTTTGAATATAGCTTCAGATGTCTATCATCATATTCTGACATCATCTCCCTAGAAAAAAAACAATTTCAATTTGAACAAAATCCTCAATCTGAATAAAGTGATTCATTGGATTAAATGAATCAGTTGTCTTTTATTGTATCAACTCTTTAAAAGTCCAGTGTGTAGGATGTAGGGGCATCTATTGGCAGAAATGGAATATAATGTGTGTAACAATGTTTTCATTAGTTTATAATCAACTGAAAATAAAAATTATTATGTTTTTGTTTCCTTACAATGAACAGAGTGGGTCCTCTCCCAGAGTCTGCCATGTTGTTTCTATGGTATCCTAGAGTGTACAAACTGAGCACTGGCTGTAGATAAGGCCCTGCAACCTCACCTAGATGTCACTAAATCCTAAAAACTGGACCTTAAGTGAATAAATGTCATTTGTGGTTTTGTAAAATTGCTGCCCTGTTAGCACAGGTGCATGCCGCCCTTTGTGTGTGGAATGTGGGAGAGCAAACAGTGGGGAAAATGTTTTTTTGAAAGGCTTGATGCCAACAAATATATATTAAAGTAAAGCAGAATATATCAATAAACAAAGATAGATTTAATCATTTTCAAAATCTGCACGTTTTTATCTCATAATTTTGACTTTTGGACTTCACAAAGCTCGAGAGTTATTCAAAATGTTTGGATCAACACCAGACAGAAGCAATCTCACACAGCCACCACTGGAATGTTATTCTGCGATGGCAGCAGAGTATAAAATTTATATTAGTGTGACCTAATCTTTATCTGTAACTGTGCAGAAATACCAAGTTTAAACTGAATGAAGAGAAATGAAAAAAGAAAATATAAATACTTTTGTTTTTTAAAAAGCCTACACGGCTTTTGAATGTTGATTTAGAATTCACAAGTCAACATTGTGAATAAAGTATTAACTATTCACTACAGCCCTCAAAGCTTCTTTTATGTGTGTGATGCTTTACTCTGCATATGGATATATACAAAACCTACCTACCTGCATCCACTAGTTGAGGCTCACCTGCACTGTCACTTTCCTGTGGGAACAGAGAAAGATGTCCATGTTACCCACACTCTGTTAGACCATGCCAAATTTCTACCCTGAGTATCTTTAAACCCAGACGGACAAAATCACTTTAATCATGCAGTTTTCAGCAGGCTTTGGAAAGCTAGTGTCAAAACCTTTTGAATTCAACCAAAATAAAAACAAGAAAAAAAGAAATTGATGATTTCTGATAAACACAGCTAAGGCTAAGCTAACTATTATTTGGCACAAAAAAAACAAAAGCAGTAGATTGATTCAATTATTAAAGCAAACAAAGTCTGTTGCATTTTGTTGTGCAGACAGATGCATATTAGACAACACACTTCTGCAAAAACTTTAGGTGGGCGTATAGTGCAAGGAAACTTAATTCTGAAGCAATATCTGATGCCTATAACACTAATATAATAACAGATGTAACAGGCGTCTCCTTTTCTTTTCCCCCTTTATGATGAAAGCTACGAGCAAACATACCATCTATGAATCAAAATCACAAATCAGAAGATGATGCAGCTACAGTATACAAAACAGTTCAGTATAAAAATGTCAGAGCTACATAAATGATTCCAGCCATGCTCATTTTCTGAATGAGCTACAAGCATATGGTGGTAAAAGACATGCAGGTAAAAGATGACTTGAGTGGTGTGATGAATGTTGCAGTACGGTGGTAATTAGACAGCAGACGAGCGGTTTAGTGGTGGATGAGTGAAGAAGCAGTGATGAGCCACGTACAGTCAGACAGGCAGCTGACAAACATGGACGAGCAACACCAGGAGTGAACACAATGTGACATAGAAATCAGACGAGGCGGCGCTTACGAGTCATTTCGACTCTGGCAGGGTCTCTCCGGGGTTTTCTTCCCCTGCTGGACTGGCCGGGGTCGACGACTGGGGCCCAGGAGGTGGAGGCATGGGCATTGGCAGGGGGATGGACTGACTCTGGCCTTCTGGGTTTTCTGCACCCTGATCAGATTTGGGCTGGCCTATGATTACTGTGTAGCCTGTTGGATTGGAGCATGAAAATACGAATCCTGCAGTGTGAGAACATGACAAATCCACTGGTGAAGTTACAGAAAGCTTTTAGGGGTCATTATAGATCTACTGTCAACACTGATGTTGTTTCAACATTATATGACATGAAGTTAATCAAGCTATTAAAAGCAAGAATATGTCACTTTTGAAAAGAAGAAACAACAGAATGAGGAGTAACTGGTACAGAAACCTAAGATGAAAATAGCTTCTTATATCACAATAACACAAATTTGTCAAATATCATGTCTGTGCTTGACAATGGAGATATTCTTTGTTCTCATGCTGTTTGCTCCACCTTAAAACAACTTGATGCAGTTTATGGTGTATGTTGTAATTATTTTATTATGCCTTATATCTACGTCTATATCTATTTCTTTTGACTTTATCTACTTTTATATTAATTTACCCTTAATTTTTGTTTTTACTGTAAAGCACTGTAGCTTTATTTTGAAAGGTGCTATATAAAGGAGTATTATTTTATATATAAAGACGAATTGCCCTAGTATATTACTTATTGAATTTAAAACTGCAACAGATATTCATGAGCCCTGCAATGTGTATAAACTGCTTCTGGTCTTAAGCAACAGGGCTCAGAGATTTTGACATGGTCAAGCACATTGTAACATGTTTTTTTTTAATCCAGAGAAAATAAAAAATGCACTTTTCTTGCTAGAACAACCAAAGTTCCCAGTAAACAAACACAAGAGTAGAACAAGATCAAAAACAACGGATCTAATGCTATCCAGCCCTCGCTCTGGGCTACCTTTAGTGCCTGAAGGAAGGAAGAAGCTGAGTTTTGGAATACCAAGATTATTAATAGTCGTAGTATTTCAAGCAGCCAGAAGCACAACATTCGTCCTTTCTTTAAGCTGTGGAAATATCGGTTATCTCCAGGATTGAAAGACTTAACTTTTTCGGTATATGGTGCCCAACTGTCCCGGAATTGAGATGTCTTAAATGAAATGACTGTTGTTGTCTGACATTTTCCACAATCTGCTGAGTTCACACCCTTGTTTTCTAAACAGTGCTACAAATGACGAATTCATCCAGAGCAGTTATAATGTGATTAAAGTAACGATCCCCTTTCTTTTGCTTCTTTCCTTTGTAGACAAAGTGTTAGTCTCTGCCTGTGAGAGAGGCGATGCTTCACACGGTTCACTTTTCTTCATATGCATGTTTAAACACAATTTCTGAAGAACAGAGCTCATCGCTGACAATAAACGTTTACTATGTTACATGTGATTCTGTCAAGGAACAAAATGAGCAAATGATGAAATGAAGTTAAAAACAGCAAGTTATTTTTAGTCATGTATAATTGTACATTGCACAGTTTCGTCGACTTGTGGGAGCGTGAACTGCCTCCTGGATGTACAGTGGTCAATCACAAAGCAAAAATAGAGTGCATCACTATATAAAAGGAACAAACAAAAATCCAGAAGGAGCATATTTACAACATCAGTGTCAAAGACCTTAGAGCCAAAAACTAAAAGGAAATACTCCACCTCAAGCAAAGGTCCTGCATTCAAAACCATACTTAAAAAGAAGTATGTGTAAGGTGTTATCAAAAACAGTAGCTACGAGTATGAAAAGCAAAACTATTTTTTGTGCAGTAAAATGTTTCCTGTCAGGATTTTACCATTATATATGATGTTTATGGGTTGATATTTCCGCTGTATTAATGTGTATCTTGCTACTTGCTGCTGTAGATGTTTAAAGTGATTGTTCGGTATTTTTAAAGTGGGGCTATATGAGATACTTATGTATAGTCAGTATATTACACACAATAGCTGGCGGTCGGTGTTCTCCTGGTTTGTAGAAACAGAAGGGGTGCCCCGCTTCAAAAATTCTGAAATATCCCTTTAAGGGTTGTACTCATTTGAACTCCTTCCTGCTTAGTTTAATCTATAGCATGATCACCATGTATCTCTGAAAAGTCAACTCTTAATGGTTTCAGGAATCAGCCCTGTTTTCAGCTTTCTGACGATGCATATTCCAGCTAATCCCAGATGCTTTTTATACCGTTTTTTTTTAACTTAATAAATTGGAGAATTTTCTCAACGTGTGAAGAAGCACTCCATCGTTCAGTTTATCACAAACATTAAAAATCAACAAATCTGGAGATGCATGGTTTTGTCTAGACAGTAACAAGTAACTAAAGCTGTCAGACAAATATAGTCAAGTAAAAAATACAACATTTACCTCGGAGATGTAGTGGACTTGAAGTGTAAAGCTGCATAAAATGGAAACGCTCAAGTGAAGTGCAAATACCTTGAGTTCTTACTTGAGTACAGTGCTTGCGTAAATGTACTTAGTTACTTTCCACCACTACCATTACTATATCAAACGCCCTCTCACCTCCATCCTGCTCTGCTTTGATTTGGGCCTCCAGGTCCTCAGGGTCGACATACTGGTAGTTTTCATCATCCTCAGGTGGTTTACATTTCCCGCAGCAGAAACAACAGCAGCAGCAACAGCAGCAGCAGGTGAACATCGTGCAGCACAGCACCAGACCCTGCAGAAACGAACATGTAGATAGGATAATGTTTAAAAACAATTTTTTGCAAGAAAACATGGGGATCTAATAAAGTGCTGGGACGATACTTTATTTAATCCTCTAAAACAGATAAGAAACATAGTTCTGTACAGTAAATTTTGCTGGCATATTAAGGACTCATACATGTGTGAGAGCTATGTGGTAAAAGTGGAAGGTATTTATATTCCTGATTTCTAACCGTTATACATTTTTTGTCACCCAGGGAAAGAGAAAAGACAAACTTTGGAGTCCGATTTTCAATTTTAGTGATCTGATTCTTACACAAGAGCTCTTAGAGGAAAAGAAATGCCCCTTTTGTGCTGGGAAATCCAAAAAAACACACTACAAACTATACCTGAACTATAGTATCTGACACAATAAACGCTTCATAAAATGTGTTTGTTGTTGGCTTATTATACTGGATAGAGGTGATGCTTTTATTGTGTTAACAATACAAATTAGGGCTGTGCAAGTAGAAAAAATTGTAGCTCACAAAAATGCCCATAACTAATATGACCTTACTGAAACAAGGCCCGCAAAATGTTCCAATGTAGCACAAACTGTCACTTATTAATGCATAAGTTGCAGCTTCAAATCCACAGAGATTGTATACAACCAAAGCACGAACCTTAAACCACCACTTGGACATAAGGAAGTAATATTTGACGCTCTCCTCTCCGAACTGCTCGGACACGTACAGGCCCATGGAGCCATACTCGTCATAGATCTTCCTCTTGGTCTCATCATTTAAAATAGAGTTGGCGTTGTTAATCTCCTTAAACTTCTCCGCTGCCTCCGGGTTGTCAGGGTTCTTATCTGGGTGGTACTTCAACGCGAGTTTCCTGACAGGAGAGAAGAAGAAAACACGGGAAATCAAACGAGGTTAAGTAAAGATGAGCAAGCGTGCTTAAGTGCTTGAGCTGTCAGTGTGGCTGTTTTTTATGGTGCCTGCCTTAGGAATACAGATGAAATTTAGCAATTGCGCTAACTCCGGCATATTGAAATTGATGCTTACTGCTGATATGTTGATTAATGTGCATTGTCCTAACTCAATAAACTGAATAAATAAATATAAAGTGAAGGAAGGAGAGGTGAGCTGAGGTTGAGATTTTATTAGATTATTTTTTAGGGTATATTCATCTTCAGTTTTTTAATAAGCAGCAAATAATTATCTTATTGTCTATTAAAAGGAGATTTTTCGAGTCTAAAACAAACAAAAATAATTTTATGATAAGTTCCTCCACCAGTTTTGAACAAAGGATGTCAAGGTTCTAAATTTACATGGAGAATCACACTGCAATAACTTATCAATAAATGAATGAGTCAGGAAGTTAATGTTGAACTGAAACCATTATTTGTGTAATCTATTAGCTGACTGACAGACAATTCATCAACATCTCAATTAAGCAAGACAAGAGAAATAGTTCTGTGGCTGCACAAAGAGAAATAAATACAGATAGACAAAGTAAAATGAAATAAAATAAAATAAAATAACATAGATGTCAAACTAAAATAAGAATAGAAGTAAAACAATATACACAAGCAATTAAAGACAACATTGCAACATTAATCAGCAACTGTTTTCAAACTCAATAAATTATTAATGTTTTTAGTCTTTTTTTTCAGCAAAAAAACACAAGATTTCCTACTTCCTGCTGCCTTTTTAATGCTCTTTAGCAATATGACTGGTAAAGAAATGTCTCTAAATGATTGCACCACTTATGAGAAACATTTGCCAACAGTCAGGAACAGTATTACACAACTTAAAGCAAAGGAATTAAGGAAATGCTTCAAGTAATAATTACGATGTGGTCAGCCAGCCTACTCTGAAGAACCTAATCCTTTCTGAGGAGATGTCTCAGTTGGAGTAATAATTCAGATTACTGCGTGCTCAGACTGCTTACCTGTATGCTTTCTTGATGTCCTCAGCTGTCGCTCCTTTCTCCAGCCCTAGAACCTTGTACACACTCTCCCCAGCGGTTGACATCTTCCTTTGGGGGCGGGAGGGGTTCGGTTCAGCCATGGCTCACCTCTGTTATCAGCAGGAGAAAAAACATCAGAGTGAAACATCATGTAGAGATTTGTTTATTTGTTAGGACCCCTATTAGTCTAGCGTAATGGTTCCCTACTGGTCCAGCTACTGGGTCCAGATTTCTCCACAGTCATTATGGTGCAATATGTTGAAACCTGGGGCATATCTAGGATTTGAGGACATGGAAGGCTTAGCACAGACCTCTTTAGGAAAAATAAAACATTTTTGGGGTAATTTCAACAAACTTTTGGGGATTTTTTTTCCTTTAAAATGTTTTGGTGATTATTATTTTTTTTTTTTCAGATTTTTGTTTTTCTCAAAGTTTTTAGGCATTGTTTTTTTCTCTAAAATGACACCATTTATCACAGCCAGAAAGTTTAAAAACAGGATTGTTGTTGGAGTTTTACATTTCCGACAGTCCTTCAACAGGTGTCTCAGGGAGGCTAAAGGAAAAAATATTTTAGAGTCACGGTCGTGACTCGTGAGTCACTTGTGGTCCATTCAGAGTGAACCCGCGACCCACCAATGGCAGTCGCTGCCCTACAACGCTAAATCAGAACCACTTGTGTTGGCAGAGCTAAAAATAACTAAATTTAAAAAATACACAATTAAATACACAACCAAATCATAATCTAATGGCGCCTGTAGAACTGTTGTGATTATCTTCGGCATGCAGCCTGCGGCCTCGTTCCTACAACCAAATCACAGCCGTGATAAAATACGGTACAACAGCACTCCCTCTGATGTGATATTGCTTATATAACATGTTATTAAATGTTGCTGAGGGATTATAGATAAAATATTACAGCTTATTGCTCTGTTGCAATCCTTAGCACAGTCTAAGTTTAACAGCGAACCCCAAAATCTTTCTTCAACTTCCAAGCACTTGCAAATATAACTTAGTTTTCTGTTTTTCTGTCTTTAGCGCTATTTCTGTATAGTTCTATTGTATTGCCTATTTTATTGTTCTTCTTTAAATATCCATCTGTTTATGCATTTTCTATATGTGCAGTATGAAAGAGAGCTACAATTACATCACTGTGCAATTAATCAAACCACTGCTCGGATCAGCACTGGGTATTAGCCATGGCTCAGGTACTGGTATCTAGATTAAAAAAGTCAAATTGGTGTCTAAGATACACAAACAGCCTGTTAAGACTTACATAAACCACAGACTACTATTATTATTACCATTAAATGAAGCAAGAAATTTCAGCTCCTACAACAATAACATATACAACGTAACACAATAATCATTGTTTCTCTCTCAAAGGTTTGGATGCTCAAAATAATCAGGAACAACCATAATAAGAGGAGTGAGAAAACATGTCTCTCTCCCTCCAACTGTTAACACAGACCAGGATTACAATGTTAATTCCCTTATTGCACTGCAGTTGTAAAAGGGGTTTCTCATAAGCCTACAGTATTGACGAAACAGCATTGGGAGCCACATTTTAATAAGCAAAAGACTTCCTCTTCTCCATGGTGTTTTTATGTGCAACCAATCCTGACAAGTGAGCTATGTGCTCTGTCAAAGATGTTTGCCTTACAGACAAGATTCATTTTGTTCTGTGCGCCATAACTGAGTTAAACCTCTGCTATCAGACAATCGCAACAACTGATGGAACAGCTCACACTCTATATAGGCCCTAAATACGTTTTATTTTAGTATTAACCTAAATCCAGGGCAGAGAGCATAGTTGTTTCCTCCAAAATTGAGAAGTAGCCTTAATTGTAGTCTGTTCAGTTAGTTTAAATGCCTTTATTTTTCTGTTGATTGATTTATGAAACATTTGGTGTATAAAACATTTAAAAATGTTAAAATATTAATGTTCATCAAGGGTTAAAAAAAGAAAGCTAAAGGCAACATGTCTCAATGAACATTTGTTTTTCTCAAACATATTCAGTATAAAATGATATTAAAAACAGAGAAAGCAGCTACATTCAGCAAATACTTTACATTTAACATCAACAATTCATCAATTTTCAAAACTGTAACTGATTCATTTTCTATTAACATTAGGTTTAATAACAGGCTTAATTGAAATTTTGGAAAGAAAATGTTTTTCACAATTTCAATATTAAATCAGTACCTTCTAATGGTGAAATTTCTTTGGTGAAAACACTAAAAAACTCTGACATGGAGGAAGTCCATAGTGAGGATATGGAGGGAGTTAATTTTTTGGAGAGATGTCTTATTTTGGAGGAGGGGGGGTCATAGGGAACGTTTTCTATTTTCTTTAGTTAAAGTTAAATGCAGTAATAAATGAGTCATATAATCAAAGTTCGATTCAACTACATTGTGGATTTTTTAAATTTCTGTTACATAAGTATATAATTATTTCTTATTATGACTTATTTCTATCTGCATATCTCATACCCCTACACTTCCATTACCTCGTAGAATTTGGCAACCCTAGATACACATAAAGACACCTTTAATCATATTCATAATCACCACTGTATCATAACTGGAGTTAATGAGTTACAGTACAATAGCTTGCAATTAGTGCTTTACAATTAAAATACACACTACAACAGGATTTCTATTAAACTACAGCTACTGTACATAGAAGCATGAGCACGCACACACACACACACACACACACACACACACACGCGCACGCACACACGTGCACACACACACTCACACACTGACTCTTACTCAGCCACACAAATAATGCCGCTCGGGTCGTTGACTAAAGAAGATTACATTTTGCTGATCTTACAGATTACTCATCCAAGTCCATGTCAGAGAGGGCCAATGTCCTGGTCAGACTGGGGATCGACAGCCCTGCGTGCGTGCGCACACATGCGCACGCACACACACACACACACACACACACACACACACACACACACACAACAAACAGATCTATAGATGCCGTGTTTGATACAGTATGGGATGGAAAAAGTACGGAGAGACAGGAGGAATCATAGGCTGCTTTAGGCCAAAACGCTCCTATTAAGCATTCCCACTGTGTCACTGTGTCCTCTGTCACACTTTAACATAGAGGGAAAAAAGCCTTGAAGGTAAATAAATATTAAAAAATAAACTAAACATTAGACGTCTATTCACACAGGACCGATATTACCAGACATGTTTTCTGGCATATGCTAGGCAATTTGCTTTGGATTTTTTACTTTAGATGTTAAAGTAGGCAGATTTGCAGAGGATTAAAAACTCAGATGACCTTTGCAATTATTACAAATCCCCAGCTAATGCTAGAAGCTGTGTGAACGGAGCCTTTGGTATTTCTGCTAACCATTATTAATTCATCTGCTCACTGAAATGGAAACGCACATATTCATGTCATTAAGAGAGACATGTTGTAGATAAGGAGCATCGATCTGGACCAAATATTATTGCTCATCTTTGAGTGTAACTGTTGGTTATGTATTCCCAAAACAGTATACAGATAGAGGTATTGATCATTGAAGTTGGAAGCAGTTAAGACTGGAGGATGATGGCATGGGTTATGGGCTGAAGCAAACAATTACTTGCTAGATTAATCTTAAAATCAGGCTATAAAATAGTGTGAAACATGCTCACAATTTCAAAGAGCAGCAGTCAGCGTCTTCAAATGTCTTTTGGTTCTGTCCTACCATAAAAGTCTAAAATGTTCAACCGTAACAATGTTAATGACAATGTTAACATCAAAAATAGATAAGAATGGGGCACCCCATGTACAAAGGCTACATCCTCACCACAGTGGCCGCGGGTTCAATTCCAGCCTCAGCCCTTTGCTGCAAATCATCCCCTCTTTTACCCCCTTTCACGCTTACACTGTCCTATCAAATAATAACTGCAAAATGCCCCAAAAATAATCTTCATAAATAAATAAATAAAATATAAGTAGGCAACATACACTTATCAATAACATCCAAATAATCAATTAAATAAAGTCACAAACATCAGTTATGGGTTGTGAGACCTAATTAGGGATGCCCCGATCCTGATCCAAGTCATTTGATATTGAGTATTTATCGATACCAAGTCCCCATCTGATACTTATATTTATCTGGAAAACACAGCTGCACAATACACTGTTCAAATACTTCAGCGTTATTCAAATCAATCCACTGTATCTGCTTGACAGCTTAATAACTCTGAAACGCAATATAAGAAAAATGTCTGCATTCAAACTGTTCCTTAAGGGCTTTTTATTTTAATAAAATAACAAAGTAAAGAAACGAAATGTGTCTTCAGACACTGCCCTCAAATCCACTTAGCGTAACAATGTAATAAAGGTACAGAGCTCTATAAAAGAGTAATATAATCACAGTTCCACCTCACAGCAGCGTTATAGCTGAACTGAAACATTCCTTGTCACAACAAGTAAAAATCTGAGACAATAAGGCTTACTACAGCATTACTGTAAAACCAGTTCACTTAAAAAAGAAAAACAAAAATTTAAATTCCACTTATAGCCACTAATAACCAATCCCAACACACTAAAAAAATGCATTGATCAGGTCCAGTACTGATCCTTCTGATCCAAATGGGACATTCCTAGCCCTAAGAGTGACACTGTTAACCTAAAGGATTATCCGCAGACTAAAAGGTGTAGAGGAGGGACGGAGGAAAGATCAGTTTCATGGTGGTACTGACAGTCATATAGAAATACTGTGACAGACCATCAAGAATATGGATCCATAACGGGGTCAACAAGCTTTACGTTCAACATGAACTTGGCACATCTTGGTTATCAGATTTCATAGTAAAATCAGTGTGATACAGGCCGCTTTGTGACAAAGTGTTTACGTGCAAGCAGAGTAACTGCTCTCACATTATTCTCTGCATTCTCAGTCACACACAAGCAATACTTCACTTTGTTCACATGCAAACTATTTTTAATCTGCTAAAACAAGATCCCTGACCTGAGGGCATATTTTGGAAAACCATTTCTAACATCCATTGATGGTCAGATAGCTGATAAAACCCCTTTTTTTGTCACTTTTGTGCTTTATGGTAATTTTCGCTTTAATGAGAAACATTTCTCGCGCTTAGCCAGTGCAACAGAAAGCAGCTTTGCCTCTATTGTCTCTCCTCCAATCAAGTTGAAATCCTCGTGTTGTGAAAACAAAAGTTCAGCTCCGCACTGCTTATGCTTTTGTAATTTCACGAAGATGGGTCTTGTGAGCACTATTTTATTATTCTCTTGCCAACTAAAGATTCAGGTAACTTTTTTTCAGATGGCTAATTTGGCAAAATGGCAGCTACAGATTTAAGCTCACAATTGAGTGCATTCACTTGACGGGTGCAGAGTCTGTGACTAATGACAGTGTCCTCTGTCTGGAAACTATGCAAAAAAACCATTGTGGTAAAAGGGACAACAAATATTTAACTAAATATGTACAAATTAGAAAAAGAAAAAAGCAAAAGAAACACTTTAAATAAAATAATTAGGGTGGAAATTATCTGTTGATTACACAGAAGGTTCAATCATTTACATGGATTAAAGGTTTTGGGGTGGAAAAATGTTTTAAATGACATTCTTCGGACAAAAACAAATATTGTGACAGTACACAATAAAAATGATTGTTGGGGGTAAGTAAAATGCCTATTAGTCTTAACTTATGTTTACGTAATAGCTAATTATTAAGTCTATTTAAAAATGACAAGTTAAATGAAAACAATCTTTCTAAATTTTTATTTATTTTAATAATTTTTTAACATGTTAAAAAAAAAAAAAACAGAACTCACAGATCTCCTAACTTAATCATTAAAAAAATCGCCTTTGTCATGATTAAGTTAAGTCAGACTAACTTGGTTTACTAAGGTTGCTAACACTTAAAAATGACAAGTGGAATTACCTTGTTCTTTCTAAGTCACAACAACCTCACAAAATTAAGTAAATGCAGCTAAATTTCAGGTAAACTTAACACTTAGATATAAAGTAAACATAAATTAAGATTCATAGTTATATATAGTTTTCTTTTTCAAGGCAATCTGTATGAATGATTATTTTAAGTAAGATCAACTTGTCAGATTTTACAGCGTACACCACTAAACTGCTGCATGAATTGCACAAAACTGAACAAAAATCCAGTCAGTCTCTTACTGGGAATAAACCCTGTAAACATGAGATCAAAAAAGGCCAATATTTTCTCCACAATGGACACGCTGCAGGCCCAGATGGCATGCCTGCTGAAGCCAAGAAAGCTGATGTAAATACTCCAAATTCAACAAACATGCAGCACAAACCATGTCGGGCAGTCTGTCGAGAGAGAGCAGGTCCATAGAGGATGGCTTAGCTTTAAAACTTCAAGACCACCAGGCAACAGAGGCCTGCACCGATCAATCTGCCACCCTGCAGCTCGTCCCGGAGCAATCGATTGAGGCGGGTCTATTAAGTTAATTAGCTAACTGCAGTCATTTGGTGCAGACTATAAAAACTGCCTGGGACGTATGCAAATAGTGTCATTTATCAGGCAAACAGGACTGATGGTATGAAAATGAAGGTAACACAAAACCAGCCTCAGTACAGCTGGAGACAGAGAGAAAGAGAGAGAGACACACACACAGAGTCTTTTGTCTTCCTTTCCAAATATTTGTCTGTGACTCTTTTGTACTCCAAGATTTATGAAGTGCAGATATTTATCTAACTTTAGCCGCTATTCAGCTGAAAGGCTGTCAGCTGAGAGATAAAAGCAGAAAATGAGGGAGGGAGAGAACATTTAAAAAATGTGGACAGGTTTGCAGTCAGAAAAGTAATATAGAAATTGTTATGTTTTCTATAGTCTTAATAGAAATAATATAGATTTTAAAGTGCAAGTGTATGACATACTCAAACTTCAAGCTTGCTCAGCCATTCAACCCGAATCAAGTATCAAGTCTCACAAATCTGTGGAAAAAAAACAACCGCATTTGCTTAGAAGAAGAATCATTTTGCCAGTTTACCAAAATCACTATTAAAATAAGATCTAAATTAGATATATATATATTATAGGGTATTTCCAAACCAGCAGAAAAATCAATTTGAGCATAGACAGAAAACAACTTCTTCTATTACTCAGGTCCATAATTAGCAGTACTTACATGACCATTTTTAATGGCTATTATTAGAACAGAACATTAAAGACACTGAACTCTTGTCTTTGTGCCAGCTCAACAAGACATTTTCTATTACTTGAGACAACCATGCTTGTCAAAACCCACAAATAAGGAAAATCATGTGAGGACCGAGGGCGGCACTGAGAAAAGTATCTCCCTGTGAAGACAGCAACTTTTAAGGTAGACTCATACACTGTTACTCTTAAAATAATCCCTTTATTGTTAAAAATAACAACAGTCTGTGAAAGTGCTGCATGGTAACTATGAAATGACAACTGTCAAGGCCAAGCAAGCCAAAAAATCATACAAAAAATGCTTTGCCAGATAAGTTAAACAATTACTTGATACTCCTATCTGATGACTGCACTACACCCAAACAAATCCTTTAAATGACAACCCAAACTGTCCACTATGACAAGAATTATGAGCATTAGTTTGAGGAGATTCAACATAAGGACCTAAGAGAGTATGACAGATAGGGCTGAGCGATACGGAGAAAATCAAATATCACAATATTTTTGAGCAAATACCACAATGTCGACATTGTGACGATATTGTAGGCTTGACTTTTCTTGATTTTAGAAAATATTTACACAATGAGATCTTAATATATAATCATCAGTGATGTGGATATAAAGAGTGAATGGACGAAGGCAGATAACAGATCAGTCTGTAAAACCAGGGAAAGACAACACTTACAATGTTATGGTCGACACAAAACTTTGTTTAAATGCCTTTCAACATCGTATACAGCAACTTTTTTTTTAATACATTTAAATGAAAATTTAAATAAAAATGAATAATTAAAAATAGCTCCCTGAGGTTTTACAAAGTAAAAGTTCCTCCCATGATGAGACTTTCTTTGCAGTGTTTAATTAATTAATTCCATTGAGTCACACAAGCCAAATAAAGAAATGCCACTGTTTGTTCAGAGGTTGCAAAAAGTAGGCTAACATTTATGTATTTATAGACAGGTATGTATTCTACCTGGCGATGTGCACAGTGGAGCCTCCCAGGCAGACTTCACTCTCAGGCTGTGGACAAATCCTGCCTCCATCACAAGCAGACTCTATCCCATCTGCGACTCTAACTGCAACACTGCTTCGGTTTATGGTAAAAGGTGCAAAGTCAAGTGTAAAAAAACACAACAGTTTGCACATTCGGTCGGCAATCAGGCCGACTACGACACCAGAAACACACGTTTAACCATCTCATGTCAGTGCATCAGCATGCTGCTAACTTTTAAAACATAACATGCCGAAAATAAAACGTTTAACTGTACCACAGAAAACAGTAGATGCTATACAACAAGCACCTTCTTTTGAAATCATGCCAGGAAGCACACCAAATCTGAGAGAAATCAGAGGTCCAAACTTCTGATTTATAGCAGGATAACAGTGCAGTTTATAACCCAAATGATCTGACTGACAGAACATGTTGGAGGGAAACAGAGCATCACCAAAAAAATCTCAATTTTCTTCATTAGGTCACTCGATCTCATCTGAGTGTAAATGCAAACACTGGTGGACTGTAACTAAAAACACTACTCAAGCACTGTATTTAAGAGCAGTTTTGACACACTTGTTCTTTACTTGAGTAGTACCACTCTCTGCTACTTTATACTTCTATTCCACTACATTTTAGAAGTATATACAGTACTGTGCAAAATCTTAAGCCACTACAGATTTTTTGTTTAAGAAAAGCTGTAATGAGGACATACATTCATTGCTTCGTGTCTTTATGAAGACACAAAGGATACAGAGAACATGTACAATGTTTTAAAACAGCAAAAAAAGTCAAAACTTAATGGCTTCTTCTGACTGAAGTCAGTATTTAGTGTGAAACATAGAATCATACAACCATAACAAAAGGTAGCTCAAACAATCAATATTGAGCTTTGGACATGTCCTGAATGCTACCTGGTGTAAACACACCAGAGGATTAGTATTGTAAATCTCACATTGCCTGCCTCAGAGAGTTCAAGACATGCTAAGTGGAAATGGAGGTCACAGTAAATATTTGCAACTTAAGCCTGATGAGGTTGTTTTACTCTGAAATATTTGCATTTTTAATACTGTATACTGGTTGTATTTTAGTAAAAAGACTACTGAGAAATAAATATGTACGGTCAATATAACCTGGCTAAAATAAAGTTCAAAGTGGCCTATGACTTTAGCACAGTACTGTATATTGTACTTCTTACTCCATTCATTTGATACATTTAGTTATTTTATTTTTCAGATTTTAAGTATTCAAACTAAATATAAATCAACTTATAAATCATGATGTGTGTTTAAGGATGAAGCTCAGCTTTCCCCGTGGCTGGGGTGTGACTTCAGCTTTCTTTTATATCATGACACTTTCCAGAGATATTTTAGCTTGAGCCTCCCTGGGTGACTGGAGAAAAATGTATGACCCTCCCTACACCATGAATAACCATCTTTGATAACTTTGGTTATGATGAATGGTGTGATTTTGGAGATTTTCATAAGAAAATACACAACCCTATTGTGGTTTTGGGGGTTCTGGGAGTATTTGAAATAAATGCATAAATACAACCATTTAAAGTTGAATGTATCTCTCCTAAGCCAAATCAAAAACACATCTCCCTTCCCAGGGCTTAAAAAAATCAAATTTAAAAAGTGCCTCCCTGTTTTACAGCACCCTCATCCCTCTTATAAATAACAAACAGTCCCTTACATATTGATGCATCAATAATTATAATCCAACAATATAATATGATTCTGAAAATTTTGCATTATGAATAACCTTGATCATGTATTACCTGAATGAATATCAGTTATAGCTTAAGTTATATTTTTTATTCATTTTTAAACTGTAAAAAAAAATCTTTTAAAGAAGATGCTAGTTTTATTAGAACCCCCTAATCACTACCATCCCAAAACAGGGGAAAATTACCCCAAAACTATATTTATAATAATAACAAATTTATAACAATATAATAAAACCAATACATTTTCGTGTTTGCTTTTCACCTTTTGTTGTGGTTATTTTATAACTTTTTTTTCTTTACATTATGCACAAGTTTTAAAGCGTTAACTAAAAGATGTGAAGTTTTCTTCCATAACTCCTAAAGTCAGGTGTTACTGTTGGGACAATGTTATGGTTTTCCTCAAGTTTCAGCAGTTTAGATGTGACATTACCAAATAAAAGCAGAACTTCACAGACAGGTGACTTGATGAAGTTATTATGGCGTGTGGTGTTTTGGGGATAACGGGCCGGTGTAACGGGAGAAGGAATGCCGCGTGATTGTCGTCTGTTTGTCCTTGTGGAGCCCTAATCCTTTGCTAATCTCCCTGCACATGGAGAACTACTTTCTATGTTACATCCTGCCATTCATAAATAAATGTTACAAGAAACATTAATAAAAAAATATCCACCTCATGACACTTGTTTCGTCTTGCTCTGTCAGCAGTTGTCTCTCTCTGGCTGTCTTCATAACCCGAATAAACTGTCACGCTGGCCCCGGGGCTGACAGGTAGCTAGCCGTTAGCTAAACTAACTGTTAGACGACACATGAAACATTTAACAACTTAAAGTATTTGTATTCAAGGTAAGTCTTCGTGAATAAATGTATAAAATGTCAGGTAGTGTTCGTGGCCCGTTATACTAGGCTGCCTGCTAGCCAAAAGTAGCTCCCGACACCGCTGCAGCGTGAGGACAAAGATACACCAAACTGCATTTAAAATTCTGCCACTTTAGTATCTCCTTAATTGCATTTGAAACATAAACATTGTAAAAATGGGCTGAAGATATTTTGCGCATAAGCAACAATTCAGCGTAGAAGGAACACACGCATGGAGCTTTTATTTCAACACAAGTGCAAATCCCCACCAGCAGTCCTTTACAATTTTTCGCTGCCACCGCCCTCTCATTTAGTGTTACACTTGTTCAAATACATTTTAAATGATGTTTTAACACATGT
Source organism: Plectropomus leopardus (assembly GCF_026936395.1). Taxonomy (NCBI): domain Eukaryota; kingdom Metazoa; phylum Chordata; class Actinopteri; order Perciformes; family Serranidae; genus Plectropomus; species Plectropomus leopardus. The sequence goes on from NC_142191.1 coordinate 24,159,360, forward strand.
ACAAACTGAATGTGTACCCTAAAGTCTAATGAGATTTTTGTTGAATTTATTTTTTTGTCTCAAGGTACTCGAGCTATGCTACCTTTGATGAGAAACATGTCAATCTTAAATGGACAGATTTTTGAATGGAGTTCGGCGTACGTGACCACAACAGCTATCCACGGCTAGCTAACCTCATGCTAACTGATGTAGTGCTGCCGAAATACCTTACCTTGTGCGAACTGAACACTGTATATCTCGCTGTAAGGTTAGCTGGATCATAGAGGCATCCGGTTTGATGTCTTAACTCGCAACTAAGGGCTCGTGTTAGCCCGGTGGCAGAGGAGCGCTAGCCTGCTGTGGCCGCCGGGTCGCCCCTTCGTGTGTGGGTCTGTCTGCACGAGAACACGCGCTGTTATTGGCTGGTTCCTCCTTCCAGGAAACCGAGAGGGAGAGGATGCTGCTTTCAAGGTTTCCTCCAAAACCCACCTTTCAGGCTCATAAAGCTACTAATAAAATCAGATGCTTTTTTTATTCCACAAATTAATCGCCACAGAGCAGATATGCTACAGCTGAAGAACACAGATGAACAGAAGAAGTACCCAGCGTGTTGTTTTTCATATAAATTATTCATCAAAAGCTGCAAATCTCCTTGCTATCAACAATAAATTAGCCTATGCATCTGCAGATATCAAAAGAGATTTAAGATTAAACAAAGCATTAAAACATAGACACATAATATTTCCCTAGGATGTCTGAAAATAACATGAAAATACACAACATTTAGAGCCATGAGGAGCTTCCTTAAACGTGCCATAAATTCCCACAGGAGCAAAACTTTATGACATACTTATTTGTTGTTCTTGTAACCTCCCCTTGTCAAAAATATTTAAAACTTTGCTGAGTCATTCATGCACCCTGGCGAATTAAAAAGAGTTTGGATTTTTCTGATAGTTCTTGAATGCAGCATTTATTGTAACCCCACTTTTTTGTATCATCACATGCAATTTGACTATTAAATTCCTCTTCCTTACCATCAGCGCAAATTTGCATTTAAATTGTGTTTTTTAACTTTGTATTGCACACATATGACATTCCTCTGCCTGTAAGGCCATATTTGATTATATGACATTTAAGGGGAACACTGCCTGAATTAAAAGTTCCAGTATTTTTCCCACGGCTGCGGAAAGTTCAGTCAGTATTTGTGTAAATGAGCTACTTTCTGTCAAAGCCAGAAACCAGTGAATTAAGTCTCAAATTTGTGATGTCATAAGGTGTAAATTTTAGAGCTGCTCCACTGAAACAAATGAATAAGAGACTCTGGATTCACAGTAAGTTTATTTTCTTTTTAATACTGAAATGAGCCTTATTTGACTGTAGAGTTTTTGGCTGTGAAACAGATAATGTCCTCAAATACCTATTTCCCTGGCTGCTCTCAGCATCAGAACATCTTTAACCATTTATTGTTGATAGAGCGGCTCCAGACTTTGAAAACCCATTACATCACAATTTTAAGTTTTAGCACTCTAGTTTTTAGATTTAGAAGAGAGTTGTTTATTTTTTACTAATATTTTTGGACTACTTAAACTAAAGGAATGATGTGTGATTTTTTTGAAAATGGGCATAGTTCCCCTTTAACCTCAAGGGCCATGAACTTTCCAGAGCTTTCAATGATCTTCATCGGCTGATGGGGTCACAGCTCAGTTGCCAGAGTCCACAGCTCCAGGAAAAGCCAATAAGTGAGCTTTGAGTTACAGATTTTTTTTTTTCTTTTAAATCCAAACAATTTCCTTGTCAAATAAAAACAAAACCCATTTTTTTGTTTGACCATTTCTATAATTTGGTGCCAGATCCAGCTGATATCTGGAATTACAATCACACCAAAAGTAGAAAAAAAAGCATACGTAATCAGAAAATCTGTTATCTCTATTGATTGAAGATGTATTGACGAAACATGAGCCACAATGCTGCCAAAATAAGGCTCAAGTGGAGCGTGTTAATAAGCAGAAATGGAAAAAATAACAACAAAAAAAATAATTTTTGAACGAGAATTACTTATATCAGTAAAAAGTTTTTAAAAAATCTGCACAACACCTGGTCAACCTGGACTTAAAAAGTGCCGCTAAAGAACTGAATGTCTAATTAATTTTAATCTTAACGTATTTGCCAATAATCATCACAATTGAGTTTGGTGTTGTGTTGGCCTGTGTAACATATTAATGACAATGTGAACTGCAAAAGGGAAATTTCTTTTTATTATTTATTTCTCCACATAATACAAAGCAATTCACCAACACTTAAAATGACACAAATTCCCATCCGGATAAAAGTTTTAACTTCTAAACTGCTAGAGTGTAAGAAATCACCCCTAAAACTCCAAAGACCAAGCTTGTTGAGTATCTATGTGCATCCATATTGAGTTAATGTTACATGTTAAAGCCACAACACAGAGACAGTAAAGAAAAGGAAACTGGCATCATTACTGGTCAGAACAGAGCAATCCTTTAAACCATGATCTCCCTTTTAATATGTTAACTGGTCCCTTTAAATGTAACTACAGCTGAGCATTAACCAGCCACCAAAACATTCATTTCATTTACATCGCACATCATCGTACCGTCCGTGTTATGATTTAAATGCCCACCTAACTTTTTTTCTTTTCCCCAGCTACACCAAGCTCACTAGGGCTCACTTATGCACAAATCACTGATGGTCCGTCAACCATCGCAAACGAACACAACACAAAAAAATTCTCACTAGTCCCAATACAGCATCTAAATAATTTCTACTAAAGTTTAATAGAAATGTTTTAAGACATTAAAGAAATCTCATAATGGAATGCAGTAATTTTGCAGGTAAGATATGGATTTGGTCTGTCAAACAGAAGGAAAGCAGAAATCATGTTAACAGCGTGATATAATAATGATATGATATCTTCATAAACTCTGTGACTCAGTGAAAGTCTTATTGAACTCTAATAACATCCCTTTAAGGACTTGGAAAAAGGAAATTCACAGATTTCAGGGAGTAAAATGCTGGTACTGTATCTAAGACTTCTTACTCTAAAAGGTTTGACAGTTTGTGCCAGTAATAAGCCGCACGTGGATCTATCTGCTCAGTACGGTGGCCAGCAGGGCCATTCGAATGTACATGCCGTTTTCTGCTTGACGGAAATACGCCGCCCTTGGGTCTGTGTCCACCTCCACACTGAGAGAAAAATACAAAGGAGAATCAAGAGAAAGTGAAACAGAGGTTCAACAAGACTTTAACTAACAAAGATTTATTAATTTCTCACAGTACCCTGTTACTTTTATTTTTATATTTCATATCTGTCTAAGTAATGTTTTAGCTTTTTTCTTTTTGATTTTCTAGCTCTTTAATTATGTTTTTAATTGCATTTAAATGTCAATTTATAATGTGTTTCTTTCCATGTCTCGATGCTTTTGATGTTTTATGTAGAGCTCTTTAAATTGCCTTGTTGCTGAAATGGAATAAACTTCCGTTCCCTTATTTCAGGGGGAGACAATACTCAAAATGTAGATTTTTTTTCTATCTAAAAAACTGCAGCTTTGAAAAATCAACTTGAAACATAGTTGACCAAGGTCAAGCACACACTTTCAGTCTCAAAGTTTTTAGCCACGTAGATGAAATGTCTTTAATGTGAAAGAAAACCCCTCAAAATTGTATGTGTGTTCATATATACTTTCATGATAAGTGCACGCTATCTGCTGATGAAGACTGTGTGATATGACTGAAAGCTCCAGAAGAGCCACACAGACGGCTTGCTGTGACTTAAAAAAAAAAATCTGTTTTTTCTACTGCTGGTCCAAAGTCAAGCATGAACTTTGAGGGTGTCATGATAGTCTAATATTTTAAATGCAAAGCAGATGAACTGCCTATATATTATACTGTTCTATATAATACAATCAAAATATAATCTTTTACATCTTTAAAAGGAACAAAAACACAAAATGGTAAAAGTTTTCCTTTTTGGTGCATTCAGGCGCTCATGGGAAAGTAGGATAAACAAATAACATTTGATTTGGAGACAGACCAGAAAGTTTCAGCCGACTGAACGAGGACGTATAGTAAAACTGTGCTGCCTGGGCCTTACCTGATTTCATTGACTCTGGGCAGCGGATGCATCACCACCATCTTCTTCTTGGCTACAGTCATGATGTGAGGTGTGAGGATGAACTGTCCAAAACACTGAGAAACACAAAACAGAGACACATGAGCTGACTTGCTAAAGAGGTGAAAAGTCTCCTGCTTTAACAAAAACAAAAAACCCATTAAACAACCCATTATCCAATCTTAAAAAATGACTTCTTTAAGCTAACAACATTTTTTTGAACACATGTTTTTAATGTAATACCAAGTGTTATATTGAGATAAATGTCAGTGTGCTATATAGTGCAGTACAAGTTATACACCCTACTGAAGCCTAACACACCCCCTTTATAAATACACACTCATTCACAGTGTAAACTGCAAGCTTCAAATTAATGGTTGTAGTATTTCAACTACTGTAGTATTTCTACAATGACTGCATGCTCTTGATTCCATTCTGCATACTGTCCACAGTGCTGACAGCTGCGTTTACGTGCCAGGGGTTGGGGGGTGAATGTGTTGCTGCTCAGTGGTTTGGAGGCGGTGTCTCAGGGTATGTGATACATGATACATTTTTCAAAGATTATCTTTTGTGTTCTCGAGGACAGAATTTCTGCATTTTGTCTGAAAAGGAAATCACTTTCTGTTGCATAAAAACATCATGAAATGGGCCAGGTTCAGAAGATAGTGTAATAAAGTCACTATGCATGTAATTTACTCAGTTAAAAAAAAAAAAAAAGGTGGATTTAAGATTACTCTTTAAAGGTTTAAATTTGACAACATTAATGAAAGTGACATTATGACTATTTTTCTCCCTTAAACTAAGGACAAAGAGGCAGCTGGTAAAATGAAACAAGAGGTCACTTACAGCTTTGTACTCCTCCTCAGATGCGAACCTCTCCTTCTGGATCCTCGTCATGTAGAGGACGTCTGTCTCAGGCAGAGCTTCCTCGATACTCTCAAACTCCTCCTGCAAAGAGTAAAAACGCACAACATCTGTACTTTTTTGTCGTCACCGCATTATTCGGAATTTTTTTATGTAAAATAGAAAAACGTGATGATAGTGTCACACATTTAGTTTGTAAGATGTTTTAACACTATTTTAGTCCCCACCTGTCTGATGCCCTTTGAGGCCACGTAGCTGATGATCTCAGCCGGCATGTGGAGGTTCTTGGGAGCCACGTAGCGCAGGGTGATGCGGTACTGGGTCAGCAGTTTGGCGAGGGAATGAACTGTGCGGCCGTGCTTCAGATCTCCGACCATAGTTATCTGACAGAAATCACAAATGAAAATATGAGATATAAGGAACCAAAATTCTGGTATGGACTGAAGTGGCAGTTTGATGAAAACAATCAAACTAAAAGTTGGATGAAAGTGGATCACTACTGTCGTTTTTTGATCTAAATTGGTCCTTTACTATCCCTCAGCCAGTGGTAGAATGTAACCAAATACATTTGCTTGAATGCAGTACTTAAGTGCAGTTTTGAGGTACTTTACTTGAGCATTTCTCAAGTAAACGTTCTACTCCACAACATCACAGAGAGTTGTTGTACTTGTTGCTTTACTACATCTGTTTAAGACATATTTTATGTAGTTACTTTTCAAAGAATTTTTTTTTTATAAACAAACTATGATCGGTATATAACAGATTATCCATTTTTACAGACTGAACTACCAAAAGTGCATGTAATTAGTTAAAATAAGCTCCACCTTGACCAATAATAACATTAAAATTCTACATGTATGAATCAATAATCATGATCAAATAATAAGTAATATAACACAGACAGTAGCCATTTGGCATTCTGAATACTTTTGGTACTTTAAATACATTTTGTTGCTGACACCAGAATTTTCCTGATAACAGAGTACTATTATAGTGTAGTATTGATACTTTTACTTAAGTTACTTATTCGAATTCCCCGAGTCTTATTATTCCTCCATCACACTTACCGTCATGCCGTTGACCGTCCCCAGCTCCTCTCTGATGGTGAACACGTCCAGCAGCGCCTGGGTTGGATGCTCCCCGACACCGTCTCCAGCATTGATCACAGGCTTACGGCAATGACGAGATGCATTCTGGAGATGAGGTACAAGGAGGACAAAAAATGTTATGTAAAATGTATGTTAAAAATGTGATTGAAGCTATGCGATTATAAAATACAGACCATAATAACACACACACAGTGTTGCACTAAGTCGAGTATCTACATTTGATGTGGTGACACTTGAGCCAGCTTTATTTGCTGATGAAGACTGTGAGATGCAATAAAAGCACAGAAATACCTACGATATAGAACATCTGACTACACTTATCCACCAAAGAGCAATAACAAGTTATGTATTTATTTTAAACTGGTAAACTAAAAACTAAAATACATACACATACAGTACTTAGTCATAAAAATACTTGCTTTTTTCTGTAATACCACTTGGGGGGACCAAAGATTTTAACAACTTTTGCACACAAAAGTTTTTAAATTACACAAAATTTAACATTTAAATAAAAAGTTGTTTGGGTTCTTTTTAAAGGGCTTAAAAGTCAGATTCATTGTTGATGTCTCCAAATCCAGAGGAAGTTTTTTTGGTTCAGCTGCAGACAGTCTGTGGATGTCAGAGCTCTACCAGGCAGGGTCATATCTTGAAGAACATGAATGATATAACCAGATGAGAGTATATGAACAGATTTACAGGCATGTAACAGGACCCATAAAATCCATCGTAAAACTAACTGGAGGTCAGCAGAGGAAGTTAGGTGCAGCTGTGATCTAGCTCTTTCAACTAAGATAAAAATCTGCAACACATTTTAGTGTTCGTATTGCTTTTGTTTATGAGAAATAAGTTATATATGTTTACCTCATCAGAGCTGTTAAAGCATTAGAAATCCAGCACCTATTAAAAAATACTTGATACTAGTCTTATACACAGCAGCAGCAGCAGCAGCAGCAGCAAGTGAAAAAGGCACATCATATGGAGCTTGACGTTTCAAAAAGGCAAAGTCAAAGCTAAACCCACCTCCACAGCTCCAGGTGTTGGGTGTCGGAGCACCAGGACATCAGCGTAGCAGCTCATGGTCTGCACAGAGTCAGCCAGAGATTCCCCTTTTTGTGTCGACGAGGTGGATTCGCTGAAGTGGACGACTGAGCCGCCCAGACGCTGCATGGCTGCTGCGAAGGAGCTGCTGGTGCGAGTGCTGACCTCGTAAAACATGGACGCCATCACTTTACCCTGGACAGTGAGGAAGAAGGAGCGAGATTTTGAGAAGGAAAGACAAACTTTAAAGTATTTTCAGGCAGGACAGCTGTGGTAGAATGTGTTCACCAAACCAAACGTGTGTGAGGACCCACCTTCAGAAGGTCCAGGCTTCGCTCCCTCTGAACCATCAAACGCAAAGTGTGGGCAACATTGAAAAGGTGCGAGATCTGGAACAAACAAAAACATTAACAAAAAAACTAAATAAGGTGCATCGAAATGTCTCAAAATATCTTTTTACATAATAGCCCTGTTATGCGTCAGTGTACCTGCTCTTTGCTGAACTGCCTGACAGACAGGATGTGCTGGCCCACCAGCGGGTGCAGCAGAGGAGATGTCTGAAAGTGGGACACCTGTCCAGCAGGTAGCTGTCCTGGTCCTGACTGAGGGGACAGCAGCCTGGACAGAGGAGGAGGGTGGCTGTAACCTTCACCAGCACCAGATGGAGGGAGTGAGACCATCTCTGCAGAGAGCAAAATGACACAATGCACATCAGTTTAATACAGAAGAACAATGTAATACAGTATTTTGACGGTTGATAAAATGAATGAGAGTGGTAACAAGGTGAAGTTTATTCTCACTTCTACAGAGATACAATTTTGCACAGTTTGTTTAATTATAGTGATTAAAAAAATGATAAAACTGGACATTTTCTAAACTGTCGTGCACTACGGGAAGCTTCTGAGCCTGTTTTGTACAAGAGATAGATGTTTATATGTAATCACATCCTCTGTTTTCTCACTGTACTGTAAAGTACCTGGTGGTAGTCCAGGATCGGAGGAGCGGTGGACACGAGGGGGCAGCAGGTAGCGGCCCTCTCCTGCTAATCGTCGGGGGCTGGGTGCCCGGGTTCGGACTGGGCCTTCCCGGGGAGGAGTAGGATGTGTGTGCTCTGGAGTCTAAGCAATAAGACATACAGTCAATACAAAGCAAACGACATCCACCCATGAAACAGCGGTGACATAGCAGTAGTTTCAAGTAATTGTTAATAATGTGGAAGTGGCCTGTTTGAGTGTCTTTGTGTGAGACCATGCTGCCACCCAAGTAAGTTTGTTTGTTGATTCTGCCAATTCATCCTTATTTCCTTTAGCTTGAGCCTTGTATGTTAGTTGTAGTTTATAAGCAAGTGTGACGCATGTGCTAGTGAGGGTAGCATCGGCACGGTCACCACCTGGAGCTCACATAAACAGAGCTGGGGTCTGGTGAAGGTGGCATTGCTGTTTGGGTGATAGCCATGTGATAGCCAGCCTAGTTAGCTTAGCTAGCTAAGCTTAGCCTTGTATCTGTGATAGCTATGTAGTAGTTTAGCTTACCCTAAACGAAGCCTGGGTCTGTGGAGAGTGGTAATGTTGTTTAGGCTGTGATAAAGCCATGTGAGAGGTAAGGTAAGATGTATGTAGCAGTCGGGTTGCGTAGGAGCAGTGAGAGCTGGCATTAGGGGAGTGGCTCTGGGACACCAGAGTTCACCGCCTAGCCTCCTGGAGGTGTTGTGGGACCAACTAGGTGAAACACTGATGAAAGGAGGTTCCCACCTGATGACCCCAAAGACGTGTTAGTTATCACAGCTCTCTGGCCTTTATATTTAAGCCATAATAGCTGATTAGTGACCCTAGGTTCTTCATTGAGTGCTTATCCTTTTTTAGAGCAAAAGTTTCTTGTGTTTTAGTTGAATCCTGTGAATGTAAAAAGAGAACTCAATACAGATGTGGAGATGGGGCCCCATTCAACCCTATAGAAGCTGCTCAGCGGTGCATGAAGCACAAAATAGTTTGACTTCCCTGAATAAAATGACCCTGTTTTCTTTTAAGGGCTTTTTTTTTTTTAAATTGCCTTTATTGTAGTAAGCTGAAAAGTGACAGCAAAGAGGGAGCGAATAGGGATGACATGCAGCAAAAGACCACTGCCAAGGACTCAGTCGTCATGGGGCGCAGTCTACCAGGTGACTGGTGGGCCTCTATGTCAAACTGTGTTTAAAGCCTGGCTCTGTTTCAGGGGGGCTTGCTTAATACCTGTTCTGAATAATCAGCATACTGACTAGTTATCTGCCAAATAAAATCTGGTTTGTTTGGGTTTACAGTGCACACAACGTCTTGAGAACAGTACAATATGTTATCGACTTTACCATCGGACATTCTTTAACAGGCTCAGGAGGATGGATCGAAGCAGTGGACCAGGTCTTCACATCTTCACCATAACCTGGAGGGACCAAAACCTGAGAGAGACACAGACCCAAACAACTACAGCTTTAATGAAAAAATAAAAAAGGCTACATAAAGTGATGGTTAGTGTACCTCAACTTTTACTGACGTAGGTTGTACATGTTCAAGTATTACTAAATTTAGGCAAACATTAGGAGTTTGTTTTTGTTTGGGACTCATGTATGTCCTTTTTGGCCTACAAGGCAAGTGTAAAAGGGAGATGTTATATGAATAACATGAAACTATTGATCCTGCCTTTTTTTTATCTCATTTTATTACTTTGACGTTTGTTATATTACTTACTATTCTATTTTATTTTATTTTTATTTCTATTTCATTATTATATCAATTATATATTTATTACTTTAATCTAATCAATTTCTGTATTCTGGTTGATTTTTAATTATTATTGTTATTGTCATTGTTTATTTTATTTGTGGGTGGGAGTGTGTTACTGTGTGAGGGGATGTATATTTGTGTATTGATGTGCATTTTTTATGCACAGTTGAAACTTCTACTGAAACTACTGAAAATATTGTTTAAAAAAATAATGATGCACTTCTTTATAAATATTTACCATTTCCCAGCATCTTTGTACATTCCAATAAACATAGGCAATATTTTCAAAGCTTTTAATTTGAAGTTTTATCATTCATAACTATGCTACCACAATAAATGTAGCAAACAATAAAAACTAAATAATTCTAATGATAAACACTACCATAACTCATTAACCTGTTGTTTATACAGCAGTTTTTATATTTATAAATTTATCATTTGTGCACATGAAGTAGTAACCACAAATGAATATGCATGCGTGTGACTGCTGACCTGCCCGTCGATGTAGGCCACCTCTCCTCGTAGTACCACGCGGCGGACTTTACCCTTCACTTTCAGACCCTGGAAAGGTGTCCACTTTGACTTGGTGAACTGCATGGCCTGAGGAATAACCCACTCCTGCTCCAAGTCCACCTGAAAGGCACAAACAAGTGATTAAGTCATTACATTTTTTGATAACGTATAAAGCAAGATCTCAGCGAAATAAATAGATGTGCAGGAGGGATCTCAAAAATGTGATCACAACATAAAAATGTTGTATGGTTGTGTGTATACCTCCACATAGGTGTTTTCCTGGACTGGCAGGTTGAAGATCCTGCGTGGGTTGTCGTAAAGACGTTTGATGATATCATCCAGAGTGAGACGTCCATCGCTGACGGCGGTCAGCAGCAGCGGCAGCATGGTTTCCAGGCCGGGGTAACCTGGAGGAGGAGCGTCCCCGTTTTTCTCCTCCACAGAATGGGGAGCTATCAACACAAAGCAAAATAAGTAAAACATCGCTCTCTTCTTAATATGTATAATTATTTAATCATCAGACTGGTGTCTGTCCAGTAACTGACCGTGGTCCGTGGCGAAGCAGTCTATGATGTCTAGGTTTTCCCAAAGAGCCTCCATGTCCTCATGTGTTCCCAGCATGGGTCGGACCTGCGCTCGTCCGCCGCCGATATCCAGAATGTTTTCCTCACAGAGGAAGAGGTGATGAGGTGCGACCTCACATGTGACCTGGATGCCCTTCTGCTTTGCTGCTCGGATGATCAGGATCTGGAAAAAGAAGAAGAGGTAAGAAAGAAGTTTATACTCCTGGGAACATCAGGCCTGTGAATCAGCAGTGTTTTCTTCAATACTGTTAACTATAATCTAATGTGTATATTTGTAAAGATTTTGAAAGTACCATTTAGTGTTTTAGTGTTACAGCATTATGAGGGTGTGCATTAAGCATCAAAGGTTTTTGCAAATGCTTGGCATCTTCATGCAAGAGAATAAACTTAACTTAAATTGACATAAATTACAAAATTAACACACCGATATTCTACTCTTCTTTCTGGTATTTTAGCACTGCAAATATCTCCATCATTCGTTTTCTATTAAAGTTTAAGTCTGATTTATCATTAGGGTTGCAAATAATGGTTATTTTCATTGTCAATATATATGTCAATGAATTTGTCGATTCATTGATTAGTTTGGTCTCTAAAATGACAGAAAACTGTGAAAAATGTCAATCACTGTTTCTGAAAGCCTAACGTGACGTCTTCAAATGTTCAGTTGTTGTTGTTCAGCTGTTTTCAAGGAGTAAAGAAAACCAGAAAATATTTCCATTTAATTTAGATTTTTTCATCAAATTCTCAATATCTTCTCAATAGTTGACAGCTAATTGATTAATCATTGTAGCTCTATTTGTCATATGCACAACAATTACGAGAGCAGTCCTTTATTTATAATTAAACTCTTGTTCTCAGGCTTCCTCAAACAATACCACTGCAAAATGTGTAAAGAAAAAACAGTTAGAATGACAATGACATAAAACACAAAATAGTGCAGGTGTTAATGCGGTGTGTAATAATAATAATAATAATAATAATAATAATAATAATAATAATAATAAACAGAAATTTACCTCCTCCTTCTTGGCCACGTGGCAGATGTGTACTGGCCGCTGGTACAGCTGAGCCACCATGAGGATTGCAGCCACCGTCTGCTTCTCGGCATGAGCAACGATGGGCATCTGCTTGGGCCACTTCTCGAAGTGCTTCATACACAACAAGAAAGTTAGTTTAGTGTGCAGGGTGAGGACACTGGAGGCAATTTTTGTCCACTGGCCATCTGCAAGCATTAGTGCCCTAACTGTGACTAGATGCTGGTTTCAAGAAATGTCACACTGCAGAGAAAGTGAGTGAAAAGATCAAAACGCCGAAGTACAAACAAGCTTAAGGACATATTTAGCACTGTTTAAAAAAAAATTTTTTTTCTTGAGATGAATTTAAAATAACAAAAAGGTTCAACCGCAGTGATTTGTTAAAGGAATGAAGAGTTACCTCCATCCAGAGAGAGACGTTGTCCATCTTGAGGGTGGAGTATGTATCATTCAGGTACATTTTCAGGCCGGCTGCCTGGCTTGCGATAGATGGCAGGATGGCGGCGTTATCTGAAGCAGCGCCCAAATACAAGGCGTAGTCACACCGGCAGCCCGCTTTGGCCAGCTGATGACATAATTAACACAGGATCTATTTATCAATTTTTGCATCAGTTAACTTTGGATTTAATACTTGACAAATGTCAGAGAGGGTCTCTCACTTTCAAAGAACATGTGGGTGTACCTTCTGCACCAGAGCCAGAGTGCTGGCGTCAGTGATGGCGGGGGAAGTATTGGGCATCGCACACACCATGGTCACTCCTCCTGCCAGAGCAGCTGCTGTACCAGAGGAGAAGTCCTCCTTATGTGTGGCACCGGGCTCTCGCAGGTGAACGTGCACATCGATCAGCCCTGAAGAATCAATCACAAAATGAAGATTTTTACCTTTTACCTTCCTTCAGAATCAGAAATCAGAACCAGGAATACTTTATTGTTCCCAGGAGGAAAATTGCGGTAAACCAGACAGGAAGCACAATAACATGCACACAAATCACCTAGTTTCAATAATATGCATAGAACTTTTACACTGAACATAAAGTAAGCTGGTTATTCTTATCCCTGTATACATTATTCAAACAATATCCAGGTTTTGGAAAACAAAACCGAAACCAGATACTTCAATTATCTAATAATAACCAGGATATTACAGTGCATTAAGAACACACAAAAGTGACAAAACAAGCTAACAATCGTGAAAAAAATCAATAAATTCACACCAGGAGTCTACTTTTTACTGTAAAACTTAAAAATAAAATGTCAACATCTTTTTTTAAGTTAGTATTAAAAATATGATAAAAATTATATCTAAAATTGTTATTAATACTAAGGCAAGGCAAGTTTATTTGTATAGCACGTTTCAGCAACAAAGCAATTCAAGGTGCTTCACACAGAACATTGAAATACAACAACAGGGGGAAAGGAAACACATTTAAAACATTAGAAAAGAAGCATGTAAAAGGTGATTAAACAGCAAGTGGGAAAACAACACATAAAACCCAAAAATATAAAAACACATATATTGAAATAAGAGTTGCAGTGCAGAGTTTTGAAGTAAAATATAAAATTTAAAAAGTAAAAAGCCTTTTAGTCAAAGCCAGCAGTGAACAGGTGAGTCTTTAACCTTGACTTAAAAGAACTCAGACTCTCAGCAGACCTGATATTTTCTGGTAGTTTGTTCCAGATATACGGAGCATAGAAACTGAATGCTGATTCTCCATGTTTAGTTCTGACTTTTGGAACACAGAGCAGACCTGCACCAGATGACCTGAGTGGTCTTGATGGTTCATACTGGACTAGAAGGTCTTTAGCCTACTATAATATATTATTACATTCAAAACAATATTCTACCTGGGATGATGACTAGATTAGTTTATAACTGCTCTTTTTTTGTACATCTTTATTTTAAAAGACGTTAATGTATTTTTGTAGTTTCCTAGAAGACAATATTAAAAGAAAAAAAGTCTACTTTCCGTTTTGTAGCTGCAGATAAATGAGCCTCTTAAAGCATCTGCACTCATTCAATTAGTAGAGCAACACAGAAACTTACCAGGCAGACGGACCAGCGTCTGGGATGTCATGCTGTCAATGTGCGTTTTCACTGGTGGACTTCGACCAACCTGACGAAGAGCCTGAAAACCAATCAGTTCATGTTACTTAAGTTGCCACCCAATGAAAAGTTTCTGCAGTACTAAGAACTTAAAAAAAGACAAAATAATGTCTGACCTGGACAAAGAGCTTAGTGCACTTGATATCGATGATGAGCGGGACAGAGTAGTCGATGGCCATGCGTCTCGTCCGGTAGCCTTTGGTGACAAAGGAAGAGAGCCTGCGACCTCCGCTGTTCCTCATGGAGAGGTTGACGACCAGATCGAAGTGGTTCTCCTCCAAGTAGTTCATGATGCTGCGCTGCTTCTCTTTGGTGGGACACTCGCTGTCGTCCTCAAATGGCCAATCCACCGCGGTCACCTGGGATAGGAAAACAACCGGATGTATCTGATGAGATAAATTCTCCTTATCTTAATGTTTAATTGTACAACTGGTCCCCGTTAAGTGCTCAGGTTGTGGGTAAAGTTACCGTTTCATGCACTCTGTAGATGATGACCTTTGTTCATTTTCCACCTCTGATGTGACATAGTTTTATTTTAAGTCTTTGAAACACGCCTGACTGAATTGATTTTTTCACATTTAAAGAAAGTTACAGACATAAACAGAAGTTCGACTATCATCGTCAATATTTTTTAATGTTACATTTCAGGGTAAAGCATTAAAACACTGACAATCAAGAGTGAATCCACAGTTAAGATGAGTGCAATTCTGGGACAAAGTTGCAAAATTAAACACTCAAAAAGAAGAGTTTTTAGTCAATCCAATAAATCTTGACTACCTGAATTAACAATATGCATTTCTAATATTAATTAATGCATGTTTGAGTGATGAGGTAGTCTAAAATATTAAGTTACCTTGACTCCATGTTCTGTGTAGAAATCTGCAGTTCCCAGACTGGCGTACAGGTCATAACCCAGAGCCTCCAGAGCCTGCACAGTGGGCAGCAGCTCACTCTTATTCTGTAAACACACAAAACACAGTAAAAAAAAAAGGTTAAAAAAAAGTTAAAGGGTTTCACATCTGTTTAATCGCTAACTCTTGGCTTTAATAAATTAATCTGTATTAAAAAGAGAGATACAGTGTGGATGCCAGCACCTTATAGCTGCCAATGGAGAGCAGGATGTTCTTTTTGGGGATCTTGAAGCCTGTGGAGAGCATGGCTTTGAGGTAAGCCTCATATCTGTTCTCCCCGAAACAGGCCACCTCGCCAGTGCTGGTCATCTCCACCCCGAGCACCACATCGGCTCCGGCCAGCCGAGAGAACGAAAACTGGGGAACCTGGAGGACATTCGATGTATGTTAAAGAAAGACGTGACACACAGTGAGGTGAAGTTTAATTAATGGACGCCTCCTCAGTAAAAGTCTCCAAAGAAGCTGCTTTACAGCCCCAACAAGAAGAAAATCATATGGAATGAGTTGGTTACCTTGACTCCTACAATCCCTTTTCCTCTCATGAGCCCTACAGGCTCTACCTCCTCCCCCACAATGGCTTGAGTTGCCAGGGCAACAAGGTCCACGCCCAGTGTCTTGGATATGAAGGGGAAGGAGCGAGACACTCGGACATTGCATTCGATCACCTTCAGCTGGTCATCCTGACAGAAAAAGCACAGCATTAGAAAACCGGTGTTAATAGTATTTTGTTGTGGATCCTCACTCTGACTTCCTCGCCTGTTTTCTTCAGAAATATTTGAAAATACAGCCACTGCATCCACTCTGTGTCTACTAAAACGCTATCAACAATGCATGTTTAGCAGGCAAATAACTTCTTCCATGATTATTTAAGTAAGATTATCTGGTAGACAAATAAGAAAGAGTTGAGGCATCTTGCCGGAGATGTTGAATTCAAATTAATTCTAAAACATTTTCGGGCAGACGGCCAGTTTCTGTGTCTGATGAATGTAGATCCTCCACAGATGATTCTCACCTTAGCAATCAGCTGCAAGTTGAAAGGTCCAGTGACCTGCAGCTCCTGGCCGATGGCGTGGACGATCATCTTGATCCTTTCTATCGTCTTCTGATTGAGATCCTGAGGCGGTGTCACCAGTGTGGCATCACCGGAGTGAACGCCAGCGTTCTCCACGTGTTCAGAAATCGCAATGGCCATCACCACCCCGTCACAGGCTACAGCGTCCACGTCTATCTCCTGGAAAATGCAAAAATGTTACAGACATTTTGAAATCCTCTCAGAAGAAGAAACTGATTTTATGAAGTTCAATTCTGACAGATCATAGTAGAGCTTAACTTTCACTACTTGAGATTTCTTTTCCTCACCTTGGCCTCCTGTATGAATTTGGAGATGACAACAGGGTGTTCTTTGGACACAGCAACAGCGTTGGTCAGGTATTTCTCAAGGTCACTGTCACTGTAGGCAACGTTCATGGCCGCTCCACTGAGAACGTAGGATGGACGAACCAGACAGGGATAACCCACAGTCTCACAAAACTTGACAGCAGACTGGAGAAATAAGAAATGGAAAATAGACGTGAGGATGAAGATTTCTTCCTAAATTAAAAAATACAATATGCAGAACAAGACTCCAAACAGTAAAACAATATTATACCCACCATAACATCAAAATGCAGTTTTTGAAAAGTCAATGGTTTACACCAAATTTTGGTATATACAAAGCGAGTTGTACCTCAGTATCGGAGAGCTCTTTCCACTGCGGCTGGCTGATTCCGATGGTGTCCAGCATTCGGGAGAACTTAAACCTGTTCTCCGCACAATCAATGAACTCCGGTGAAGTTCCCAAGATGCGGCATTGCTGACGGTGCAGCGACATGGCGATGTTGTTGGGCAGCTGGCCTCCCATACAGAGGATCACTCCCTCTGGGTTTTCCCTCTCATAGATATCCATTACCACCTGACAAATGCACAGTATATGCACACTTATTATAAATAATAATTGTCAGGGGGCAAATTAAATATCACACACCTGCAAAACCCACAATGTGCAAGTGTTTTAAGTTAAGCTAAATATATGCAGTGTAACACTCCATGAACTGTGTTTGAGACAGTTTCTATCAAGTTGATCTCTGCAGCACAAAATCTCACTGTTTGTTTCTTGAGGATTTATGTGAAAATCTTACCTCAAAGGAGATCTCATCAAAGTAGAGACGGTCACACATGTCATAGTCTGTACTGACTGTCTCGGGGTTGTAGTTCACCATGATGGTCTTATAACCCATCTGCAATAATATGAGACAATCATGTTATTACAGTAGCATTTGTTCATGTAAGCTGGCTGTCAGTTGTCATCTTATTTTCATAATCAGGTAAAAAAAAAAAAAAAAACAACTTTTAAAAAATTTTTAATAAAGTGACCTCACCAGGCTAAATCACAAAGACAGGTATTTTAAACAGCAAGATGGAGTTGGCTAGGAAGACACTTTTGCAAATTACAAAAATATGATTTTTTTTTATCAATTAAATAAATGTAAAATGGAAATATTATTTAACATATCTGTTATAAATTATATCATTTAAAATCAACAACTTTGATCATTTCAGACATATGTTAAAACCAACATCAACAACCAGCTATATATCAAGCATGAATTTAAAAAAAAGAAAAGTTTTGTTGAAGACACCAACAATCTGCAGTGGTGTGAGATCATGCTGCACTCACCTTCCTGAGCTCTGTGATGCACCCGACTGCACACCAGTCAAACTCCACGCTGCTGCCAATGCGGTACACGCCGGAGCCGATCACCATCACGTGCTGATCGTCGAAGCTCAGGTCGTTCTCCGTGCCGTGGTAGGTCAGGTACAAGTAGTTTGTGAAGGCAGGCCATTCAGCCGCCACTGTATCGATCTGCTTCACTACAGGTAGGATGGACCAATCATGACGCAGCTTTCTCACAGCAAGCTCCGTGCTGTAGGAGGAAGATAAATAAACACCTTCAGAAATAAGGACAATCAAAAAACAGGACGAGAAGGCAACCTGCAGATCATCAATTTTGGTATGAATAGGAGCATGCAGGGCACTATCTTGTCTCTCCAGCTCACCTCAGTACAGCTCGTGCTATCTGCTTGTCAGAGAAGCCCAGCTGCTTGGCCTTACGCATCAACTCTGGAGGCATGGCGCTCTCGTCCTATGTAGAAGAACAATGTCAACAAAAATACCAAAGACAAGAAGAGAGGACAACTGCTGTCACTCTCCCAATGTTAGTTTCTCATCAGTTTTACCTGGTTGTACGTCTCCAGCAGCAGCTCATGGTCGGCGATGTTCTTCATCTTGTGCAGGAACCAGCGGTCGATCTTGGTGAGCTCATACAGCTGGTCCACCGTGTAGCCGACCCTGAGCGCCGACGCCAAAACAAAGATGCGCTTATCTGTAGGAGTCTGCAACTCCTGGTGAGCAGAGGGGGCAAGAGCACATGAGCAGATATTTTCATTGAGAACTTTAACTATTATCTTGCTTGTTCTTTGGCCAAAGAATCAACCATATACACTTGATGATGATGATGATGATGATACATTTAACACACAATACATAAATGAAGACCCAATAAAGCAGAGATGTTAAACTCAAGGCCGAATTATATTTTGCCCACGAGATAATATAAAATGTCTATTAGAGCTGGCCCACCGGTATACAGCGCATGCACCTCTAATAGTACAAATCCCAGAATGCACTGCAAGTGTGTTGGCGCATCAATCAAGACCTGCAAGCACCCCCTCCTCCTCTGTTGACATTCATGCTGTCAGCCACCTCAGGAAAATTTAAGCTATCCCTCCCAAAAAATAGCCAAATGAAAGGTTGACTTTGAAAACAGGAGCTTTCTAAACAGGTGGGAGGCAGAGTGTGTGTTCACGAATATAAAGCACAGACCTGTTTGTCTTGTGTGCACCAACGTGGCTGTAACACAAAAGGTTTCCATTGAAAATGAACTTGAAAGGCTACAGATAGAGAGAGGAGCATAAGATTTTTTTAAATTTTATTTCATTTTATTTATTGAAATAAAAATAAGAAACGATGCCAATGATGTGTCTTATATTTAAATTTTAATTTCTTATGTGTTTATAATATTAATAAGCTTGCTTGTTCCCGATTCAATGTTTAAGCAAAACTTAAGTTGGTTTCCATATGAAAAAGTTTATCATGACATATCTGGGGAGAAGGGAAAACATTTTCTATTGTAGTCAATTTTTCAATAAATATGGAGTCTGGCCCGCAACTTTGTCCCAGTTTTTAATTTTGGCCGACTGTGCATTTGAGTTTGACACTGCTGCAATAAGGCATGAACAGTGTCATCAAAATGTATTATCTACCTGACACAATGCACAGTACTTTAGTTGCCATTAGCACCATCTGATGGCCAAGTTTAAAACACCACAACAGTTGTGCCACTGCACCACAATAATTGATAATTGACCATTGAATGACTTTTAAATAATTTTT
This sequence comes from Plectropomus leopardus, assembly GCF_026936395.1. Taxonomy (NCBI): domain Eukaryota; kingdom Metazoa; phylum Chordata; class Actinopteri; order Perciformes; family Serranidae; genus Plectropomus; species Plectropomus leopardus. Next base: position 24,178,876 of record NC_142191.1, read on the forward strand.
TACTGTATTTAAATTTCATTGTCAATAAAACTGAACATCAAACACTGTTGAAGATTCCCTGTCAGAGGGCTTTTCATTCTATTTGCCTTTTTCAAGAGCATCTCATTATATGCTTAAGTATTCAGATAACACTATAACTTGAGTCCAGTTTTAGTAGAAAAATGACAGTTTTTATTTGCAGTTTTGCTGTCATGTACTCCATTATTGTGTCAGCAGCAACTGGCTTCTGGTGGAAATACTGGGGGCACTTTCCATTATGAATATGAATGAATTTAAATCAAAGTTTTCAGAACTGAGCTAAACAAGTCAAACAGGGAATAGTTATCAAGTTGCAGTATGCTACATTGTCTTCTCACTTACAGTGTGTGCTATGGCTCGTTCAGCATGTTTCAGAACGCATATGTTGTGTGGTTACAGAAATGCTTTCACAATCTTTTTCTCCAAAATGCAAATCATCTTGTATTTATTTAAAGATAGTCTATGCATGAATTGTCAGTGACTGTTTTTAAACAGTGTCTCCTACAAAACATATAGGCTTCAAAACATCCTGCCAAAGAACTACAGTTAAAAAAATCAGCCAGGTGGCTAACACTGGTGCATTTACAGAAATGTTGATTAATGTGCGTTTTCCATATAAATAACATAAAAATAAATGAAATTAAAGCAAAACTCAACCCCAGATTTACTGTCCACTTGCTATTTTTGTGTTTGTTTGGCATTGTGTCTTGAATTTTCTAAGCTTCCTTTATGCTGTGTGCTGCTTATGGTCTGCCAGGTGGTTTTTATCTTTTAAAAAAAGGTCCCGACCTCACGTGTGCACACTGTGCCCAATAATGTCCCAAACACAGCAAAATAAGGAGAAAAAAAAACACACGGGCAGAGTCTCTGCTGGTAAGTACACTGCCACAAACTTCTAGTGTGTCATAAGTGATGACTGAGAGGGGTTACTTTTGTATGAGTCTATCCATTGTTGTGCTTTTTAGGAAAATCCTACATAGTACACCATGGATTGAAGGATTACAGGTATCAGCAGTGACTCATAAACGTCTGGTCACAGTTTACAAGTGGAAAAAAAAGAGATAAACTTTTTTTTTTTTTTTTTTTACCTTTTCAGAGACAGGCTTGATGGTGTGGTCAAAGCCAACACAGTTCTCATCCACCATCCTCAGAGCTTTCTGGAAGGCCTCCTCAAAACTGCGGCCAATAGCCATCACCTCACCTGCCAAAAAAAGCACCGGTGAAGATGTTGTTCTGCATTAATGCAGTTTCATAAATAGTGATACAAGGTTAAGATCTTATCAAACACTGGTTCCTCTTTCCAGCACTTCATAAAGGCAAAAACATGTTCAAAAACATTGATAAAATTCTGTTTCTCTTACCAACACTCTTCATGGAGCTACCAATCTTGGTGGAAACCCTGAGAAATTTGCTTAGATCCCAGCGAGGCACCTTCACTACACAGTAATCCAAACTGGGCTCAAAGTTTGCTGTTGTCGAGTTGGTAACAGAGTTCCTACAGAAAGTAGAATTTACAGAGTTTTTTTATATAATATAATATGTTGATTAAATGTAACATAATATATACAAGTCAATTTTAAGTTAATTTCCCAGTCACAGAGGCTTGAATCAGGGCTGGCTATCCTTAAAAGTTTTTGCACACTGGAAATGTGGTACCTGAATTTGTGAATAAATACATTTTTCAAAATACTAACATACTTTTACGCAGGAAAGCTCTTGTTTTCACTTTTCAGCACTCACCTATATAGAGCTAAATTCTTAACTATACCCAGAGAGCATTGCTGTTGTTTATTGGATTTGGATTTATTTTCATATCATCTGTTATCTTTAAGCTCGAGACACGTACTTGAGTTGTGGCAGGGGAATCCCCAGGCCCAGTTTAGCCGCCACATAGGCCAAAGGATAACCCGTCGCCTTACTGGCCAGGGCGGAGCTCCGCGACAGACGGGCGTTCACCTCGATGATGTAGTACTGCAAAACATCAACATGCACAGGTCATAAAAGAATCTGTATGTGTGTTTTTATGTCTGTTCTGTTTGCATGTGTTTATTGGTAAGTATGAACAAAAAGGACCATTATTTTGTGTATTTAAACTATTGTGTTACCTGTTCAGACTCGGGGTTAAGGGCGTACTGGATGTTGCATTCTCCCACAATGCCGAGGTGCCTGATGACTTTGACCGCTGTGTTTCTTAGCATGTTGTATTCGTGGTCATTAAGGGTCTGACTGGGCGCCACCACGATGGATTCTCCGGTATGGATACCCAGAGGGTCGATATTCTCCATGTTACACACCTGAGCAAGAGGAATGAATGAAAGGTATTCCTTCAGTTTCATAATATATCTGTGCTACGTAAAATGAGCGAATCTGCATATTTTCCATTTAAACATTCTCCGTAAGAACATATTCTGCATTTGATTATGTGACAGCATGTTTCTTTGCCATAACAGGGGGTGCGGCCTTGGCACTGACATGATGAAGGTGTTTGTAGGTGTGTAAGACAATACCAGTGACATTCCAATGTTCAAGCAGTGCAGCACTACATTCAACAAAGAACATATTTTGCTTAATGTTCAACATTTTGGGGGATTTTTAAACATTCAAAACAATGTATATTCAAAACTTTTCAAAACACTCTGTTTATTCCAGAACACTTCCAGGACTTGGAAACAGTTTGTCTAATTTTAAAAACTTTCCCTGGAGTTTCCTAACTGTGACAGCCCTGTATTGTGTTGATACATAATTGCCAGATGATTGTAGCCAGGCACAATAGCTCATACAAACCAATCAACACCAAACCCAGACAAGTTCACCTCTGCACAGAGAGAGACAGTAAACTTACCGGTTCTGCCTATACTATTATATGACCTTTAAATGTTCCCTAAACATTTTGTCAGCACTGGCCGCCTGCTCCAAACCCGATGAAAAACACTCTATTTGCATGATCAATTTATTTTTAGAGATCAGGGATTTTATATTGAAAAAAATCTAATTCCCTCCCAGCCCAGACTGTGTACAGGGTTCCCACACATTTTCATGGACATGGACATTTTTTTATTTATTTTCTTTCCCACTTGCCTGGTGTTTTTCCAAACATTTCAGATTTGAACTATAATTAATTATTATTTCAGCAAGCTGGCACATATAAAGAGAGACGGACAAAGCACAGAAAGAGAAAAGTGTGTGAACGTAAAAAACATGGATGCATAAAAGAGCTACGGCACACTGACAGCTACAGAAAATAAATTTGCCGTTATGCTTCATTACTTGTTACCCACAGAAGATTACTCTAACAACTTCATTACATAGAAAGTTCCATGACTTTTCCAAAACTTTTAATGATTTTTACTAATTCCATGACTTTTCTTGGCCTGGAAAATGTGATTGTAAAGTTCTATAACTTTTTCATCAGTTTTTGTATGAGGCACACATACCTTCATTTATCCAAACTAGGATTATTATCTCAGATGTCCTATGAATAACAACACAGGTTAAGTCCAAGTGGTAATCATAATACCCACATACAAGCAGCCATAACCCCGTCAGCCTACCATCAGGTCTCGTTGTTTATTTGTCAAATGAGTGTTAAACGTAGGTGTGTTTTAATCACGGCCAAGTTGTGAACATTGCCAAATTTCTGAATTACCTGTTGAAGTTTGCGGACTGGGTATCAACTTCTTAATAAAACATCAATATGTTTTATTTTACTCACAGTGACACAGTTGTCATAGGCATCCCGGACCACCTCGTACTCAATCTCCTTCCAGCCTTTCAGTGATTTGTCCACCAGGACCTGGGAGGTGTGGGCGAACGCTGATGTCACCAGAGAGGTGAGCTCCTCTTTGTTGTTGGCGAAACCTGAGCCCAGACCACCAAGAGCGAATGCTGAACGGACCAGAACAGGGTAGCCAAGACGCTCTGCAGCTGCCACTGCCTATAAAGAATTAAAAAGACAGATTTAGATATTTGTTAAGAGAGCGCTTTCAGTTTTGGAGAAACGGAGGTAACATCTCCTCACCTGCTCGACAGACAGCGCCGCTTCACTGGGAGCAACATGTTCGTTGATCTCTTCCATCTTCTCCACAAAGATCTTCCTGTCTTCGGTCATCTCGATGGAGGCCACCGGTGTTCCCAGAACCTTTACTCTGTACTTCTCCAGGACGCCCAGCTTAGTCAGCTCCACGCCGCAGTTCAGAGCCGTCTGACCGCCGAAGGTCAGCAGCACGCCATCTGGACGTTCGTTCTTTATCACCTGAGGGCAAAAATGTGGACATTCAGCATTTATACCTCATGGAAACTAATACTGTAAAAACCTGTTGTCCAACCAATAACCCCCGTCTTTTGTCAGATGAAATCGAGAAGAATCATATTTCTACATACTGGAACTACTGCCTCTCGGTTGCATGCCTCCTCACAGCAGTCAAGTTACACTTAGAGTTTACATGTCTGTGAAAACATGGATGTTTCACAAACGTCTTCCTCTGATAACGCAGAAGATCTATACAACCACCACAGTTTGAAGGTAGACACACAAAATTAGGGTCACCAATTTAGTATCTGACCAATAACTCCCCTTCTGTTCCTGAGATATGACACTGATGTCAAAGTGAAGTTGACCTTTGGGATATAAAATGTCCCCATTTCATCATTATATCTTATTTGACATTTTTGTGAAATCTAATCATAAATAGCACATGAATTCTTGAGTTATGGCAAATCACATTTTCTTTTAGGTCACAGTGACCCTTTGACCATCAAATTCTTACAAGTTCATCCTTGAGTCCAAGTGGACATTTGTGCCAAATTTGAAGAGATTCACTCAAGGACACCTTGAGATATTGCCTTCACGAGAATGAGACAGACGCAAAGTCACAGTGACCTTGACCTTTGAACACCAAAATCTAATCAATTTGTCCTTAACTCAAACTGCAAATATCTACCAAATTTAAAGAAATTCCCTAAAGGTGTTCTTGCATTCACCCGAATGGGACAAACGGGGATCTGGTCACAGCAATCACTGGCGTAGAGGCAAAAAAAGACCTTTTACTGATGTATTGATTATATTTATTCACCTATTAGTCACCACATTCATTCAGTTACAGACAAAAAGAGTTCATACACACCTGAGTGACATACTCCGCTGTGATAGGCAAGAAGTAGACCTTGTCAGCAAGGCCCTTGGAGGTCTGGACAGTGGCGATGTTGGGGTTGATCAGCACAGTCTGGATATTCTCTTCCTTAAGAGCTTTAATCGCCTGGAAAACAAAACTACATTAATACAGCTTAAAGGCTACTTTAATGTTGATGACAGAAGTGTTGCGGTCAGCTTTAAAATCTTATTATCCTCCCTCAACTTTCACATCAACAGCATCAAAATATCTGCACTGCTGTTTTTAAAAAGTATTCTGCTCATACCTGGGAGCCGGAGTAGTCAAACTCCCCGGCCTGACCGATGGACAGTCCTCCAGAGCCCAAGATCAGGACCTTCTTCGGTCGGGAAACCTCTTCAGGCTTCGGGGAACTTGGGTAGGTGAGGTGGTCCATGAGACGCTGCTTCACTGGAAAAATCACACACGCACACACACATTTTTGTTTTGTTGCTCCTACTCATCAATAGTTTACATTGATAACTAAAGAGTTCAACAACTTGATACTAAACTGGTGTGTCTACAGAGAGCCCTAAAATGATCAAAACAACATATTAATGTTCAGGATGAGCCTTGTTTCGTAACGAAGTCTCAAATATATTTGAATTAACTGACAGAAAGCTAGACAAATGGGAAAGTCTGACTAATAAATGAATAATAATGTTTCACAATGATGCTATTAAAAACATTTGGCCTGAGAAATAATATGTTTTACATATACAAGTGAAGTCATACACTAAAAAAGGACTTAAAAACATTAAAATCGTTACCAGATTTGGTGGTGTTGCCCTCCTTGTGGTCTTTTACAGTCTCAAGAAAGACATCAAACAGGCTGACCAGATCTGTGGGGCCGGCCATGTGCTCTGGGTGGAACTGAACACTGAAAAAAAGCATCGCAAAGAATTAAATCAGAGCATTAAATCACCACATGTATTACCAAATCACTCTGTGTCAGCGACTGCCGTTACCTGAACAGCGGTTTTGTGTTGTGCACGATGCCCTCGTTGGTGTGATCGTTGGCGTTGGTGAAGAGGATGTCCCAGTCCTTCGGCAGGGTGTCAGGGTCGACGGCGAACCCGTGGTTTTGACTGGTGATGAAGCAGCGATCTGTTCCCTTATGGATGCACGGCTGGTTGTGGCCACGGTTACCGTATCTAAGAGACAAGAAAGATTAAAAATCAAATACATTTTAAGGACTAGATCTTAGTTTCATAATCTAGGATCTCATCTAGTTGGTGCTGTTGAAAAAGGACTGCTGGTCAACTGAGATTTCTAAAGTCAAGTGATCTTTTTTGCTGTTGTCAGTCAGTGTACTTCAGAGGATGTTTTGGTCCCCAGATAAAGCTGCAGAGTGAGCGCTCCTCAATTTAACTTGGCTAGTTTACCATATTGCATGTATCGCAATATACAAAAGGAACTAGTCAAACATGTGTTTAACAGCCAAATCCGATATGACCGACATTATTCGGAGTCGGGTACAGCCCTAAGGAGATATCCCATGACAGGCCTTATCAGAGACCACAAAACTTCTATATTTTGATTTAAGTTGTAAAATGCTGATGCATGCTGATTAAACCATGAAGTATTTTAGTTCAAAGATGAGTGTCAAAATGAGTTTCCATTTTTAGATGCATTCAATGCATCTAATAAGGCATTACTGTGACATTACCCTTAAACATTGTGGGAGCTCTGAGGAACAGTTGCTTTAAACAGTATGATAAAAGTAGGAGCTGCATTTTTGCCATTTTAACAACGTGAAATTCTAATGTTACTTCTAAGAAAAGATTTTTAGAGCACTGAAATCAAACAAACAAATTCTTCAAAATCCCCCATTTTAAGGATACAACACGTTACAGGGTGATGAGAAGCATGCAAAGGTGTTCTTGAGCAAAAGAGAAGCAAAACTCAAAGTGTTTACCTGATGCAAATTTAAAATCCGACACATTTAGATGTGGCTTTAGACTTCCAGGTCCAGGTGAACAGAAAGCATGGATTGCTGGATTACTGATAAATCTGCAGCTACTTACAATTCAAGAGATCCCAACCCCCCGGCTGTCGAGGTGCCAACAACATTCCAGCAGAGCAATGGGAACATTCGCCACCCGCTGTGACCTTCACACCAAGCCTGATAGAGCTGCCATCAGTGGAGACTCACAGATAGAACTGAGGAGTTCTGCAGTGAGAAGCGGACTAGCTTGTTTGTTTAGCCTTTCTCATAACAAGGCCGGTCAGTGCAACACTCGGCTGCTCATACAGGAGAGGCCAGACTGCTGAGGACAGCGAAAATCTGCAGTTCACATCACAACTCTCCCAAAAGAAAAAAAACTTTGTGGGCATGAATGTCTGTGTTTCTAGAGATTGCAAAAGGGTTTGGAAGAGATTCCCTGGTTCAGGTCACTGAGGGCACATTTCTGTCTTTGTCCTGTTCCAAAAAGCTTCGATAAGCTCTGCAAGACACATACTGAGCTCTAAATGTGAGTGCATATCAGCAGTATGCCCAAAATTAAGTTCACACTTTGCTCATTTAAAGGCATTTAAAGAGAGCTGTATAAATTGCAGAAAAAAAATAAGATGGATATCAAATGAAACCATTTTTTTTTTTAAATTAGAATATGAATGACAACTTTGTGATCAATTTATCACCATTAAGACTCTCAGTATATACTGTAAAAAAAAAGACGTCATTTTACAGTCCAAACTCAAAATCAGTTCAAAACAACTTAAATTCATTACAAACTGAGAAAGTACACCACTACAGCACACTGTGGAGTTTGAGGTACTAACTTCATCTTGTAGGTCTTCGATCCAATGACTAACGAGAGCAGCTGGTGACCGAGGCAAATACCAAAGACCGGCTTGGGACGTTCCACACAGACCAGCTTCCTCATGTTGTTGATGGTGGCCTGACAGAGCTGGGGGTCCCCGGGGCCGTTACTGATGAACAAACCATCAAAATCTACACGAGACAAGAAAAAGAAATGACGCTTAAAGTGAAGGTTGGACAAATATATCACACTGCATCCATATCTGTGAATAATAACAGTGTTTTGTCACATAAAACTTAATTTTATTAAGTTTATTTTATTAACTTAATTTTAAATATCTCTGTTATTGGTCCTGTGCCACTTTATTTAAAACTTCTGAAAAAACTTTGAACAGGGTTCCTACAGCTTTAGGTACGTTAGATTTAAAACTTTTTAAATGCCACTTGTCATGAAATTTAAGACCAATTTTACATAAACCAAAAATTGACAATCAACTGATTAGCGACAATTTTCCTAAAATATTTACTGACATAAAACTTTTTTGGTGATATTCATGCAAGGGGAATTCATGGATTTTATATGTCTAAAACAACAACAGTTATAATAATAATAACTATAATAATAATAATAATAATAATAATAATAATAATAGTAACAAAACATATTTCCAGTTACATTTTGATTTTACAATGCAACATCAGAAAAAAAAGAATCATAAAATCCCATTTCCAATGCCTGAGCAGTTTTAAGACTTTTGAAATATTTATTTAAGACATTTAATATCAGTTAAGGCCTTATTTTTAAATTAATTAATAAATGATTAATAATTAATAAATGCTTTTTATTACTTTTTAAGGATCTTCGGGAACCCTGCCTTTAAGTGATTTTATGTGAGAGTTTCCTTAGAACAAATGCAGGCATAGTCCCATATTTCGGCTCTATGTTCTGCAAAAGGTATGCTGAAAACTTTCCATAATTACTGCTTACATTTTGTCGACTTCCTCAACATTTTAAGTATAAATCAACAAGCTTCTGGCAAGTTAAAGTAAAGTTAATTTTTAGCAGCAGAAGTGTGGGAAAGACCTGTGTTGTCCAACGGGTGGTCCCAGGGTACAACAGTGACACAGGCGCCCCTCTCAGCCAGGCAGCGGATCTGGTTGTATTTGATGCCACAGTCCACCACTGTGATTCGCAAACTGCCACTGGGGTTGAATACTCTGGGCTCCTGGAGACAATCACAAGAGAAGTAATTCAGTATTATTTAGTTACAGGGTTCCAAATAAGTGATAAGTGATAAGTAATAATTTTGGTTTTTTTTAAAGAGTTTTTCATTTAAAAATGTTATGAAACATCTAGTTGGTTACCTTCAGGGAGACCTCCTGGACCAGGTTCCTCTGGTCTGGGTTGTCAAAGGGAATACTGTCCTCAGGGGTCCCGTCCACAACCAGCTTCCCCAACATGGTGCCCTTCTCTCTGATCTTCTTGGTCAGACAGCGGGTGTCAATGCCTAGAGTGCATTAAAACAACAAATAATTTAAAATGTGTAGTGTAGGTCCAGCGTTTTATAATTAAAAGTGTGCAAGTATCTCTGTCCATTCTATATGTCAGATGACAAAGAGTGCAGTTACATGGACATTAAACGGCCGTTTGTGAGGCTTATCCCGGTTATGATCATATTTGGGATATGGTGTTGACATGAGCACAGACAAATCGGGTTATTGACATTCTGCATATGCATCCTTGTTTTGGAGCGCTCCAGCTAGTATTTTTCGGTTTCTAATTAATGGAATATGGTGTTTACATGCTCAAACACATGCAGGCGATACTCCAAAAACCTGATCACAAACGGGTTATTCATGTCCATGTAAACGCACTTAAAGTGTAATTTGATTATCTTTTTTTCCCACCATTCTCCTTCAAATATAGGCGTTCACAAGGGTCGAAATGCGTCTTAAAAAACGGTCCTATGTTCTTTTCTGGTGCCATACTCAGGGAAAAAGTATTGTGCAGCAAGGGAGGACGCACACACAGAGAAAACAAAAAAGAGTCTCAGACCATAGTCTTCTATTTCATACATTAAAGGGGTTCAAAGAGTTCAAAGGTTCCAGTCCATGTTGGACTTTCCTCCTTGACAAATGTTGCACTGAGGAAAGTCCGACATTAAATGGCACTTTTGCACTTTTTGATCATTTTTTTCACTGTTTGTGTAGCCTCTTACTGCATCAAAAAGTAAAATCCAGTCTGAATCTCTTTTCTGTCCCCTGCGTGCCATTTCTCCCATGCTGCATTATACTACTTCAAATATAAGGCCAATTTGTTTGATTTCTTTACATGCATGCATTGAACTTTGTATTAATGTAATAGTATCAGTCTATTTAGTTCTGACCTTGTAATCCAGGGACACCTTGCTCTTTGAGCCACTGGTCAAGTGATTTGACTGAACTCCAGTGACTGGGACTCTCCGACAGCTCTCCGATAATAAGAGCTGCAGCGTGGATCTTTGACGACTCAAACCACTGAGTAAGACAACGAAAATACAAGGAAGAAACCACAATCATTATGTTGTGCTGTTATGAGGAGAATAATGTTATGGTCATTAACAAAAAGTTAAACTCAATTTCTTCCTTTTTCCTTGTTTTTCAACACGCTATATCACACTTGAGTAAAGTAGTAAATAACAGCCCACCTTGCTCAGTCCAAACTCTCCCTCTTCGTCCTGCGGCACACCATAGTTGCCCACCAGAGGGTAAGTGAGGGTCAGCAGCTGGCAGTGGTAGGAAGGGTCGGTAAGAGCCTCGGGGTAGCCCACCATGCCCGTCTGAAACACTGAACACACAAAGCGTTAATTTATAGATGAGTGGTACTAAAACTATTCAACAAGTGTATTCGTAAGTCACTGACACCAAAACTCTGACAGTGTTCACGTTCTGAAGTAAATCCTAAATCAGGGGTGTCCAAACTTTTTTGGAACGGGAACCAGATTAGATACTGTGAAAAAAACATGTGGGCCAGTTGCTTCTCACATTATTTGGGTTACTAAAAAAACGATCACATATAGATTAAACAAACAACTGTTCCAATTTTATTAAAAAAGTCTTCAACTTTCCATCACTCCTGAGAGCTGTGACCCTCGCCGTTTACACTGTTATGCTTCTTTCTTCATTTATGTGCTTGTTTATTGTCTCTACACAAAAACAGTCTGTCTGCACAGTTCCTACTTGGTGCATGGCGACAACTGTATGACAGTCCTGCCATTTGTGTGTGTGCGTGTGTGTGTGTGTGTGGGGGGGTAGGAAAAAATACGATAAAGCAATAAAGTCACCTTCCTTGATTAACCCAAATTGTGTGGAATACCACATATAGTACATTCTGAGGGCCATTTTAAAATCTGTCAGAGAGCCAAGATTGGCCCCTAGGCTAGACTTTGGACACGCCTGTCCTAAATCATTAGCTCAGTATAAGCTTGGTAGTAAAAGCCATAATTGCCTGATTATGTTATTTTTTTACATTTTATTTAGAAACACAGACAAAAAAAGTGTTGATTTCAGTTTATGGTCATTTTTAAGCCTACTACTAGTACAAATGTACTGGTAAATCTGTAATAAACTGGTAGTTAAACTGGACCTGTATTGTAGCATCCAGGTGCAAGGGACTCTACTGAACCACAGAGGTGCATTCCATGACTGTGTTGCTTGTCCCGCCAAACTACGCTGAAAATGTCATCACTTTAATGCTACCTTGCTTATCGGCACAATTACAGGCCACACAGAGGAGAGTTTGGCCTTGTGCAAAATCAATATTGCACAGTCTTAAATTCGGTATACCTGTCCCACTCTTAGCTGCATCTATTACAACACAGTTCAACTTTTACATAGTAGCGCGCAGATACAACATAATCTAACGCCGGATATTCGTCTGCCAAAATGTGCCACACTGAAATTAAAAGCTGCTTTATCAGTGGCTCTTACCAAAAGACGGGACATGACCTGCCAGAAACACGCATGCCCAATAACGTTAGCGTAAACTAACTCCACGTTTAACTGACAGATGTTTGAATGGAGTTTGGCGACACGACCCTGGTGAGTGAAAGTAACGCTGGAGGTTTTGGAGGCGCTTGTAACTTCCAGGACCATCGTGGCAGATTATCTGAAGCGACATCATGTCCGAAAGAACAAAAAAAATACCCCGAAAGAAATGTCTGACATGAAGTTAGCTATCTACGCAGGCAGATTTTATGAGCTAGCTAAAGTAGCAGTAATACAATGAAGTCATGAATTAGCTTAGGAAAAGGACGTAACGTACCAACTTCCCCCGACACTGACACATTTGCACCAAAAAGGAGGCCTTTGAACGTCGTCCCGTCCTCTAGAACCAAGGTTGCCATTTTCGTCATCGTTTCCTCTCAGACAGCTAATGCTAACTAACGTTACTGTAAACGGTAAATAAAAGGATGTCCAAAGAAGTGATGAGTCGCCGGTCTCCACGTGAAACTCACGCCGCGCGCGGAAGCAGGAGGTGGAAGATGAGAGTCAAAAACTACCGATAAAAACCGGATTGGACCGCCGGGCAGATGTCTGTCAGCTTGTAGATGAACACGACATAAAAGAGGCAACACTGAAACAAAAAAGGCTGTTTTTTTAGATAAATGACCGGTTAGACGGACGGGATGGTGGGAGAAAAGTGTTCCACACACGCCGCCAGCAGTGTGGAAGTCGGCCCGCAGCCTGGACCGGTAAGTTTGACCCACTGACACGCTGCACTTCCTTTTATACATTTCAAAATAAACGTCACAGTGATAAAGTACTGGATCGATAGAATCAGAATCAGTTTCATTAGTTAAGCAGGTGTGTGCACTTACAAAGAAGTGGACATTGTGTGTGTGTGTGTGTGTGTGTGTGTGTGTGTGTGTGTGTGTGTGTGTGTGTGTGTGTGTGTGTGTGTGTTTTATATGAGTGATATGAAAACTGCACTGCAGGAATTTTATGATGCCATTTCATTGTTGCTGGTGATTTTAATCAACTCATCCTTCAAATCTAAAGATGTAGCAGGATCAAGAACAAAGTGTAATTTAATTTTTAAACATTTAAAAAAATCATTTACAAATAAAATCTACCGTCTACCTTCTATACGTATTCCGCATTTGTTCCAGCCCCCTCTGCACTCTGCACGACTGCACTATTGTATCTATACAGGTTGTGTAATATATATGATGTACTTTGATTTGGCAATATATGCAGAAAAAACCGTGCGGATAAAACATTAGTTGCAGCAAAATACAGTGAATGTTTGATATTACAGGGCTGTGAAACTGCATGACTGAAGTTAACTGTTCATCTGAGTGATGCTGGGAAATCTTCTGATGTCTGGTTGTGTTGGCATAATGTTCTGTCGCACCTACCAGAGGGGAGAAGTTTGAAACTGACTGTGTTCAGGGTGAGTCCTGAATCTGGAGGTGTATAAGTCCCGAATGGATCCAGGATGAGAGTGTTTGTATCATATATATATATATACATATAATCTTTACAGTAGGTCTAAATTTGTGCATTTAACTCAAACAGTTTGACCAAATGACCATTTTGAAAAACCTGTTTATTAATTAATTAATTAATTAATTAATTGGGTGTGATAAGCACATTTTATAGCTGCAACAATTGTTGATTTATGTGCATTATACGTTTTAATAACTATTTTAATTTGATTTCATCAGTATGTGATGCGCAATCTGTAAAAACACGGCAATGCCATGTTTATGTACATGCAGTACTTTAATTTGAAAGTACAATAGCTTCATTCCTGTTCAGAAAACTCAACACAAGTTGGCGCCACTGTGACGTCACCACGCTGGTTGAGGGTGGGGGGTGACCCGCAACAGCAGCAACGCTTCACAGCTGGAGTACTTTCTGCACCCACTAGGAAGACTATGTAGGTCAAGACATGTCTACAACTGCTGGAAAAAGTACCGGGAAATCTGGTTTGTGTGTTTATATTCACCAGAGGACAAAACGAAATGTCTGTGTAGCGCCACCGCGCTCCCAGGAGGATGGATCCTGATGCGTCTGTTGTTGAAACTTGATCATCTACCACCATCATTAATAGATATGATAGATAGTGTACTTACAAGAACATAATTCAAAAACGCGCAGATATGCAGTAGTCTACACAAGATACAAAAGTGCAAAAAGGCAGGTAGCAGCAATAAATGATAGGGGAGATCGAAGGCAAATGTATTCCTAAAAAAAAAAAAAAAAACTTGAGCTAGGCTATATGGATACATTTTTTATGTCGGTAAATTACCAAAGTCTACCTTTGGCTATAAAAACATGCAGAGTTTACTTTTGTTCTGTCTTTTCTGAATCATGCAATTTGAGATGTTACAGTTGCCCCAGGTCTTCCCTATACAGAGAGCACATCTTATAAAATAACAGCGTTTCCTGATGCAATCATTCTGTGTTTGATGCCTGTAGGGAATAAAGGACTTATTATATAAGTTGTGGCTGGTTTCTTTGGACCCCAACTTGATGGCCAGATGGGAGCAGCTCAAAATCTGGGTGTAATGGATGTGAGGTATCTGCAATTTTAATGTTTGTCCTTCCTGTGCACAGCATTGCCAGATATATTACTGAGTTTTTGTGACTTGACAGTCACCTTCCTTGCAATGTTAACAATCTTGGAGAGCTTGTTATTGCTCTTTGCACGCCAGTTGTGTACTTTTTGTACAGGCTGATTATTGAGTCTTACAAGGAATGTGCCTGGTTCCCTTTTGTTTTATTCGTGTTATAAGCTGTCGTTTTGGCCAGATTCATTTACTGTTGCCTGATACCAATCCTGAAGTACAGTGACTTGGCTAAAGTAATCCTTTTCACGGTTGACACTGTTTTTCAGGTCAAGACCAACAAGAGCCATATAATCCACATATTTCAACTGCCTGACGTGACTGCTGTGGGCCGTCATTTCAGTTGTGTAAATATAAAATAGCAGTGGTGCCAGAACACAGCCTTGTGGTGCCCCAGTATTTAAAACAAGGTGTCTGAGTAGACCCTGTCAATTAAAACTGTGAGGGCGGTCAGTTCTAATCCAGTGACTATAAACCCACCATTCACGTTTATTTTAAAAGTAGATCTAAAAAAGTGTTAAAGCCAGAGCTAAAATCAATAAAAAGAACATGAGCTGAACATTATTTTGATCCCATAAGTTTTTCATGAAAAAAAAAATACAGAAACATACTCTGTAGGCTACTAAATATTCTTGGGACGAACAGTTAAATTTGTGTCACATTTGTAGTCAACTGAATGGAATATTTATCAGATTATTTTTGTATTTGTGATTTTAGATGTCATATCTTGTCATTGATTTTAACACTGATTGCAAATTCTTCATAATTTAATTCATATAAAGACATAGCTCTTTGTTATGTTGGATGCTAAATCTGGCTTTAAGAACACGTTTTTTTTTTAGTTTTACTCATTATCTTAAGCCCAGTTTACAAAAACCATAACCAACCCTACATTCTACTGATTCCAGACCATTATCTGGCTTGGAAAACAGTTTTTCTGATTTCATAACTTTTCCAGGAATTTCATGACCACAGGAAGCCCGTATTTGACTACTTGTACTTCAGTAAAAGATCAGCTTTTTTCCACCACTGATGATAAGATAGTCAGCACTCTAAGCAAGCTGACAATGCAAAAACAAAATGTTTGTCTCTGCATTGAGTACTTTTGTGACACACAGAAGTCTAAACTGAGAAGTGGAGCTGTTTTTGTCAAAGTGCTAATGACCCCAAACATGGCGGCCAGAGGTTGCATGATGTCACCAGGATCCCCTCTTAAGTATCAGACTTCACACAAACATTATCATTTGATCAGTGTCCTGATCCTCTGCCCCGCCCGGACTTTCCAGTGGTCCAACTGGGGGACACAATTTAGACAGTAACCCAAGCCAGAACAAACTGAGGAGCTAAAAATACCAACAGTCAACAATCCGGCTGCTGTGGGACTGAGACATCGGGCATGGGAGGGTCTTTACACGGGGGTTAGACAGGCTGGCAGACGGGGTAAAGGGATAGACAGCTGCTGGAAGAGACGTTGTGAGAGCAACAACAGAAAACAGAGAGAAAATACGACAAAAAAACACCAACAAAACTAACATCTAGAACATCCTCCAATCATCTCTGCTTATTATCCTTTTTCTATCGTCATTAACATTTTACTCACTGCTCCGCCTGGAAGGGATGAACTTTGCTCTCAGGCCTCCATCAGCAGGCAGTTCTGGGCCTGGCGCTGGCAGAGGAGTCACCATGGAGAACCTGGAGAAACAGCTGATCTGCCCGGTCTGCCTGGAGATGTTCTCCAAACCTGTGGTCATCCTGCCCTGCCAACACAACCTCTGCCGCAAGTGTGCCAACGACATCTTCCAGGTGAGTCTGTCTTACAGGGCTGTTAAAGGAATACTTCACCCACAAAATGATCATTTGCAGATCAGTAGCTCACAATTGTTTATGTTGAATTTGTGAACACAACTAAGTGTTTCTCGCATGCCCTCCAAGATGAAAGAAGAATCCAAAAGCAGAGAAACTTCTTGATTAACAGGAGTAAAAGGGGGCCACGTTTAACACCTAGACTGTATGGTTTAACAGCACCAAAACTGTATTAAAACTTCTACTTAAAAACTTCAATTTATCAAGAATATTCTCCGCTTTTGGATTCTCCAGAAGAAGGTGAGAAAGTCTTCTTTACAAATTCAATGTAACGCAAGGTAAGTAACTGATATACATATGATCATTTTGTAGGTGAAGTATTTCTTTAATTTAACCATTTTCAAGCTGACAAATTTCAAAAACCACCATTGTAACCATTATTTGAAATTCAGGTGGTGTTTTGATTCATTTTAAATAAAGAGAATAGCGCATCAAAAATGTAGAGAAATTCTTGCATTCAAAAATGTTACTTCAGTCAAAGTACAAAAGTGTGTACTTGAAGTAAAAAATGTACATCAAATATCAAAAGTGAAAGTATTTATTATGCAGAAACACTGACTTCTTTCAGAGTGTTGTTATGAAAAATACATTCATAATAAATTGTGTTTTTTGGATATTAATTAATGTTGTAATATACCAAGTAAATCTGAAGTACTTTTTCCACTATACTGATAATTAATTTAACAATAAAACATGTTTTTCATCTAAAATCTTAATCTGAAAATGAATTATAGCTGTCAAATAAATAAAATTGAATTAAAAGCACAGTATGTCAATTGACATGTAGTGGAGTTGAGGTATAAAGTAGTAAAATTAAAATACTCAAGTAAAGAACCTCAAGACTGCACATACTTGGTGCTTTCTTCCCGACCACTGTGTGTCATGCAAGTGGAGCCTCTTTTTACAACTTGCATGGATGAGATGACAGAAAAAAAACCTATTTTTAAAGCTATGAAGGGCGGTCAAGTTGATTAGTTTTGATTTTCACAATATTATGTATATATATTATTAAAAGAGGCTCATTAAGATTAACTTCCTGCCTCACAGACCTCTTCTCTCTTATTGTGCATACTTTCAGTCACAGTTTTATCGACATTGAAGTTATGTAGGCCTATCTGTGGATTGTTTTAGTGATTGTTTATTTTTAAGTCCACTTACAGATAGGTGACACATTTTAAAATGTGAAACTTGTGTCTTACTAAACATAATTTTGATACACCCGACAGGTGCTGCAAATACTTGAAAATGCACCTTGAAAACTCTTGATAAGTGCTTGAATTTGACTTTGGAAAAGATGCATGAACCCTGCTACGAATAATCCAAGTCCAACATGTGGTCTGCCAAGTCACAACAAGGGATTTGTGACTTTGTGCGCATCTCAAAATAGAAAAAAATACAATGTACTGTAGTCTCATGTTGGCATTACATGTTCAGAACAGAAACATTGTGGACCACGTCAGAAATGATCATTTGCTCAGCCAACTTAAAGACATCCTTATTGGTACTTCCATCTTTTGGAAAAGTAAAAGAAGATGACTGTAGTTGTAGGAGCCATAATTGAACCCTTTATAAAGTCTTTTGTATGTCATGAAAATCAGAGTAAAGTCACTTCCTTTCAGCTTTCCTTTTTTTCTTTATCTAATCACCATTAGCTGTCCTACCTGCATAGACCTCCTTCATACCTGTCTATTCCCTCTTGTCTTTATCCAGTCAGCTAACCCTCTGTGGCATTCCCGCGGCTCCTCCAGCATGGCTTCCAGTGGCGCTCGCTTTCGCTGTCCATCGTGTCGCCAGGAGGTGGTGCTGGACCGCCACGGGGTCTACGGTCTGCAGAGGAACCTGCTGGTGGAGAACATCATAGACATATACAGACAGCAGGAATCCTCCAGGTGAGTGTTTGCACATATACCAATAGTAAGGACATATGCACTTTTAAAGGAATACTTCACCCCCTAAAATGACCATTTGTATATTATTACACACATCATTAAGTTAAATTTGTCATGTGTTTGAAAACAGCAAAACTACATATTAACAAACTCAAACACAATTTGTGCAGTATAATCCATTTCTCATTTATCCAGTTTTATGTTCTGTACTTCCTAAACACCTGTATTTTTCTAAAACCTTAATATTTTAAATGGAACTGAACATAAAAGTTATCTATGTGGTTTTCAAAGCCAGACTCCATGGAAAAAAACAATATTTTTACCTTGTAGAACACGTGCGCTGCTGGTCTTCCTCTCCCTCCATTTTTCTGTTACTTGGTGTATCCAAACTAAAACCCTTTAAAAAACCACAAAGTCACAAAAGAAGAAGATAATGTATATAGAAAGGGTTATTTATTCTTTTGATAAATGGTTAATAACACACTAAAATGTAACTGTAAATAAACATAAGGACATTTTACGTACAGTATAAACAATTAGATTAATTAAAACATTAAAAACATTATTTTCAGTCATCATAATTTGTAAATATTCTAAATCTAGCTATTTTCTGCCCAGTTGTTGTCAGTGTTTATGTCACATCTTCCGAACAGGTTTCACAGGAAAAAAAGTCTTAATATAGAATCTGAAATAAGACTCTAATTGTAGACTGTAATTGTAATCATGAGTGACCACCAACAGGGAGCAGTATTGTATTCTAGTAAAACTATAGTCTTTGTTTCACAGTAATGCAGGACTGATCTGTCCACAATGATGGAATTTTGCTCCGTTTTCAGTGCAGTGGATAGTTTAGGCTTTGAGATTAAAAAACAAATTGGTACTTTTGACTCTTAGACTCTGAATTCATGGTGAATAAATGATAATACGCTGGCAGGGTAATTGTTCCCTCCATTTCCTTCATTTTTATTCACCATAATAATAGGAATACAAGTATTATTACTGTTACTACTACTAGTAATAATAATACTAATAATAATACACAGTTACAAAGTGCTTTATATGGTTTAACCAGGATTGAAAACATTTCAGGATTGCAGTGAGAAAACTAAAATTAAACAGTTAAAGAGAAAACAAAAATAAAATTGAATAAAATACCCAACAAAGATATTAAAAGTAATGATTATAAATCAGATAAGACATGTTGTGAATGAAATGGTGTGCTAGCATTAATAAAAAATGTTTTGACAGGTCTTTATTTACTTGGTTTTATTTACAATAGTCAGTAGATCAAGAGGTCAAATCGAGCATCAGTCACACAAAATATGACACCGCAGTGAAATATTTTTAGCCAGTGTTGAAACATGCACCCTAGCCCTTGATATTGTGTATTACCCCTCAGGTGATGAATACAGTTTTTTAAAATGTGCATTTTGATGCACTGTTTGTTGACTGCACATTAGAGATGTGATGTGTGTGCACAGAGAACATACTAGAAAGGTGAGGAATGTCATAGAAAGTCAATAAGAAGAATGCATGAAATAAATAATGTAGTTTGGAGTTGGGGTCAGTCGGGCAGTGATAACATGGCAGGTGTTTGATGCAGAGTATGCAAAATAAGATACAAAATAGACAACAACAATTTCATTTTAAACAATTTGACAACTCCGTCTAATCTCAGATTTTAAGCCGTGTGGAGTTGTGCAGCAGCGGTTGCATATTTTGGCCAGAATTTGGTCATAGCTTTGTTAATTTGGTCATTATTAATTAGCTAACTAATGCTTCAAAATGCATTTTATCGTCTGAAGTCTACTGCTGCTGTCACATTTGCATAGACTGAAGTGTTCCAAACAGAAGCCTCTTCAGTCCATCTGCTTGTGTTTTATAAGCCTGCACACTTACTACAAATCTACACTGATATTTAAGTCGTCCTCACTCCAAAATAGAAGCTCAGTGAGTCACAGTTGGCATTCAGTGGCGACAGAAGGACAGGAGTCCCCTCATTATCTGCGTGGGCTAAAATAGATGTGATTGTTCACAAATGTTTTGTAACTTGTAGTTTCTCATAATTTTTTTATGTGTTGAAAAAAAAAATCTCATTACTTAATCATCGCTTCTGTCAGAGACACCTACGTCAGAGGACAAAGGACCCTTCATTGCATAATGTTTTTTTTGCTTCCGATAAATATGCTTTGCTGTTTTAGGAAGCCTCGTAGTGCCAATGCCGCCCAACTTTTCCAACTACATATATGTAACACTGTAACCTCACTGTGAGGGCTGCAAAGGCATTAAAGAGGACCTATTATGCCCATTTTCAGGGTCATACTTGCATTATGTGTCTCTACTCTCTTTCCATCATCCATTGACATCAAAAATATTTCAGCAATAACAGAAATAAACTAACAATACAGTCAATGTTCCCAAGTCTTGTGAACACTATGCAACTAGAACTTTGAAATCTGGCCTTTAAGAGCATTTTAAGCACATTCTAAGTGCAACCCAATAGGCGGGTTTCCATTAAACCTCAAACTGTGCAAACTGTAATTGCGAATATAAAATACGCCCAATGGAAACACATCAGTTTGGAAAAAACTACCAATTTTCGCAAAAAAAATGTTTATGCTTTCATGAGGTGGTATTTCAGGTGCTTCGAAAAAGCCATATTTTGCAAAACTGCAATGGAAACACTTTTTTCACTATTATAGATCACATAATGCTATGGCTTTTCGCTTGTTGGTAGGAACTGGCAAGAGGTGTTATCGCATCACACAATTCTTCAAAAGTTGAGCGGATCATCCGGATGTTTTGAATCCACATTTCCTCTGGGAAATCGTCCATTACCTCACAGAAATCCCTCATGCGTGGCCACTCCCATGTATCAGGGGCCTGCCTTTCCATTAATGTTCACATAACATGATCACGTCGCCTTTGACAGGAAATATTGATGTCTAGTGCCGAGGCTGCAATAGAAATAAACCTGCTAATGTTTTGAACATTCATCGCAATGCTTTTTGGAATGTTATCATGAGAGGAGAAGTCACATAACATCACTCAATGTAAACATACTAATCTCGCAATTTGGTTTATTGACATTTCGGAGATATTGCCTACGTTTTGTGCAAATTAGTAATGGAAACCCATCTAATGATGGCTTGTAGCAAAGAGGGCTGCTTCTTGCATTCTTTTTGCAACAGAATAAATACACTGCCTCTGGATTATCATGATGAAAATGAGTTTCTCCTCCATCCTTTAGGAGCTTTAAGATCTCACTCTGTCCTTCGTTATTACTCAACTTTTCCTTTTGAGTGTAACTCTAGTATCCAAAACAAACTTTGGAGTTAAACATAGGCCAGCGCAGTTTTGTTATTTCACATTAGTTGAGAATATATTTTTTTAGAAAGCTGTGCATAAGCCTTCTGATGATCAATTTCTCCTTTTTGTCTCCTCCAGGCTTGTGAACATGAAGCCAGAGCCGCAGCAGCAGCAGCTGCTGTGTGAAGAACATGAAGAGGAGAAAATCAATATCTACTGCCTGTCCTGTGAGACGCCAACCTGCTCCATGTGCAAAGTGTTCGGAAAACACAAAGACTGTGACGTCGCACCGCTCAGCAGCGTTTACATGAGACAGAAGGTATGGAATCTACTTCATGATAACAAGGTGTTATTTTCTAACCAGTTATTTTACTCAGCTTCACATCGCTCCACTTTATAATGACACTTCAATTCACCTCACACCACTCCATGCACCATTCTTCACTTCGCAATACTTAAGCTCAGTAGCTTTACCACCTTTACACTCTAATCCACTTCACTTCAGAGCCTGAATCACAGTCTGATTTATTGCAATTAGCTTTTCACATTCACTATGGCCCTAACTTATCAGTCTAATATGCAAACCAGCGCAGACCCGAGAGCAGAAATCAGCTAACATTTCCACGTGTCATGAAATGTTCATATCTCACCAATCACAGTGCAGAAATGATTTGGCATTATAAATGTGGCTGCTAGAAACATTCACCATTTAAATATTCCGCCCCAATATATTCTTGGTTTAGAGGCCCCCAAGAGTTTACGAAATGGAGAGGTGGAATACAGCCAAGAGGATAAAACGTCATTGAGCTAGAAATGGAAACGCTGATGTCCCAGCTCCAATTTAACCAACTGCTTCTGTTTGGTTGTTTCCACACTCACGACACTCATCTCTCCACTTCCTTCACTTCTCTTCCAGGCCAAGCAACAAACAAAACCAAAGGCAGATACATTGCTGTTGTAGTGTGTTGCATGTAATCTGGCAGTTTTTCTTTCAGAGGATTTGATTCCTGACTAAGGCTTAAGGCTTGTTTAAAGGTCAAAGTACCATCAGAGAGTATTTAAGTATTTAAAAGTCTAAACTCTTACATGCATGTGAAGGACCTGATGGTCTTTATCTTGCATACTTTTATCTGTTTCTGTTTTTAAATCTCAGTTTCCTTCTCTGTTTGGTTTGTTGGGTGTTTCTTTTCAAGACGGCAAAACGCAAACCAAGATGCACACTGTTCTACTGCCCAGTGCAAATGCATAGTATACAAGTAAATACTTTATAACCACAAACTGGATGGGCACTGAAAAGTAGCAGTAAGTATAAATATAGTGCACTGGATAGTAATACTGTTTTAGTCCCCATCAAATAAGCAACGAATGAAACAAATGAAATGAAATCGCGTCACACTTGGTTATTTAGTCATTAACAGGTCGGTCACGCTGATACCAGACATTGTTTTTATAACTTATACATTAAATATATTGCATGAAGACACATTATTTACTCATTCTGCGGACACACAAAGTCACACAAAGACAAAGTGCAGCAGTTGTGTCATGCTGATGGCAGCCGCAGCAGCGTCCGGCTTGTTATTGAGCAGTTGGCTTTGTTGACATTTCAGTGCTGGCCTCTCCATCTCTCACTCTGTCCTCTGATTCACTCATCTGAAATTCAGATGAGGTTGACGAAAGTTGTTGATCCTCCATCTTTATGCAAAGGTTAATTTGGAAAACAAAAGTTTGTGGTTTAATTTGGCTTAGATAGAAGATGAGAGGGTTTGTTGCAATAATAAATGACACTAAAACTACAAAACAAAAGCTATAAAAAAAAAGAAAAATGTGCATGATGTTATATGATACTCTAAAGCGGGAATACTCTAAAGCGGGAATACTCGCTTTGCTTTGGGGGCTACTTTTGCAAAATGACAGTAGGCCAAGGGCGAGTCACAGCAGCTGCATACATTTTTCTAGGATTTTAAGACTTTTCTAGGATTTTAGGATGATTCTGTTTTTAAAAAACACACATTTATTGTGTGACATGGCAGAGGAGTACTTCTTGTCAGTAAGCATGTCACCAGCATGCATCTGTTAAGAGTATCATATGACATCATTAACATTTTTAATAGTTTTTTTTTCCTACAGTTTCTGCAGTTTGTCTCTTGTATTAATGTAACGAACACTCTCACCCTCTATCTAGGCCGAATTAAAGCACAAACTTTTGCCTCTCACATTAACCATAAAGATGGAGGATCAACAACTTTCGTCAACCTCATCTGAATTTCAGATGAGTGAGTCAGAGGACAGAGTGAGAGATGGAGAATGCTGACTGGCTGAAGGCTGTTGTGATTTGTGGCTAAAATCATATACTGTCCAGTAATATTCACTTTAAAAGGAAGCTATTTGTTTTAATTTCTAAAAAAAATAGTGTCAGGGCTGCCTTAAAATTTTTAATTGACTAAATTGAAGAAAACAAGCTGAATTAATACAAAATTACCTCAACTTAAAGTTTAGGTTATTTTGTATTGATTCAACTTGTTTATTTAATTAAGTCAACATAAAAGTTTAAGGTAGCTCGGACTTTATGAAATTGAAGCAAATTTTACATGTTACATGGCCACTAAATTATGAGCTTCTAAATTCATCGTGTTACATGGTTGGAACTGAATTATAAAATCCCTTTTGGCCAAGATGAATAGTCACGAGTAGACTGTCCAACAACACAAACTGAAATTCACGTGCCTTTCTGTGCTCAAGTGTGAGAACACGAAGTGTTAATGGTTGATTAATTGATACAGTCAAAAGAGTTATTTAAGTTTCGTGGTATTATATTTCCACAGGAATATTGGTGCCTAAATATGTCTGTGATGTTCTGAATGTTTGCAGACAGACCTCAGCGACAGCATCGCGATCTTGGTCGCCAGTAACGACCACGTCCAGGCCGTCATCTCTCAGATGGAAGAAATCTCCCGCACTGTAGAGGTTAGACACATGCACACATAAATATTGTTCATGTATCAGCCAGTACAGACTCTTGATGTGATATACTTCTCAACATAACAGATATACAGCTCACACTTCAAGTAGACTACACCGAAATTAGTAGATAAGCAGAAAAAGTAAATAGCAGACCTGTTATGCTTTTCCTTATTTTCTGTCATATATTATGTTGCAATGTCAGAATTTCATATTAACTGTGGCCAAAGTTTCAAATAATGTCATAAACAAACGTAAAAGTATTCCCTGTGAGCAAAATGTTACAAGCTGACGTCACCGTGTGACGGATTTCTTTATATGGTCATCTGTACCAGGCACGTTACTACAAATGTTCACATTACGCTGTTACATGTAGCTACATGCTAATATGTGGGAGACATGTAATCTTGCTTGCTGATGTTTTCAAATCAAATTCATGCTGGATTCGGGTTTAGAAGCTTTTATTTCATAATTTTTAACAGGATAAAATGCCATCATTTTCGGCTGCACTCATTCCCAGGCTACAATGACGGTGCAAATACGTCAAAATACGGAACACCCGGAAGTGCTGACCGATCAGAACAGACTTGGCTCTTAAATGAGTGTGTTTTGAACATTAAATCAAGTAAACTTTTTTTTTTAGAATAAACCCAAAATACAAGTATGAACCTTAAAATAAGTATAATAGGTCCCCTTTAAACAACAGTTTCTTTGTATTGTATTATTATTTTAATTAAAAAGAAATAAAGTGTTTTTTTTTCTTACCTCAGGAATATGGTCGGCGACAGAGGGAGCAGCTGGCTGACAGCTTTGACAGCCTGGTAGCCATCTTGGACGAGCGGAAGCGAGAGTTGGTGGGGCTCATCACCAAACAACAGGACGATAAACTTAAACGTGTTCGATCTCTCATTAGTCAGCACAGCGATCAACTGGAGGCGGCAGTGACGCTGGTCGAGTCAGCCATTCAGTCGATGGAAGAGCCCCACATGTCTTTGTTTATACAGGTGAGTGACACTTAACATCAGCCGGCTCCTGCAGGTTGAGTGAGAAGATTTGACAGACAGTGTGCAGTGGGATTTTTTGTATCTTTTAAATGTGATTCATTTTAGGATTCATATTTGTCCAGCTCTGCCTAGTTTGACAGTTTGACCCCAGTTCAGGTGCAGTGATTAATATGATTGACAGACTCCTCGTCTCTGATTGGTCGTCTTCGTTCAGATGCAGTGTGAATATAGTGACAGCTTCAGCAAATATGAAAAAAAGTTAGTTTTCATAAAAGTTACCAACTTCAGTTTTAACTAAATCATATGAGATGGGAGGATTGTAATAGTAAGATAAATATTACAGGAGGGCAGATGCTCAATGGTAATGAACTTGCACTGTGACTTTACTAAAATACTGTAGCAGAAGCAACCTCTTGTCTTTATGCATTAGATTTTAGTTTGGACTGGATTTGTTTGTGGTCACAGACTGATTATTTAACCCTTTAAAACCTCAGCAAATTGGTTTAATTTCTTTCCAAAACATTGGGAGAAGGCAAAAAGCAACATAAAAGGGCATAGCCTAAAACCTAGCAAAACCTGAAAATAGGCACAAAATGGATAAAAAAATAAATAAAATAAAAGCAAACATGAAAATGACCTGAAGAATGTATTTATGTTTTATGAAATTTCTTTCTGTTACATAATGTTAAATATACAATTATTAGAATTATCAATATAGTTTTCAGGATATTTTTTTCCTATTTTTTGGATACTTTTTAAATAATCTTCCCCTCTTTTTTAAAACCAACAGTTTTTAGGTAATTTCCTTGTCACCTTTTCCTATTTTTTTTGCAATTTGTGAGACATTTTTTGCCCAGTTGGTCATTGCCTTTCCCCCCGTGTTTTTGAAAGAAATCAAACCAATTTTCTCAGGTTTCAAAGGGTCAGATAGCTTGTGAAAGGCATCTGCACATTTCATCAAAGAGCTGATACTGATCTGTGTGTCAAAGGGTTAATGATCACCAAGGTTACAAAATATTCATTTTATAATAATTTCTCATTGTTTAAAATGCAAATATTGGAGGAAAGTCTTAAAAAATAAACATTAACTATGTGTGGCAGATTTTATTTCTGCATTAATATCCGGTTAATCATCCAGATTTATCTTGCAATGGCTTCTTTTTCTATCAGAAGTAGATCATTTTTAAAATTAACCTCACCTCACACGTCACATGCTCCTTTGTCATTGAAAGTTTCCTTCCGCCCATCAATATTCTCCCAGCGAGCGGTTTCATTAGGCAGGATGATCAGTGCTCAGTGATCCCCGGGCCATGTCCGCTGCTACTATTGATGATCAAGGGCTCAGTGAGAACAGCTGCTGGGCGAGGAGCGAAACAGGGGCAGTAAGCCCAGCGGGATGCCTCTGTGTCGGGCACTCTGCTTCCATAAACCCCCTGAGGAGGGTCCCTGGTTCTGCATACCTTAAGACACAGACTATCATCTCTCTCTCTCACACACACACACACACACACACACACACACACAAACATATGATTAATTCATACAGCTGTAATGAAAAGCAGGTCAGTCTCTCCAGTGCACTTTATTGATCAACCAATTGATTACATGCACATATGTGTAAAAACATATGTTTTGATGGCGAAAACAAGCACACACACACAGAGCTAACATGGGCTAGCTGCTGTTTCAGAGGCTTTTCTACCATAAAAACACAACATCTTGGGTAAAACACTGAATTTTGGTCACCTGGGATTTTGCCAGCTGAAATCCAAGACTGGCAAAAATGCCTGATGAATTCAAGTCACTGGGGTCTGTGATAAACAAAAGAAAATATGAGAACATTCATTTATAAACTCTCACACAGCTCGTGCAGTATAATACAAGTTTCATTTATTGTAACATATTGAAAATATGTTTCACACATTCTCTCGAAAACTTAAGTACGTCAAACACTTGCACACAAACAATGTCACATACAGATAAGTAGTACACTGGTACACTGGTCTGTTTCTGCAGAAGTGTTTAAAGTGTTTCATGAAAATGCATGTGTTTGGGAAGAGCATACAACTAGATAAATGAGACTTATAATGCACGAGTCGTTTGAGAGTTTTTAAACGGAAGTTTTGATATAGTTTAGTCATTAAATGTGGACCCCTTTTAGTTTAAGTCATCAAGAACTTTCTCCATTTTTGGATGTTTTGTTTACCGTGGAGGTATGTGTGAAAAACAAAGTTAACGTCTGGATTTATTGTAACATGGTGAGTAATTCATATACAAGTGACAGTTTGGGGGTAAAGTATTCCTTTAATAGAGTTTAACTTTTGTTATATTTCACACAACCGTCAAAATTAAGTCAGGAGCTTTTTAAAATAAATACATAAATAATATATAAATTAAAAGTTACTTTGCCCAAATGGTGGAATTTCTAAGTAACTTTTGTGTCCTGAAAATACAAATTAGAACTGAAATTTATAATTATCTTTCATTGATAACCTGTATTCTGATATCGCTTCCACCAACAACACAAAACATATTTATTTTATAAAAACAGTACTATTATACAACAAGCGTATAAATGATTGACATTTCCAAAATGGGAGGTCAATCTTTCCCTTTCACTCAAACTGGCTGGACATTCGAGTCGTGCGATTTCACGTTTCAAAGTCCAGTCAGATTGAAGAGGTGAGGCCATCATTGAGCGCCTGTCTGCATTTATAAAATATGTCCTCAACAAAAACTGCAAATTATATTTCTCTCTGGCAGACACAAAGTCAGAGTGTGACAGCATGCTGCTCAAACAAACAAAATGTTTGCATCACAAGGGTCAGAATAAATTAACTCTGAATTTTGCACTCTATGCGCTTGATAAACAGTTTCATTGACTACATTTTTTTAACTTGAAACTATTTATTTCTAAACTCATGTCATTTTCAAAAAAAAGTGTCAAACAGGCATGCTTTATGTTGGTTGTGTGTTGAAATAATTATGCAATAAACAGAAAATTAATTTGCAATGATTATTTATGATCTACGGTATTATGTAAGTCATTAATCAAGCAAAAATGTCTGTCAACTGCTTCAAGCGATTATATGTTAAGCTTTGCTACTTTTCTGGGTTTTTTTATTGTCATAAAATAAATATGATTTGGATTTTCAACTGTCGGTTAAATAAAACAAGCAGCTTGAGAATGTAGAAAAGGGCTGTGGGAAATTGTGGTATTTTTTATTATTATTATTATTATTATTTACAAAATAATCATTAGTTGTAGTCCTAATTTTAATTTGAGGACACTCAAGGTAATGTTTTGCATAGTGACCGGTACTTTACATGTCCTTGGATGCATTTATTAAAAACAAGCTTCTGACGTAGTTTGGGGGTTGAGTGAAACGTGACAAAACTTAAAAAGTTAATTAAATTTGACAGCAGACAGATGGAGGGTCCAACCCCAGTCGCCTCTGAAGAGACATGCAGGCTGTCACTTAATTCAGCATCCTTATTGCTGATGCAACATGCCTGCGTCAACGCATCTTCACTGAGGAAAGTGTATGTGTGTGTTTGTGTGTGTGTGTGAGTGTGTGTGTGTGTGTGTGTGTGTGTGTGTGAGAGAGAAAGTATGAGCCTCAGGTGTTGCTGTTTTATGTTCAGCTACATCCTCTGCCAGAGCAGGTGTTAAAGGAGATAGAGTTAGCAGCAGCAGGTAGTAAACACCATGAGGCCATTCTGGCAGCTGGCAGTATTTCTTAAAATCATGTTTGTTTTATTTTAACACGGTGACACGTCTGACAAATACTTGTGACTGATGTCGCTGGCACAGACAACTGAAGCACAATGTGATTAATTTTGTCTCTTTGCTCCTTTCTATCTGTCTTCTTCACTCTCACAGAGCGCCGAAGTCATTCTGGAAAAGTAAGTCGAGTGCTGTTTGTGAGGAAGCTCAGATTCTGCATGTAGTGAGTGTGGTCAGACTTTAATTTTTGATCCATTAGTACCGAAGGGTTGTTATTTAACAACAATTCTGGAGCTCTTTATTTGAGCATTTACAATCTTGCTACTTTATACATTTTAGAGGTAATATTGTACATCTTACTACATTTATTTGATAGTTTTGGTTAGAAGTTATTTAACAGATTTTTTTTAAAAAATGATAACAATATGAAATATACAGACGCATAATACAGAGGTGTAATGCACTCACTTAATTTAAAAAAATAGCCTGTTTTTCTGCATCGATCTGAAAAATGAGTATATTATTTCAGCAGAAAAATTTCAGAAGAAAAATTCTGCCCGTTTTTCTGAATGAATGATTATGATCTTTCTTGAAACTTTTTTTTCTTAAGTGAATAGCATTACGCTTAATTAAAAATACAACGCATTTTTAAACAGTGATTTCAACCACCTAAACTTATATAAAGTAGCTCCATTTCAGTCAGCCACAGCTTTAAAATGCTGCTTAAACATGAAGACAGTTAACCAGTGACACAGTATTTTAATAGAAACCTGTGAGGGCCCATACAGTATTACGAATATATTTACTTTTGAAATGTGAAAGAGTACTCCAGCATTTAGATATTGCACTTTCATAAAGTTTAAGATACGGATTTCTTTTTTTAATTGTCAGAACCAATGCAGAAATAGCTAAGACAGATATCTTTGCGGCAATATTGCACCATTATTGTACAGACTGGATCAAGTGAAAATAGCAATCTGAGCCATTGGCAAAAACAAGCAATTTTATTGGATGTAAACGGTGTGATACTGCCTTTAAGTTTATCTTTAAGTACAGTACTTGAGTAAACATACTTAGTTTCTTTACACCACCAGTAGCATACTGCACTGTACTGCCTTGTGCTAACAGTCCTCAGCTCTGTGCCATTTAGTCATTTTGTATATATTATGTAGCAGATGATCAACTTGTTGCTATGACAGCAAAAACCAAACAAATCGGCTCTGAATGCTGCTGTCAGGGACCAGCCACATGGGAATAAGTGTGTGTGTGTGTGTGTGTTTGTTTGTTGCTGATGGCTTGAGCCAATATTGGTCTTTTATTGAAAACCCAACACCAGTAATCTTTAAAATGGAAGTTTGCCTGATTAAATATTAATTGTTGGATTTTTCAATACTGCACAGGCTGCAGATTAGGAGCCTGTAACCTAGATGTAACCTAGATGAGTCAGTTATACATGAGTGAGTCTTATGATGCCTAAAAAGACTTTAACAAAGTGACAAAATAAACATTCTCGGTGTTTGCTTTTAATTTTTGAGCAAATCATCAACTTTCAGTGGCTGAAATTGGAAAATATCAAAACCAGTTTCCAAGTTTGAATCCTACACTGTCTGACCATCTTTATGACTGATATTATTCAAATGTTTTCAACATCACAGAGCAAAAGATGTGTCTCATGCAGGCATGTGCTGTAGGTAAATTATACAGTTATAACTAAACTAAACTTTTACACATTATTGGAACAGCCACCTGCAGCAATTTGGGGTTCAATACCTTGCCCAAGGACACTTCAACACAGGGACTTGATGGGCAAGCAATCAAACGGCGGATATTCTGATTAGTGGACAACCTGCTCTACCATCTGAGGCACAGCTAAGCCGTTGTTGTTGATATTAATAGGCAAAATAGACTATCTGACTTCGTAAAAATCTTGTTTGTATTTGCTTATTAAACTAAAGTTTTACAGACTACTGATTAAATGTCAGTATCAATGAGCATAACAGCTCCTCTTTAAAGGGGATCTATGTGAAATTTATATAAGTTATATCTTCAAATAGTTTTCAGCACAAAGGTGACATAGCCGGCATCTAGAAGCACATGGTGCTAACTTCCTAAACAGTGCTAAACAACAGCAACAGTGCTAACAGTGCTAACAGCACTAACAGAACGGTTCACGCATGTGAACTGGAGGTTGGGCGCTACATTTCTGTGATTATGGTGTCCTTATATCAGTAACTGCAGTATGAGAACAGTGGAAAGCAGCAGCGATGAGCTAGCAAATAGGATACACACATACACTAACATGCACGTGCAGATGTGTAACAAACCACAGAGAAGCTCGGACCAGAACACACAGGGATTGTGGCTCCATTTTCTGCTCAAGACACCATTGCTCCACTATATCTTTACATAGCAAATAGTGGTTTGCTGCTATATTAACGTTTGAATATTGAAAACAGAAGCTTTAAAGTCTATTGAAACCTGTATGTTTCTGTGTGTGTTGACAGAATGGCAGTGACAGCCAGAGCCGCTAACATGGAGCGTCCAGAGCTCGGTTATGAGAGTATGAGCCACTTCGTCATTGATACTGATGACCTCATTGACATGCTGAAGAACATTGACTTCTGCTCTGGTATGCACAGGAGTACAAGTTAATGCAAAAGCAAAGTGTTATCATCCCGGATACTAAACAGAGACAGTATGAGGTAGAGAAGCAGGGATGGAGGAAGATTTTTACTTTAAGTAAAAGTACTAATACCACACTATACAAACGCATAAGCAACAAGCAAAAATCCTGCAGTAAAAATACTCCAAAGTAAGACACAATAAGCTTCAGTCTCTATTTACACAGGTTTAAATAGCTCTGTTTACTGTCTTCACAAACATGTGTAATTGTACTGGTCTTAAATACATTGTGGGGACTGTTGTCACACTTGGGACAAAAAGGTCAAAACTTGAGTTTGAGCAGCATCCTCTTCAGTAAAAACAAAGTTAATGTACTGTGTGTGTGTGTGTGTGTGTGTGTGTGTGTGTGTGTGCGCGCGCGTGTGTGTGTGTGTGTGTGTGTGTGTGTGTGTGTTTAGGCATGAGAGATGATGGAGAAGAAGACCCTGAAGAGGATGAAGAGTCAGAACTTGACTTCAACTCCAGATATTAAGACCAGAACAGAGGTAGCTGTTGTTTTTCGGTGCAGATTCAGATCCTTATTAAGGTTGAACATTTTGTTAAAAACGTAATGCCTTGTAACTCTAACAGAGGGGGGGTACAAAGTGTTTGTTTCTGTTCTGAATCTCCCTGTTGACCTGCATTGATGAATTGATCAGGGTTTTGCTTGGCCAGGGCTTTGTGGTGTGTTTGATTTTGGTTTAGAAAGTGTCAGACTCCTCACATTAGTCATTCAGCTTCCAGTGCTCTGCCATCAGCTGGAGAGGAGGTACCTGTAGTGCTGTCTCTCCTCTTGCCAAATAGTTTGTTTTTTTTGTTTGATACACAGTAACTAACACTGTTTAGACTATAGAGCCAAGCTGAAAATATTTAGTTTGAGGGACTATTAATGTTATTTGTTAATTTAGGTCTGAATTTTAGATATGTTTACACTGGTAAGATTCAAATCTGCAATTTTGGTAAACAAACAAACAAACAAACAAAAAACCCCCCACAAAATATCAAGGTCCACTTACCAGCCAGATTTCTGGAGTGCATCTCTCAGTCTTCATCAGCAGGAAGAGTAAGCATAGTTATTATGGCCATTTAGATCACACACCAGACCATCTTTGAACAAAGACAGAGACAATTTAAAATCAAACTTCTCCTTATTTTGCTCTAGAAGACTCTCCAGGAAAACTGGAAACTTATTTTATGGACTCTTTTGTGTCTTTTTCACAATGGCTAGATACAGATTTTAGTATACACTATAAACAGATTTTTTTAGTAACATGCATGGTTTATTTTAGCCTGACTTTTAGCCTGATTTCTTTTCAGTGCAGATTTCATAAAATGCTACTTTTCTACAAAATTTCAATGAACATCCTGCAGACGAACAAGCTTCTAATAATGCAGAAGTGTCGTACTGACGGCTCTCAAACTGAGGCGGTGCAAATTTGTCAGAGGCTGTTTATAGATGTTCTTGTTGCTCTGCTGATGAATTGTAATATTTGGAAATGTACACGGACTGAAGTCAGCAGCAGCGGCAGCAGCAACTCACTGTGTATCATACAGAGGGGATGTGTGAAATCAGCTCTAACAAGACCACTTACGTAAAAGAGAGCTGCAGAGAGCGAAGGATTCCCCTCATCCAAACAGATAGGCGACAGCGTCAGTGTATCGATGCTGACTCAGTCAGAAAATAACAGCCTCCTCCTCGGTGCTGCATTTATGTGACATTAGGCCGAGCAGCTGGAGAGTCACTGGTGATTGTTTGGACGTGGGATGAAGGCACTGATCTCATGATATTCGTCTTTTGTTTTTTACTCTAGGTCCTCGCTGCAGTCCTGAAGAAATGTAAAACAGAGACGGAAATAGAGGTTTACCATAATCCTCTGGATGAAATCCACACAGTGTTCAAGAGTGAATTCAGCCACATGAAAACAACAAAGACGACATGGAAAAACCCTAAATGATTGATAGAAATCATATATTTCTATACATTATCTATCTGTGTTTCCTCCTGCAGTAGCCCAGGTGTGGGAAGACTGACTCGGCCAGATTTTAGCCTCCTACATTGTTGCCTTTTGTACAACAAACAAACAAAAAAAAAATCCAGTGTATTGTGTGTAAATATATCTATCTGTGTATAGCTCACAGGAAATGTATACTGTGGATTTAGTACAGTATTCTGTGTTGTGGGAGGGAAAGCAAAAAGATTTTCTTCATGTGTGTCTGAAGGATTTAAAGCCCGTTTATAGCTTTTCTGTCACAACACTTTCTAAAGGCTTTCGTGAAAGACTTTTTATAATTCATTTCAAAGATTATGTAAATAAATATAAAAAACTGTGTGAGGATTAAAGTCAATAAGATAGAAATGGTTTCTTGAAGAGTAGACTCATTTTTAGCGGGGCATGTTTGCAGCTCAGAACTGAGGTTACGTTATTTTGTCAGTTTAAACTGTATATTGTCTATTTCATATTTTCAAATTGAGGAATAGAATTTTCCTTTTTTTTCTTAAATGCATAAATAAGGGAAAATGACAACACCAGTGAGCAGGATGTAAAGCTAAGAGAGTGGGTAGATAAGCTTATTGCTGTAGGCAGTATTGCAAATGACTTGCGTTTTTTTTATTTTTTTTAAATGACCCATATGGACATTTTCTGACTTCCCACCTCTATCGTGACGGTTTTGTTGGGTTTGGGCAACTGACACTGCTTTATGAAAAGATGGGGCTGGTCATATTCTGTATTTTTCTTATTGTCAACTTTAAAAATCTAATCAAAACATCTAACGAATTGGTCTGTCTAACATGTATTGCCTGTGTATCCAAAGCTTGATATATATTAAACCTTTGTTGTCCAAAATCTGTAACGATGGGCAATGCTGTCACAAATATTCACAGGAGCACCGAATGCCCCCCCCCCCAAAAAAAATCTGTACTATTTACTCCTGTTTGAGTAACGTTTTCAGGCAGACAAGCTAGCATGAACATGGTAAACATTATATCTGCTATAAGCAGGTTAGCATGCTTTTATATTGCATTTATTGCTGTGCTCGGGGATTCCGTAATTCAGCTTTTGAACAGAATAATCCAACATATTTAAATCTCTCTGGCCATAACGTTGGATGAAAATGTTTCCTCTGTAAATATGTACGTCTAACACTGTGTCGTCTCTGTCCACAATGAATCTGTTAAATATGCACCTCTGTAATGTCATGTAAACAAATCACACAGTTTGATTTTTTTAAAACAAAAAACAAATGTTTTATGATGTGGTATTTACTGGAAATTATAAACAACATAGACAACAGCAAGTAGGTTGTTATAAGCAGTGGTCTTTACTAGAACTTTTCAGCTCCGGTTTGTGGTTTGGGTTCAGGTCATTGAATAACACATACGTTTACGTGTCGGGTGGGGCGGAGGGCTCAGTTGGTGCAGCCTTTTAAAGTCCCTGACCATGCGTCACTGGTGCACAGCCCTTATATGACCCCTTTCTAAAGCGTTACACTTGGTGATGTTGAAGTAAGTGGGCTTCTGATTATGACATGGGCCACCAGGTTGCATAAAAACAACAGAAAAAGTCAGTAATCAAATAAAGCACATGCATGTGCTAAATTTAATTTAATTCTTCATTATTTAATCGTGAAAAAATTGCAATGCCAATTGCGATTATTTTGTAATGCTGCTACTCAAGCTGAGGTACACCATGGAGAAAGGAACTCTTTTGCATCCTGGGAGTTTGGAAATCTGGGGTTGAAATTGCAGTCTAGAATAAAAAACAAATAATAATAAAAAAAAAACAACTACATGAATGTTGATCTCTCAATTAAGTTATTTATCTTCATGCATGAAACATTGCACTTTTACAGGTTTTCAGTAATCCTTGGCACAAGGTGTTACATCACTTGATTTTGCATCAGGTTGTATCTTTTGAAGTCAGAGTTTCTGCAGATTAATAGTTAAATTATGATGACATGTTTGTCATCGCTTTGCATCTACAAAGTGATATGTAACTGCATTTGTAAAGTACAACGAGGGAGATAGAACAACACACACACACACACACACACACACACACACACACACAGAGGGTGATAAGGCAGAAGAATCACCAACACACCCACGGTTTTGACTGAGTCAGTGAAAAAAAGGGCACAGAGGCCATTTTGACTTCTGTTTGTTTCTTCTCTTTCTCTTCTATCTGTTTCAACTTGCAAAAAAACAACTTCCATCATAGCTGAGCCTTCAAACTTAACAGTTCTGCAAAAAAAAGTGAATCGTATACTAAATTTGCATTGACGTAAGAAGCCTAAGAAGCCACTTTAAGTGTTTCATTTAACAGGAGACAACTCAATGGTTAAAGAAACATCCGCCCACTTGTCTGAGTTTGTTGGTTAAGTTTAGTTTCAGGTCATGTGAAACCACAAAAAATAAGAAGAAAACATGAAGAAAGGTCCACACACTATTGCTCCCTTAAGTGCAATTTATTAGCACCTCTACAAGCAACATTTCCAGGAAGAGCATTGACTAGAAACATCCCATGCGGAAATGCCAATAAATTGCATTTAAGGGCATCACAGAGTGCGGACCTTTCTTCATGTTTTAATCTTTACTGGGTCCACCAGCTGCCTTAAATGTTTTTTGTATGTGTGTGACTACTATGCTTTTTGCATGGAAAACAACAAACATTGCCTCCTTGCATTGTTTTTAAACTGTCAATAGTACCTGAATGAAAACATCAAGTTTGCGTCGTTCAGATGGAAAGGGTTGGGGCGTTTTGGTAATTCAGGGATTGGCCAATGCAATGTCAACAGCTCGAGTCCAACTGGGGACATTTGTTACACATCATCCTGTCTCTGTCTCCATTCATTTTCTATCTGTCGCTGCACTCGACCTATAATGGCAGAAAATGTTCAAAAAGACTTGGATATCACTAGGGTTAAACTCCTTGGGAGCATGAATACACTCAGACATAAAAAGACAAACAAAGGCACTCGTTTAGGAGTGTTTGAGAATATTTTGCCTCGTGGTGCTACAGGAACAGTGTACGATCAATTAAAAAACATTAGGTTTCAAATAAGATATCATTAAATTTTAAGTTACTTGTTTTTGAGATACTTTGTCATCAACCAAAGTGTTGGTCAAGTGATAATTTTGACCTCATGGAGGCTCTAGAAAGGTCAAGAGGTTAAACATCATCACTGGGAATCAGCTTTTGGGCAACATGAACATCTCAAGTAAATTTAATCAAAATCTGGGAAGTAGGTGTTGAAAATTAGCTCCGAAAGTGTTGTTAGATGAACCAAAAACTGCAATTGACAGATGACCACTGTTACAGTCCTTTAACCCGGTCACAAGTGGGACACAAATCTGGTATTCGAGTTCTAGTATTCCCTTTGGAAAGAATCGTACCACAAATATTCAAATATTGGATGACACTTGAAAGCATACAGCAGTCAGAAAAAGTTGTATTTTACAACCATTGAGTACACATTTAAAACCTGCACAACAACAGAATCATAAGATTTTTACTTCAAACTTTTTTATTACAAAATATAAATG
The DNA here is from genome assembly GCF_026936395.1 of Plectropomus leopardus. NCBI lineage: Eukaryota > Metazoa > Chordata > Actinopteri > Perciformes > Serranidae > Plectropomus > Plectropomus leopardus. The sequence goes on from NC_142191.1 coordinate 24,216,378, forward strand.
GCAAAAAAAGCTTTTTCTTCTTTTGCTAAAACAATGTGATTGGTGTCAGACATAAAGCTTTTTTTCAACTTTTTTTGTGGGTTAACATGCTACAGGTGATACAGTACAGGTGATAGTGCTCCTACTAAAGGGACAGAAAAGAGGATGACAGGAAGGTGAGAACTGACAGAAGGCAGATGGAAAACAAATCAACATAAAGTTTGTTTTGTCTTATCTTAATTGGATACATTCTCAAACCTGCCATTACAAAAAGTTTGATCAATTTGAGTGGATTTAGAATAATAAGTCAAAGGAAATCCACAAAGTGTTTTTCTTTCTGCACCATGTTTTAAACTCCTGTAGATCTATGGTAGTTTTTTTTTTTTTTTCATTACATGGGTTCATTATGGGCTTGTTGTGGCTCAAATCATTTTGTCAAATCCATCAAATACCACCTAATTCTTAAAAAAATACCTTTTTGGTTCTTTAATTACCTCTTTAGTATAGTGCACAAAACTGGGGTTTACATGAACTCATGGCAGCAAAATAATAGCTGATAATCTTTTTAGCTTGACTTAAATCATTAAGTCCATTTGAAGAATCATCCTAAAAGATGGACTTTATAATGGAAAAATCTTAGGTTAATTTATTTTTTATTTTAGTTTGTTCACCTTACTGTGATTATAAACTGAAAGTCAGAGTTTACCATTATTTTTTTAAACTGCCTGGATTAGTCACAGAAAATGATCACATCTAAAGACTGACTCATTTCTAATACTTTAGAAAGTTTGCTAAAATTCAGTTGTGTCTTGGGTACAAGCCAAACACCCATAATGCACCTGACATGAAACTTATGTATTTGTAGGGGTGAACAATTAGCATGTAAAGTAGGACAATATCATAACCATCATTCAGATGTTCCACAAAAGCAGACCACCAATTGGCTGAAAAGAAAGAGAGAACTGATTAAGTAATTTGGCAAAGAAGAAAAAAAATCTGAATATTTAGCTCACTGGATCTATTTATTTTAGTGTGGTGCCATTTTTACTTCAGGAGCCAATGCATTTGATCAAATGATCTTTTCCGGATCAAATGTGTCAAAAGTGTGAAATCCAGGGTTCCTTTCCAAAAGTCCAGTGTGGAGAGGGATGTGTGTGAGGAGGGTGCGGGTGGGAGTGAAGCCAGGGGATGATGAAGGGGTGAGGGGTCGTAAAAGTCTCTCTCCATATTTTCCATCAGAGTCTTTAAATAATGCTTAAAATTTTACATTTTACCGCGGATGTTGTGATGCGTAAATTGGCACCATCTGTGCGTAAAATGATATGGAGAGGAAGGCAGGCGCACAAACAATAACTAATGTCAGAGGTCTTGAATACTTAGACAGCGCGTTTGCTGTTTTAATGAGGCATTTTCAAAAATAGAGCTTTACTTCCCGACCTCGTCGAGGACTTTGCGGTTGAGCTGAGCCTGCTCCCTCTGGCTCTCCATCTTGGCCATCTGGATCATATTCCTCAGCAGGTGGAAGGTGAGGTCGATGGACAGCGGCGACTCTTCGCTCCGTTTCAACAGCTGCGCCGCCCTCCTCACCGCCTCCTCCTCGCTCTCCTCCTCTGGTGGGAGCAGGTGCACAGGGTCCAGGTTTCTTTTCTGGAGAAACCTCAGGATGTTGTCGCCCAGTAGGTCTGACGCGGTGCTGTCTCCGGCGGCGGCCGCGGCTCTGAGGAGCACTTCGTCCAGTTGCTGCTGCGTCTGGAGGCGGCCGCTGCCATCCAGCCAGCCGGGTAGGATGCGCGGTCTGCCGGCGGTGGGGCGGAGGTGAGATGAGAGGAGGACCGAGGAGAGGAGCAGGAGCAGGGGGACTGGCTTCATGTCCTGCAAAAGAAAAGTTATTTATTGAATCATCAGGATAATCGAGCAATCAAACTCACAGAAAACGCAATTTTTATTGCGCACTTCTGCAGTTTTCCAGACAAATATATTGCTGCACATTTACTGTTTTTTATGCATGGATGACTGCAAATAAAATCAACCCTTTGTTACGAGAAGGATGCCTGTGAGACATAAGTCATGAATTAAAATATATCTGTATTAAGGGTGATCTAGGCCCTGGCTAATGATGAGCTTAAACTAGATATATGATGTTATCTTGTACATTCTATGTCAATCACACAGGTACTCTCATGCAAGAAAAAGAAGCGATCTTCAAAACTTTCTGGAAGATTAAACTTGACTAAAAAAGCACAATAATAACCAAAATGTGTCACCTGTTTATTCTGAGTTCAACAGAATGCACATAATAAGACTAAGAATAAAAAGATGATCTGCCTGCACTGCTTGTTGCCACCTGCCATGTTCTCACTTGCACAAATAGATCCAATTCAACAAAACTTAACACTTAAAAGGATAAATGAGAGCTGCAGTACTCACTTTCTTCTCTCCAGATGCTGCAGCTGAACTTCGTGGTGGGATCTCAGGTCGGAGCTGAGTCTGGAAAGTCCCTGTGAGCGGCGACTGGAGAGGACGGAGGGTTTTATACATCCAGCCTGCTCCTTTGACGTCAATGCAAGCACACAAACCGCTTTGGAAACTGGACAACTAGCGAGACGACAAGGCAGTATAGTCTCGAGGGACATCTGGGGATGCTGTGATCGACAGGAAATAAATGGTGCATGTTTTACAGGTTGATTTCCTATCTATGAGAGACCTCCCAGGGGTGCCAGAGGACACAGAAGGGGATGCAGGGGGCCTTGAGGAGGTGGGCGGCTGAAGTTGGGGATTTCTTGAGAAAGTTTCAAAAGTTCTTTAAGCTTGAAGACCATCAATAAAATGTTTTTTCTTCTTAACTTACTATACCTCATTGCTGTTAAATTATTTTCGTACACTGACTTCCTTTAAAAGCTGGCTGAAGACACATGAACATTTGGGTAACTTGTATGCAGTAGCTCTGGGTTTTCTTTATATTATGTTTATGCTTGCAAACCATTTTGCACCTATAACTATGTATGTGGCTTAAGTAGTCATTCCATCATCTGTGTTTTTATTCTTTTACATTATATATTGCCCTAAACTATGTCTGTGGAAAGTGCCATAGAAACAAATTTTACTTACATTATTATTTTTTGATTGTTTCATTAATGGGAATGAATTGTTTGAGTGATTTGTATTTGCAAACTTGCATCAAATCACTATTTAAGGACTATTAAGGTATTTTAGATTTGAATTGAACTGAATTGAATTTCCTCTTGTATAATTCAGAGTTTGGAACCCTTCAGCTCAAGGTGATAAAACTGTGGCATGAGGACATTTGATAACCACTTCTCTTGCTTACAGTCAACATATGGCTTAAAAACAAAATAATTAGGTATGATTAACATGTCCAAATAAAAGGACAGCTCTCCCCAAAATCCAAATCACATATTTTTTCTCTTACCTGTAGTGCTTTTTATCTATTTAGATAGTTTTGTTGTGAGTCGTAAAGTGTTGACATATCGGCCATAGAGGAGTCTGCTTTCTTTCTAATATAATGGAACTATATGGCACTCGGCTTGTGGTGCTCAAAGCGCCAAAAAACACACTTGACAATCTCAACAGCAACGTTTCCTTCCAAAAATCATAAGCTGGTTTTTCAAGATAAGCCAAACCCTTGTCATGAGCAGTTCCATGTAGGAACTATATTCACTGAACAGAACAACACCTGCCAATGGCATCACCGTCCAAGTGTTCATACTCTTGGATAAGAGGCTCGTGCTTGTGACAGCACGAAATGTAAACATTAAAAGTGTCCTCCTCAGCTGAGCTAACTCAGGGCCACTAGGTGAGCTAACAGATCCTTCTACCCATGATACAGTTGGTCTGTGTTGTTTCGCAGAAACTGAAGGTCATCAACAGACGTAAGCAGTTCCAACATGAAACTGCTCACATCTGTTGATGACCTTCAGTAATCAGGTCATCCCTACTGCAGACTTCTCTATGGCCGACATCTCAAACACTTTGCAACTCACACCAATCTCATTTGATAAAAAGCACTACAGGTAAGAGGAAAAATATGCATTTTTGATTTTGGTGTAAACTGTCCCTTTAAGGATTAAACATAGTGGAATAGAGCCTGTTAAGCCAAACTGTGCAACAAGAGGAAACATAATAGATCAGTGTGCTTTTTTTCCCCTCCCTATATCAGTATTAGCTAATTCCACACTATTTGTTCACAGCTAGTCCTTCACAGTTAGATCTTATCATTTCCATGCAACCATCCAATCAGATAACCTTTTGTAAGACTGCTGTGATCAAAAAGATGAAAAATGCCACTAAATGTATAATGCATGACTGAAGGAGCTGTCCATGGTGCTGAACTTTCTGCAGCTTAAGCTGTTGGACAAGTAGCGCACAGTTATAAGTTATGTTTCCCATGTTGATTAGACCAGAGTTTGTTGGAGTGTTAACATACATTTTAGCTAAAATTAATCAAAATAAAACAAATAACCCAGAAAGAGACGTGTAGTTGTTTACTGACAGATTTTTTTTTTTAATGTGCACTCTCTCTGCTATTTATGGGAGGAAATAATATAAGTAAAATTGCAAAAGCCACACTGTATATTCTCTAATTGAGAAAACTATTAGTGAATTTTATAATCAGAATCAAAACTTTTTCTCATTTTTACACAGACATGAAACATCCCAGGCATGTAATATCCTCCAGGTCACACACAATGTAGCCTATTTTCATGCAGTGTGTTTAAACCCAATTATAGTGACAGTTGTGGGATGATTTGCTTATTTTAAAAGGCAATAAATTCACTAAATCAGTCCACATCCTTTGATTCTAAACTTCTGAGCGATAAAGCCATAGTAAATACTAATTATATGATAATTTATGACTCTGTGCATATTGGTATATGCAAATCATACAATTTGTACATCAACACAAATAAAAAGCTAACAGAAATGTCTCACCAAAAAGATATTAGTGTCATTACTGGTGTATATTCAGTCTCCTGCTGGAATGATATACACCTGACCCTTTTAAACAGAATCTTAGCTCCATCATGCCTCATGTACAGATGCTAACAACACTGTGTACTGTAACTTAATTTCATTACGTCAGTTTGAATTTAAAAACACAGCGAGCGTTGGTGCTGAATCAAAAGTGGATTCCAGCTTTCTGAGGAGAGGGCTCACATCCCTTGGGGTGGGATGAGGCTATTTGGCGGATTTTCAATGGATTCATCAGATGTTTTCTGCTTTTTTTTTCACCAGATATAACCCAAGAGTGTTTGTGTGTCAAAAAAGTGTGCAATTAATCTGGTTGACAGTCCAGCTCAGCAGCCTCCACATCTCCCTCCAAACTAACTCCACCCAGCCGATGGACACAAAAGTTAGTGAGGTCAAACATACCACTGCCTGACATCACGTCATGTAAAACTTTATTAGCTTATATGCCAGAGACAGCCTTTGTTATAAAAATGTGCACATCTGAGTACAAAGACCCCGTGTTCACTGAACAGTGCAGAAAGAATTTACACTTACGCAGTGATTTTTGGTCTTTTGTCTATTGTTGTTTAGTACAATCCAGTTAAACAGAAAATAATTCAATGTCATTGATAAGCATTGAAAATGAGAGACTTTTTTTTCTCAACCTGACAATTGATGCAAGTTGCGTTACCCACAGAAGCCTCAAAAGACTATAATGCATTGCTACTTTTGCACAGAATACTTCTGTTTTCTCACTTTCTGGACATTTATGACAAAAATCTAGGAACAGGCTGCATGTCCTTTTCCTGAGGATTGTTGTTGTGTTGGAAACGTAGGAAATCAGTCACTCAACTAGATGAGGCAACGAAACAAATAGTCAACAAACATGCACAGGACAATTCATTATTATTAATTGTGAAACATACTAAAAATCACTAATGAAATGAAAAATGTGAATTTGAGAGGAAAAATCTCTTTCTTTACGAGACAAAACACGATGTTATTAACCTGTAACAAATGATCATTTAAAACCATCATTTCATTTAATTAACAGTACATTAAAAGTATTAGAAAAGTTTCCTTTCTAAACAGCGGGCGTTAATGTATGAGTGTGTATGTGTGTGTGCGTATGTGTGGCTACACCCCGGCCCCACTGCCAAATCCCATTTCCATAAATAACAAACTTTCACAGACATTTATGCAAATTCAAGTTTGACTTTCAAGTGTGAATTTGTCATTCAGAGTAGACAAGTACTTTCTCCCGACCTTTATAAGTGAGTCAGTCACAGTTTTACACATTGGAAATATCAGACAAACTAAGTTAAACCAGATAGGTCTCTCTCTCACTCACACACACACACACACACACACACACACTACAAAGTGTAAAACAGTCATCATCAACGACAACAGGACAGGCCAGACTTGTGATCATCTTTCACATCTTATTGGCCTTCCAGGTCAGGTAGGAGTTCCAAGCAACAGCAACAATCTGGACGACAGCCAACCTGCAAGCAGGAGGAAATTTTATATGTTTAATTTGGATGCAATTCCACAGAGAAATACAAAGTTTATAAACACAACAATAATCAAAAGGAGATTTTCAGTTGAAACACGGTTCAGGAAAACTGCGTTGCTCAGGTATACAAGACAAAACAAATTTTCTATCCAGATACCCAATTTAGATCATTTTTCTTTGCATCTCACACAAACTTCACATGTAATCAATGCAGCTGATTGTTTGAATGTTAATACAACCATAATCTCTTACCTGTGGTGTAGAGGAATGAAGTAGAAATTGGCTATCTGGACTGGAGGCCATAGCTGAAATTAAAAAAAAGAAGATAACACTCAGGGGACTAGTTTACTCATAGGATGCTCAATATGAGTTCAAGAGAAAATGTATATCAATCAGTAGTCCTGGAACTCCATCTGTTTTATTCTGCTACTCAAATTGGTTTGAAACATTGCTAAAAAGGATACAAGTTAACTTGTCAAGAAATTTCCCATGAATTGCAAGAAATTAGGAAAAGGTGAAAAGGTAAATAACAATAATAAAAAATAAGGGAAATGTCCAGAAAACTATATTAACAATAATAATAATAGCAACTTGTAACTTCTTCCACTGTTTCTGAAAGAAATCAAACCAATTTGCTTATGTTTCAAAGGGTTAACAAAACAAGAGATACTTTACAAACACAAGTCAGTACAATGGTAACCATACAAGAAAAACTTACGTAGTAATTCGAGATCAGGGCGTCTGTATAGTCCTATGAACAAAGTTCAAAAGAGTTATTAAACAAGCATCATAATGAGTCTCTTAAATCAATGAGTCTCTTTAATCTATCTATCTATCTATCTATCTATCTATCTATCTATCTATCTATCTATCTATCTATCTATCTATCCATGGCAGTCTCTCAATTCTGACCACTGTAATTTAATATGGTGATACTATATTCAAAGTACAATATCTCAGTCTTTCATGGTATTTATTTTGCAACTTGACATTGCAATGACAATAAAAAATAAAACACTGCGCACTGTCTCTAAAACTGAACATGTATGTAAATTGTAGACACTGTACAGTGCAGTGCTACCATGCTACTTGAAAGCTAAAGCTCTTGGTTCACATCTGAGGATTGAAAATAAGTTAAAGCTGGAAGAAATCCAAATTTGAAAGTTAAGGGTTCATTTGGGAACATTTCAATATCTAGTGGGATAAAGTAGGTACGCACCCTCCCTCTGGCTCTCATTTTAGACCTTTTACTAAAACATACAGACATTGTTGGCCAGAGGTTGCTGATAGCCAAGTTTGTTTTGAATTTACCATTTGTAAAGAAACTTTTTAAACTTCCGGCCTCCTGCTCAGGTATCAGGTTTAGCCCTCCAACACTTTCCATCTCTGAACAGTTGAAACTGCCGGTGGGGGACGAGGTGAGAAATGGTGATGTGTTGAAACTCCAGTTGGTGGGGAGTTTCATTCCAAAACAATGCAGGATGGAAGTTTTACGTCCAAAAATGAAGATCATCAGCAGATGTTCCAAGTAATTTTTGAGTAACTGGTAATGATCGACATCTCTATCAACCCCCTGCAGATACAGTATGTTCGAGTGAGTCTGAGGTGTCATTAATCTTTATTTTCCCTTTAATGATGGCCATTCATGCCAAGGATACATTTGTGCATTTTAAAGTAAGAACTGGAAAAAAAGAGACTGCATTAGCTGTCAACATAGCCAGAAAACAATAGCTTAAACAATTAAAGGGTAACTTCAGTACTCTTCAACCTGGACCCTATTTTTCCATGTTTTTATTGTCTAATTGACTCATGGAGACAAAAGCTTTTGAAATCAGTCCAGTATTGAGCAAGACAGCGGCAACAGGGTGCAACGTCATGGAGAAAGACCTTTTTGTTAAAGAGTAGGTTCCCTTTTTCTAAACAGAAAGAGCTCCGAAATTGTCATCGCCAAACAGTAAAACATGTATACAGAGAACGTGGTTCTCAGTCACTGATGCTCTGGTGCTTTTTTGGCAGTTATTTAACCTTCATATAACACTGAGGCAAGACTTTCATAGTGGCTACCAGGGCACCTCCCCCTTTTAGCTGGTGATCATACACATCACCTTATTTTGGATGTATACCCTTAAACAGGTTTTTTTTTAAAACTATCTACATCTTGTTCATGCTAACTGTAAAGACGTAGAACAGAAAAAACACATATGCGACTAATCAAGCGGTAAAAAATACTACGATATTTTAAAGTTAGATTTACTACAGCGTAGGTAGAAACACGAAAAGTGAAAGCTCTTCATTTATTTTCATTTATTATACAGATGTATTTTGTGTGTAAATGGAGAGGCTGTCTGCTGTTAAATTTTTAAAGGGATACAATCTAATCTAAAATCAAATGTAAAAAATAATAAATAAAATAAAAGAACAAAATGTAATAAAGTACAACACGTAAAAGTTCAGGTTATGCTAAATTTAATTTTATTATTACATATACTGGCAGAAAGCTTATGAATCTTACCAAGGGATCATAATGTCTTATCTTTACCCTTTATTTTATTATTATATTTTGTATTAATAATCAGAATCTTCGTGGTAACTGAAGCCAGGCCTATCAAATAAATGTAGTGGAGTCTAAAGTTTGCCTCTTAATTGTAATGGAGTGGTAGTATAATGAAGCAGAAAATGGAAATACTCAAGTACAAGTAGAGAAAAACTACACTGAGAAACAGTACCTGAGTAAATGCACTTAGTTTCCATCCACTGATCCTAACAATATAGAGAGATATGCTATGACCTCCCATTTTTTTTTTACATAAAAATGTACTAAAACAAGTTAAAATATTATGTAATTCCTTTAACTTATAGAGGTTCTTATATTTAGATGTTTTTTTGAATGAATGATGAAACATAGGGTGGTAGATGAAGAATTTTAAACTCCACAGAAAATATGAAAGCTGTGTGTTTACACACACACACACACACACACACACACACACACACACACACACACACACACACACACACACACACACACACGATATCACTACACACAAATCTTCAATGTCATCTACTTAAAGGTCACCTCTTATGTCTCGACATATAAAAACAACAAGCCAATGTTCCAGTCACAATCTTTTTTTCTGGTTGTTTTTTTTCTTTCAGGGTGAAACTGTTTTCTAATTATGGCCAAACAAGGTACTTTGCCACCTGAGGTGAAATTACCTCCGCTGATCGCTGCGTCAGAGACACGTCAACCCCCCCCCCCACACACACACACACACACACACTCAAGAACTCGAGACCTGTTGTCAGCCCTTTCAGAGGTTCTAAGCTGGCTTGAATCTGTTCTTAGTTAGTATAATAAAAAAATGCACTTTAGTGTCTAAAATGAACAGGGAATAACACATAAGATGCGACAACGGATGTCAAACTAATTGTAGAACCTTAAAAGAGGAAGTTAAATGTTTTCTCACAGTGTTCATCATTTCGTTTTTTTGTTTTTTTTTCTCGCAGCAGTTTCACCACAATCTGCAATTTATTTCAATAGTTTAATTTCCTTTGATTTTCTCCAACCAAATTTTGAAGGTGTAACGTTTTCCAGGGCAAACTAACAGGTAATGTCATTATCAATTATCAACCGTTTCTTTTCTTGATTAATTAATTACTCAGTAAATCTATTAAATGTCAATAACAGAGAGAAATGCCAACATAATTTCTCATCCCCAAACTTTATATCTGTGGAACTGAATTCCCATTACAGTTTGATAATAAAATGTTACCAAATGTGTCCATCCAACATCAAAAATTAAAGTATTCGCTTAGAATCAAATATGACAAAGCAGTCAGAGGATCATATTTTAGACACCATCCTAATAGTTACCTGTGATTTTTTGCTCGATTAAATGACTTATAATTTCAGCTCTGATTGGATCTCTCCATGGAAAACTGACAAAAAAAGTATACCCAAAGATGTATGCATATTACATATACTTCATATTTGCAATGCTATATGTGCTGTTGATGAACATTACAAAAATAGAGGAGCTGCAGTCGGCCGTAGAGTAATAGTGATGGTTTGATGACTTTTTATTATCCCCGTCATCAGGTCAAACCTGTAATTTGTCCAATACTTTGTTTTCTAGGTAAATACCTGGAGAACTGATGGTATTCCCATCTGCTGCACTTTGCTTTTAGTGCTACTTGTGTTATTACTATTGGCATTGCTACTTGGTATTTAGTCAAAAATATCGCGATATGTGATTTTGTCCATATCTTCCAGTAGTCTGGTGAGACCAGCCTGATGACGTGAGCTCAACATCATGTTTCGCTCTGCGAATCAGTCTGGACTCTGCTAACTTTTTACTATTTCTCGCAAATTTTTTTGAGACCATATGTTGCTCTTTGCCTTCTTCCCATGGTTTTGAAAGAAACACAACCATTTTGCTCAGGTTTCAAAGGGTTAAATACGCTAAATATAATCAGTTTAGCAGAGTAAATGCATGTGACACACACACACACACACACACACACACACACACACACACACACACACACACACACACACAGAGAGAACTTGATTAGAGTTAGTATGAGGTATAGATAACAGCCAGTGAAGGATTTTGTTCTGTCGCAGGTGAAAACAGAAGACAGAGATCAGGAAATTAAAAGGTAATCAACACGGTCTTGATTGGACCTGTTCGACTTTAACAATCACAGCGGCTTGTTAGGCGAGTGGCTCGATTAATTTTCATCTCACATTTACTCCGTGCCAGGCGGCTTCGTTGTAATGAGCACATTTGTCATTTATTTTCTGTCCTTTCTGACATTTACCAGGTCGGCCTTTCGGGTCCAACGCGCCTCCTTTTGTAAATAATTGACGGTGACCAGCGGCACGTTGGGTAAGCAAGGCCACGACGGACGTTTGAGCAGCTGGCACAAAATGACAGTTAGCTCTGACCTGGCATACAAATACACACACACACACACACACACACATACAAATATATGAAGGTATGAGTCACTCCAGCTATTTCCACAGCCCCCCCCCTCTCTCTCACCGCTTCCTCCATCACAGGAAATAGTTTCTAATAATAATGGAGGTCAAATGCTGTAGCTACGATAAAAAACCAAACTTCCTCTCTGTGTACTTTTATTTACTTGGGCTTTATTCATACTAATTAAATGCTGTTCTTTAGCCAGCCAAGTCTGAGGAATAAATATAAAATAAAAAATCAAGTCCAATCAGAACAAAAAGAGTCCAGAAATTTGTTTTTAATTATGTAATTTGCACGTACTGCAGCTGAAACCACTGAGGTGATCAGAGTTTATTGTTGTTAATTAAAGTTTAGAATACTTGTATTTAAACAGTGATTTATTTTCAGCAGGTTTCGGTATCGATCCAAAAAGTCATGATATTAGTAACATTATAAGCAACCGTAAAGTGATACCAGTCGAGTTCTTCATTCACTCATACGTATCATGTGAATGAGGTGGCGTGTAGTGAAGTCTTACTTTTAAATGTTTTGGTGGCATCTCCTCATGTGCGGGATGTAACTACTGCTGCAGGATTGTGAGCTCCGTGGCTGCGACAGAAAGTCTGCCCGGCCAAACACACACGGTAACAGGGCTAACTGTTGGCATCACTCAGCTAACTTCACTTAACGGTTATTGATCAGTTTAAGGACAAGGTGAGTTAGATCTAACACTTCTAAAGACTTTTTTTTTTAAAAAGCCTTCTGGGTTGACATGAAAGACCAATTTTACAATAATGAAATCTGAAGAGAAAGAACATAAACAAACATTTTTACTCGAGGTTAAGGACAATTCTGCCCAAACGTTTGTTGTCACATAAAACGGTGTGGTCCAGTGAAAAAGTCAGTAGAACTGGGAAACACGCGGTATTTGTTGGTGAGTTTTCTTGAAACTTTTGTTTTTTGCTCACTCTGTGTGTGTGATTCTACTGCCTTAATTTACATCAAGTTTAAGAAGTTTAAGAAGAGGGATTTGGTTTAAAAAAAAAAGTTTTTAAAAGTAGACTTTACCATTTATTTTGAGATTTTACAATGTAATGTAAAATCTCAAAATAATGATATTTACTGCCCAAACCCACATCAAACCCAATCAATCTGGAAGAGTATAACACTCCTCACCTTTAATGCAGCGTTCAGGTGGAAGGTCAGAGGAGGAAAGATCAGGTCAATGAACTTTAACCCAGAGATCGTTTTGACCCACAGTCTAAGGCTTTTCAGGTTAGAAAAGAAAAGAAGTAGCCAACAACTAACCAACATGACCCAGCATACTTATTAAACCACTCAACACACAAATAGTGATGGGAAGATAACAACAAAAATGCTTATTTCCTGGTTTCGAAGGACTGAAACCTGGTGGAAGGCAGGAAAATACAACTGTATTTGACTGAGTGTCCAGTCAACCTAACTGCTGCATGCCACAGCATCACTGCATCACTGCATCACTGCATGCCACTTTAAAGTGGCATAGAAATAACGCACAAACTCACCCTCTTAAGCTTGGCGATGTTGTCTTCCACCGTCAGTCCGTTCAGAACACCAGAGATACCGAGAAAGGCTCCCAGGAAACATGGAGCGAAACACAACTGCAAAGACACAGAGACACAGTAAAACCTCTGTGTTCAAACTACAGACTCTAAATCATAATTAAACCGACTATGTACTGTAAAACCAAATTCCACACATATTGACTATTAAGTATTGCAGACACTCAGGGAATAAATGAGGCTAATCTGAACAGATTTAAGATAAAGAAAATGATCATTCATTGGGTGAACGTAAGAAAATCTAAATTGTTAAAACTATTCGCTTGAGCACATTAACAAGAAGGACTCACTATTCAAAAGTAGAGGTACACTGCATTTACAACATACAATAAAGCCATTTAAGTTATTTTTTTCTCTAAAAACTGTCAGGTAAGGGAAAAAATCAGGGTCAGCTGATTTGTTTAAGCCCCTGTTTATATCAGTGTCAGAGGTAACATCAACTCAGACTTCTGTTGGCATCTTAACAAACCAAATGCAACAAAAAACGTCTTTGGAGGATCAGATCAAAGAAAAGGAACCTTTTTAAAGCTCCATCTGCCAGAATATAAAGGCTCTAATATTGGCTTAAGGAAAGATCTGATGTGTGAACTGAAGCAGAATAAAGGAAACAAATCCCATATTTACTCTGCAGTGAATTTTCTGCATTTTACTTAATGGTAAGTCTGACGCAGATAGACGCCACAGCTGCATCAAATCTTTCAATGGCACTTCAGTTGTTACGGAGGCAAACGGAGCACCGTACAGTGTGACCACATAACTATTGGAGCGGAGGAGTGGACTCTTTACCTCGGTAAATATTTCAGTGGAGAGGAGGCGCTGAAAGCTCTGAAGTCTTGTTCTGTGGTGGTTTTAGTTTAAAGTGCATTTGTTATGCTGCGGTTTGATTTAATCAAACACCATAGGCAGAGTGAAGAGCGTGCAGTGGCCTCTGCTTTGGCTTTGACATTTTCTAAAAAATACACTGCATTTTAATATTTACTGTATATGCATACAACATTAACACTTTTACCGAATTGTGTTTACTCAATAGTAGTGAGCTTTGTGAGTAAATGTCAGCAAATCTCTCTCTCTATATATATATGTATATGTGTGTGTGTGTGTGTGTGTGTGCGTGTGAGATTCTTGTTGTTGTCTGTGTATTGTTTTTGTTCATTCTTTGTATTCATATGTATTCCAGTTATTTTATTACTTCTGTTACCTCGTTTTATTCTTGTTATCTGATCTCAGTCTCGATTCTCTTACAGAATAATGTTGCTTTTGCCTTTCTTTTTTTAAAGAATGTTTTTTGGGAATTTTTCCCTTTATTTGATAGGACAGTTATACTAGCCTGAAAGGGGGAGAGAGAGGGGATGACATGTAGCAAAGGTCCACGAGTGAAACTGAACCCAGGGCAGCTACGGCAGGGACGCAGCCTCTGTGCATGGGGCGCCCGCTCTACCAGGTGGGCTAATGGGCGCCCAAATCTTCCTTGAAAATCCTAGAAAATCCTTTTCTAATGCGCTTTGCAAACATGGGTTTTGGATAACGACTATTGTTAGATAGGTTAAATGATTAATCAATAATTCCCTTAGTGAAGATAAAATCACTCTGTATGGCCTCTGATGTAATGCCTCATTTCTAGATATAGAAACAGATAATTTAGGGGTAATGTAAACTGATATGGCAGCTGTACCCTACCATCAAATACTGGATTTATTGTGCCCTGTATTTGTAAAAAAATGATCATATACAGTATATTGTCAAAACTTTATTTTAATCTCACTTAAATTATGTATGCCATTAAAAATATAGTTTAAAAAATAACGGCAATGAATGAATTTAAGAAAGACCGGTTAGACTCTGGTTGGTCCTTCATGCTTGCAGCTCAGCAGCTGTATAGAGAGGGAGGAGGAATCAGAGGACGCGCAAACAAAATAAGACAGTGACCAAACTGTACTGTCTGCTTTGTCCCAAACTCTTGACATAATCTGAGTTTCCTCCCATCAGCACGACCGTCTGTCAGCCAAATATGAGGAAATTGTATCATCCACCCTGTTGGCCACAATTAATGAGCTGAGCCCAAGAGAAACGCAGAAAAACACTCACACACAGTAGAATATATGTATCATTTATCGATGAGCTTGTTTCCACTTTGTTTCTTTATTTACTGAAAACACTTTAGTTAATTTGGTTTGTCAGCAACAACAGGTGGTAGTAGAAGAAGAGAGGAATACTTTTCTCACCTGGTCCACCAGCATTTTCTTCATGGCTGCACTTTTAGTTCCTCCAACCACTAGCCGGTCCAAAACTTTGTACCAACTGCCAATTACTGGACCCTTTGTTGTAAAACAAACAAAAGAAATTATGATTAATGGGGGATCTTTTTTTTTTAAATATATTGTTTTTCACCACACATCACACTGAAGAAACCTCTGCAACTTTCTGTCCACTGCTTCTCACCTTAAATGACTTAATTTAAGCCACTAAACTTGATATATTATTCATGTGAGGAAAAGTGATACATGATGTATGAGTTATGAGACAGCTGAGACTTGCCAGATGAATGAGCAAACATGTCTTGGTGTAACATGACTCTTGTGTGTGGTTGAAGAGCTATTTTCTCTATAATTTAAAACAAAGAGGCAGCTCAGCATAAGACGATTATGGAAATATAAATAAACTTTGCTTACGCTGTTGTGATGTCAAAATGAATTGTGCAGCTGTCAAAGGACTTAAACGAGTGAATTCACAACATACAAAGGCACAAAGAAGCACCGTGCAGTACGGATAAGCATGTAGGTACATTATGCACGTCAAGAATAGTGACTTATAGATCTACAAATATGATTTTTGATGCTGCCGCATGTAACTTTGTCCATGGATGTCCTAATTTTGCTTTACATGTTTTCTCATTTGACATGAATAACCAAAGAGATGCCATAAGAAGCACATACTACCTTCTACTATCATACTATTTTTTGGGGGAAATTTGGACAAGTGTGTTACCTGTGTTTTGTTTATGCTCATATAAAATCAATCCAATCATCACAAAACATGCCACACTTTTTTTTTGACATACAATGGGAGTCAAGAGGACACTTCTTACCACAAAGAAGAAACCAATGCTCATCATCTTGGCCGTCCTCTGCACATTGTGATGAGCCAATCCTCTTCTCTCAATCAGCTGTTGGGAGACGACATCACCTACACCCACTAAAGACCCTGGAGGACAAACAACAGACAGATACTGTGGCTGCACATGGTAGTCATAAAGGTGATTTTTGTCCTGTGGATGTTGTAAATCATAATAATAATCAGAACAATCATGACAATAATAACAATAACCTTTATTGAAATAGAACTTCAAGCTTAAGCTTCCGAAACTTCAAGAATAAAAATAGAATATCCAAAAACCCATGTAGCCCCCCAATGACTTCACCAAAAATTAAGAACGTTAGTGCATAAATATTGTGTAACAGCACTGCGTACATGAACAGATGGGGGTGCAAGTACGAAAATACTATTTCATGAATCAATAAGTGAAATGTAAAGAAGAGAATACAGCTCATATTAGCAGATTTAAGAGTAAAAAAAACATAAGCAGATAAAACGCTAATAAAGGAGATAATCTCATATTTGAAATTTCCCCCAATGGGGGATCAATAAAGGAATATTCTATTCTATTCTATTCTATTCTATATAAAACAGGAAGAAAGCCAATAAAAGAATAAATTCATGATAAATTTAAAATAGGTAAATGTGCAAAGTTTATGGAAGTGCATAAAAAAGTCACATAGGGAAACTAAAACAAGACCACGTGTATGTATATATCCATATACAGGACATTAATTTATGTATTTCCACTGCAACTGCAAGAGAATTTTTTATTCTGTATTCAGGCCATAAATGCAAGCAGACAAGTAAAAAATGTACACCAAAAAGCAGGTTATTCTCACATTTATACTCATTTGTATAGTAGATCTGTGTTCAGAAACACATTCATTGCCATTGTATGCTGCATACAAATATGCTGCGAAATGAAAATTCAATAAAAACGGTTAAACTAAAAAAAAACTGTTCACCTCAGTTATATATGTAGCTAAATTATCTGTATCGGTATTAAAAATGGGCAGAGTTCAAACGGGGAAAGGGTGGAGTTCGGTCCAGAAATGGGTGGGACCTCACCAGAAGTTGTTACTGTAAAGCTGAAATGAATGTGATTTGATTAGAAGTTACTATAATGATTGATTATAAGAAAACTATATACAGAACAGCCTCAAATTCCTGACGCTTTGTAATAACGTTTCCAAATTTAAATTGTTAAAACCCTCTTTGATTACTATGATTTGAAAAACTCACAGTACATTTTGTCCACAATCGATCAAAGTTAGCAACAGTCTGCCAAACGCAGGCGCAGCGTGGGTTTGTTTTGCTGATACTTGTCTTGTTTCCTCATTTACAGTGACACAGACACTCAAGCAAGCTTTTCAAAAACAGATTTTCAGCATGAAGCTTAGCGAAATTATTTCAGTGTGCGTATTAGTGCTTTCCTGACACTGTTAGCACATTTAAAGACCATTTTATGTGCTGATATAGGAGAAAATAGCGCACAGCTCATGATAATTCTCTGTGGGCTTGTCAATACAAACGACACCTTTCATACATGTAGTCATTTGATCCTTATTGATTAGTGGAACTAAAAGTGCATTAAACAAAATCGCAGCTGTCGATTTAACCCCTTTCAGGGTGATATTTTGTGCTGTAGTGTGGGTATCAGGATTTTCCTCCCCCTGAATTGAACTGACTGAACTGCTAAGCCTGTGAACTCTCAAAGGTTGACGATAATGGAAGGAGGATTGACAGAAGACCCAGTTTACGATCTAACAATAAACCTGATAGCTGCGAAAACTCTCACATTCAAGAAGACATGAACCGCATCAACAAACACACACTGGACACTGAAAAAAGATTAAAGGGACTGATTTTTGCATTTAGATTAGCATGTTGTGAAATTATTCAAATGCTCAAATAAAATGTATGAAAACTGAAATTACCACCTGGCGGTTGTACGCACTCACGAACCAGTCAAGCTACAGTTACAGTTTACGTCAATGTCTGTCCAGACTCATCTGTAGCCGTGACAGTTGACAATGCTTCAAATATGCTGCAAAGAAGCTACAGATTCTCAGACATGAATGTTTTACACATCTTCATACCCGGCGGCACAAAGAATCGATACAATCAGCACAGTTTTGAGGTCCGCGCCCAAGATTAGTGTCACCAATCCAGTATCTGACCAAATGTCTCCCCTTCAGTCATGGAGATATGACATTATACAACGGCCAGAAAAATGTTTTTGCAGAACATTAGGATGTCACAGTAAATCTGACCTTCTGGTGATAAAATGTCATCACCTTTTCATTTTATCCTGTTAGACATTTGTGTGAAATTTTGTCCAAATTAGCATATGAGTTCTTGAGTTATGGCTAAAACCATTTGACCATCAAATTCTAATCAGTTCATCATTGAGTCCAAGTGGACATTTGTGCCAAATTTAAAGAAATTCCTAAAAAACCGTCTTGAGATATCGCAGTCACAGGAATGAGACGGATGCAAGGATGCAAGGTCGCAGTGACCCTTGACCACCAAATTCGAATCAGTTCATCCCTGTGAACGTTTGTGCCAAATCCAAAAATATTCCCTCGAGATGTTCTTGAAATATGTCGCTCACAAGAAATTTTAAGTACCAGATCACAGTGACCTTGACCTTTGGCCACCAAAATCTAGAAGAAAATCCTTTGAGGCGTTCATGAGATATCTCGTTCACAAAATTGGGACGGACAACCTGAGATATCGTGAAGCGAATTACAATTTGTTAATTTGTTTGTTCTTACCCACTCAGTCATTACACCCACATTACTGTTGGCGATTTATCAAAAATCTCATTGTGTAAATATTCTTTAGAGAGTAATATACCAATATTCATCCCACAATTTCAGCCCAAATATCGGTATCTATTAAGACATTTTGATATTAAATTTTTATCCTATTTTCTCACAATTCTCAATCCTGAAGAGCCCGCCAATACTTTACTTAAATCCTATTATTTAAAACTTAATATTCAAATCAGACAGCTAAAGTAAAGTGCAGGCATTCTGCGATTTCTTAAAAATAAATCAAACCATTTACGTTGCAGTGAGGATCTTCTGTCCATTAAAAAAAACCTCATTCAGCAGGTGGAGAAACCCCACTAACATCACCTCACTGTAGCCCACAACTGACAGCACTGTGTCATAGCACGGCCCCAGCTGAACAAGAGACAATCTTTCCTTAAAATGTCACGGGAGAACTATTAAAGGGTAGTTAGGGTGACAAGGTGGACACGCACTCACCAAAAATGTCAATTGCACACCCTGAGAGCAATAAATACGTTGTCACTTTGACTCAAGACTCCCTGATGGACAGTAAAGCACTTAGACGGTTTCACTCAGCATCATCAGCACTTCAGTTTGTATTAAAACTACTCACAATAACTTGTAATAAAGTTAAACGTCTTTTGGCTTTGTCGGTTGTCTGAGTCACTGAGCATCTAGTTTGACCTCAGTCAACCTCAATGAGAGGTCTGCACTGATCTGACAAGAGGAGTGGACGAATCATTGAAATACAGCTACATTTTTGATGGGAAAACCACCAAAATGTTTCAAAGAGTGGTAATTATCACAAGCCAACAAAAACCATTTTTACCCACAAAAAACAAACAAATAAACAAACCATAAACCAGCTCAACTAATCAAAATCCTGCAGAAATTCTTTAGGAAATTTTAATTAACTATTATAATAAGAAAGACTAATAATCGCTGGTGGAAGAAGTTATCAAGTCCTTTACTTCAGTGAAATTAGAAATAGTACAGTCTAAAAATACCTCATAGCAAAAGAAGTCCCAAATTCAAAATGTTAAATTAATTATTATTATCTGCACTAATAGGATCATAGGTTAAAGCACTCATTAAGCAGAGTGACTTTTTCACAATGTTATATTATTATTATTATTATTATTCGTCATTGTGGAGCCAAATTTTTAATAAACTTTGTGTACTACTCGGCACATTAGACACGTCACATTACATGTTTTTTTTTAGTAAAATTGAATTATAAGCATCAAATAAATGTAGCTGAGTCAAAAGTACAATATTTGGCTCTGAGATATAGTGGTGTCGAAGTATAAAGTCGCAAAAAGACGTACAAGTACAGCTCTGTAATAAGTTAGATTATTATTATTATGTTATTATTAGTCAGAGTATCTTGCTGATAGTTATTGTGTCTCCTTTTCTGCTTTAACACAGCAGTTTCCCCCGCTCTGAGGCTAATGTAGGATCATCTTATCAGACAAATGGTGAGCATTGTCTCCATCTAGTGGTGTAAAATTGTGTTACACTGGAATACTGCAGCATTACATTGCTACACTTTTTTGAAAACATGGACATTTAAAATTTGCTCAAATATTTTGGACAGATTGATGAGTTATATTTTCAGTCATAGGAGATATGGTCAGAGTCACAGATCCTGAGCATGTTGCTCTGTGGATCAGCAAGTTTCAGAGGAAGCAACTTCAGGAACTTCTTTGCATTTTTGGACATGAGGGGTCAAAGGTTATAGGTTTATGTTCTGGAAGCGTTCTCCACAGGCTGTTTGGGAAACTGTCTGCACAATAGACTTCCTTCACCATCTAACAATTTTGGGCTGTTGTAGTTGTTCTTCAAGCTTCTACAAGTGCAAACACACTTTCAATATTGTTTATGGACTTACTTTAATGTGATGTCGTATTTTTATTTCTTTGTACCTATTTTATCTTTTTAATTTACTATTCTATTTCCTTTTATCTGTGGTTTGATTGCTTTTATTGTTTCTGTTGTTGTTAATTTTGTCTATTTCTTTGTATTATTTTATATCGACATTAAGCATCTTTTCAATTTTTTTTTTTTTTTTTTTTTTTAGTAAGAACATAATACGCATGGCAAATTTGTCCACAAAGTTACCATCACTGAAATAGGTGTGTCATAATTGCTTTTTTTGTTTGATGAACAATCTAAACAATTCAAATGTATTTACTTAGTGCTATGTGTATTTTTAAAATGGTAATTTTGCAAATAGCCACTTTGCACAGTTACTAGGCTCAAAGGTCTCTCTTTTTTGTTGATTCGCAGGCTGAGCTGCACTGTTCACGGGAGCAAAGGTCATGAAATGTGACAGGCAGTTGAACTTTTTAAGCCCCCAACTTAAATCATCACTTAACTTTAACCAAAGAGTGAGTTTAAGTATTACAAAGAACATTATTGTACCTCCTAACTGCCTATTTATTACTAACTTCATTTGTGTGCTATGTTTTGGAAATGACATTTGCAACTTTTGTGCAGCTGCAGTTGTTAAATGTGTGCAGTGTGTAAAACAGACTGAGTCCTACCAGCAGTTACTATCTGCACCGTCCAGGGGCGTTTGGTCATCAGTGCTTGGTAGGATCTCCAAAGGCCTGCCATTCTCCCTTCTAGGAAAAAAACAAAGAATAAATTACAAAAAGGGACATTGCAAAAAAATAAAAAAATAAAGAATAAATCACCCCGCCCACCGACAGGCAATGTGATTCAAATCAAGCCAGCAAATAAGCGCCGTTACACTGTCAATTATGGCTTGTTAGTTTAAGTAGCTATTCTGTTTCTTTAAGGGAGCGTTGGAGATAGCTACTGTTTACCTAAGCAAATAATTACTCAAAAATTAAATTCATATTTTTTACAGTTCACCCTTCTGACCATTTCGGCATGGAATGATTGATACTTACTTAAACATTTTAATTTACCCACATGATCTGTTAGCAAATTGACATAACGACATTACAGCATCAAGCTGTGTTTTAACTAAAATACGCCGTCCTCTGTGAATTCTGTCGACGCCGAATTAACGAGTGGCTTCAAATGATTTAGTTAACAATAAAAATCTAGTTTTGAAACACACGTAGATTTATAAACAGCCGAGAAAACTTTAAATTGTTAAGTTTTTGAGTGCAGTTCGGCGTGACGGTCGGTCACATTTTGGCTAAGCTAACGTCACAGCAAGTTTAGCGCCGCGTCTTAATTATCGGCGTCAGAGCAGGTTGTTTATAGCTAACAGCTTAAAGTCTGTAACATTAACGAGTTGTGAATCAAAGTAACTTCTAGCGTTAAAATTCAGCGTTTATCTTTTAACTGCACAAGACAACTGCTTAGCTACCTCCTCACGAGCAAAAGTATCGCCGCGTGTATCCAAACGTTAACGTCTTTAAATACTTTGAATATTGTTAATCAATGTAAATAAAGTGTGTCCATGCCTGTCAATGCGCCCGGCTGCTGAGTGAGCTGCTGGTGATGCCTTCACGTCTCCGCATCCGGTCCGAAATTTTGACATCTGCAATTAGCAAAGTAAAAGGCAGAGTTATGGGGGAACAGAAGTGCTTTGCATTGGTGCAGTTTCAATATTTATAGTATTGTGCAAAAGTCTTAGGCAACCATAAATCTGTTGTTTTAGCAAAGATGCTATGAGGATATAAATGTATTTGTTTCTTGGTTTCTTTATTAAGATACAAATAAAGAATATAGAGAACATGCTACTTTAGCCTGGTGAAGTTGGGTTTTTTTTCCTGAAATATTTATATTTTTAATACAGTTAACATATTTCCAGTATGTTATTGTTGTATGTTAGTATACAGACTACCAAGAAATATGTATGATACTTGTAGCATTGCTAAAATAAAGTTTCATGTGGCCAAAGACTTTAGCACAGTACTGTATACGCTCACATTTTTTTCAAAAATCTATCAAAAACTATTTCTCCAGAGACTTTGATAAATATACTGTACTGTATAAAGCAACACTTGCAATTAGTATCGAAGATGAAAAAGTTATCACATATTTTGTATGTGATTAAAAAATATGCACTATTGTTGCCATTATAATTTTAATTGGAAAATTTCACATTCATAAAACTAAGTTTATTAATTAAATCCCATCCCTTCAGGTGTTTTTTTTAATTGAAACTGATTGCTATATTGAGTGTCTTAAATTTGTGACAAATAAATGGCACATACTCAAAGTAAAGGGGTTTTCAGCAATTCATGTATTAAATGCAATCAGACTCAAAAATGAAAATGTTTATTTCACATACTCCTGCTATTGTTCTATCTTACATGCAAGAAGCTACTCTGTATGCAGTCCTTTTTATTTGAAGAGAGTGGAAAAACTTGCTCTTACACTGCCCTTAAAACTTTCAAATGGAGTGCAAACAAAGTAAAACATTTCCTTTAGTTCTTGAAGGCAGCACTAGGACTGCAGGATGCGTCACTTCCGCTGTAAACACGACAAAGTACAGTCTGCCGCCCTCCTGTGGGCAACCCAAGTAGAAAATAAAATCACAGAATTAAAACTACAAATTATTTCTTTTAAGTTAGTATTTTTTATTGTGTACAAGTGAAGCAGAACTTAGAAAAACACTACAAAAGGAAATCTTTCTCACAGAGGACATGCTCACCTGTCAAACACAGGTGTAACTACTAACATGAATCATGGCTGCATCCCATTCGGCTGTACCAGAAAATGTCTTCATTGAGCAGCTAAATACAACTGATCCTTTGTTAGTGTTGCCAGTTACACCTGTGCTTTTCCTATGACAAACGTCAGATGTGAAAATGGTTCATCGATGTGCACATTGCATTTTGTTTTTAGCTATAGTGTCATGTAAATCACTTGATGTGTTTTCTCATAAAAAAAAAAAAAAAACTTGCATTATACAATACAGTCTAAAGTGACAGTGGATTAAGTTATTATAGTTGTAATATGCTGCCAATTACAGCTGAATGTAAACTTTTCTCATCACAGATATTTGACAAAAGCAAAGTGTAACTAATAACAATCATAATTGGTTCCATTCATGTACATGGCTATAATTTTGAGGTACTTTACTTGAGTATTTCTATTTTATGCTACTTTAAACATCTACTCCACTGCATTTTGATTGCCAGTATTGTCCTTTTATCTCGACTATATTTATTTGACAGCATTTATGGATTCAGATTACTCATATAAAATACAAAACAGCTAATGAATGGTAAAGCAATTTTAAAAATTAAACTTCTGGGAAGTATATAAAATATCTAAAATGAGCTCCACCTTTACCAGCTGTGACACTGAAGTGATGGTCACATTAATGCACCTTTAAATATAATCCTGTAATATATCATTATGAAAGTGGCCATTCTGCATAATGGGAGCTTTTACTTTTGGTGCTGTTTTTTAAAGCTAATGTTTTTGTTTTATTACTTTAGATTTTAGACGTTGTACTTTTACTTGTAACAGAGTATTTTTCAAACTGTCGCATTTCTTCTTTTAGTGAAAGATCTGAGTACTTCTTCAACTACTGTTTGTCAGTAAAGCATTCACGCTGGCCAGCAGCACTTGAGCACCTCAAAGGAATGCGGTCATTTTTAATTTCAGTCAAACTTTTGTTAAAATGTCCAGAGAAAAGGGCCCATTGTCAGTAAGTAAACCTGGGCATTGAATATATCTGCAGAACTTCAGTGTAACAAACATTAAAACAATATTACATTGTCTTTGTGACTTGGTTTAATGGTTGGGATGCAATGCAAAACAAAAATGGGAAGATGCAGAATCCCTGCAAACAACATATTTAAATAAAGAAAAACATTTTTTTAAAAAGCAGCGGTAAACAAAGTCACCACAACTAGTAAGCAACGAGTACAGGCCAGTTTCTCTATTATAACTCTAAAAATATGAGCAGTTTAACATATGAAATACTGCTGAGACTTCAAGTTAATTTGTATACACCTATACGCTAACACAAGTGCTGTAAGTTTTGATTTTAAATAGTGACATTTGACCACTCACAATAACACCTGGTGTCATTCGGTCTGCTGGTCTATAAATTAATAATCTGCTCACAAGTGAACATTGATAGTAACGCTGCAAACAAGCGATTAAAGGCCACACAGAGCGCTACAATGGCAGTTTCCACACTGACAAAACAATGAAATACAAAGCTATACATTGACTTAATTAGCAGCTAAAGCTGAGTGAAATGTTTTCTAATGTAACAATGATGTTTTTAAACCCATTGAATGAATTAAAATGTTTTTAACTTAAAATAATGAAGCTTTTTCTTACCGCGGTGGAAATGTACGGAAGCAAATAAGAGACGTACATATTTGAACTTCAACAGCTACTGAAGAGGGAATACACCACTGAACTAATAACATTAAAACATTTTACTTTGTAAATCATGTATCTACATTTATCTGTTCTAAACTGACCTCTTTAAAAAATC
Source organism: Plectropomus leopardus (assembly GCF_026936395.1). NCBI lineage: Eukaryota > Metazoa > Chordata > Actinopteri > Perciformes > Serranidae > Plectropomus > Plectropomus leopardus. The sequence goes on from NC_142191.1 coordinate 24,241,754, forward strand.
AGATTACATTTCTTGATTTGAGATTTCTAAAGCTGAAATTGACTTTTTAAAGTCAAGTTTCAGAAATAAAAAAGACTAGGGATACCCAGGAAAGAACAGGAAATCAAGCTTGAATGTTTAGACCAGTCAAATTTGACTGATGTTCTTTTTAAAAATGTTTTCAAAATAAATTTTTAAATTGGAATTTAACCAATCAAATTTGAACAACCTCAAACTATTTTTATAGTAAAAAAAAACTCTGAATCTGAATTTGTTGAAAAAATAAATAAATGAATAAATATAATTTGATATAATAATTTCTAAAAGGTAAATTCAGGACAAATGAACCCCGATACATGGTTTTCAAAGTAAAATATTCTATGAATTCAGTGGCGTTAAAATTGCAATAGTTACAAGTTTCACTTGAAAAAATGGATAAAAACGGCCCCTTTGTTATTGTTGTGGTAAGCACCGAGAAAAAAAAAATTAAACAGATAAAACAAATAAAACCAACAACATATGTCTGTTTCCCCTTAATTATCTGTCAGTCTTCTTGTTCAAGTATGAATCCTTGTTTCTTTCACTGAAAGTTGCCTGAGATAATAAATACCATTTTACAGTACAGACAGCTGGAGCTTCATCAGCAGAGCAAAACTGTAACACACAAATAACTCTTATGTTGAGCTTCAAGCTAAAATGACAGTACGCTGCTATGGAGACATGATGTATTACCTCTAACTCACCCTAAACATCCAATACTTGTACTAGAGACTTGAATTAAAAGATGAGGCATCATTTTCTGTTTTTCAAGTCTTTGTGCAAAACGATGATTGGAATGATCAGATTATTACTGATTAGACTGATAGCAGTGTATTGACTGATCAATTTGACACTATGAGGTAAATTTTTTTTATAACTACTGTTAAAATTCGGGATTAAAACTGAGCCTTGCTCTAGCCAAAAGTTCCCAGCAAAAGATTGAAGAATGATTTCTTTTACGATATTTGAAGGCAAAGATGCTCACTGTGCAAAATTCTGAAAGAAACTTTTAGATTTTAAGGCTCTTCCAGTAAACTGACAGTACGTGAATTTAAAACATCAACTCTGAAGCTTCGTGGCAGCAGCTTCAGCAACAAACACACATTATTTACATCATGAGGAAGCATCTTTCTCATGCAGCTTACGTTACCATTGCGGCACACCCTTTTGAGATTGCAATGGAATTAATACAACTCGGAGAAAAGGTGTCAAAGCCAACAAACATCCTGCGGGACAGGTAACGCTCGGATCCCTTTAAATCTGGCTGTAAACTTCAGCGGGGAATGGCACGAATGGAAATCTTTACTGAACTCTCACTGACTTCATCAGTAATCACACTGACCCAACAGTGAACTCCATTCGGGGACAGGAAGCAGTTTGTTAAAGCATCACCTCTCTGGTCTGGAGGATGTCGATGGAGCAGATCAGAGCGGCGAGGGATGAAGGAGAGTCTCTTCTTTTATGACTGTAAGCGCTTCTGAAACAACCCTCCACATGCCTGATTGGTCCTCTCTTCAGAAGTCCATCCCTTCATCGCTCTCACACCAGTCTGACGGAGCATCGGTGCCAAAGTAACGATCTCCAAAATTACCTTTGGAAACAAAAAAAAAAAAAAAAGAGGAAAAGACAAATGAGAAAAAGACAACAAGTTTTTAGTTTTGTCATGCATTTTCACCATGAGGCTACTTCAGCACAAGATTGAGGTTCAGGTTCAGGTGCAGCTTGAAGAGGCTACAACTTGCAATTCATTGCGCAACCTTGTGTTATAACACAACAAATAAACCTTAGAAGATTTTTGGCTTTTGTAATTGCTACTTAGCCGTGTGCTCCTTTTCCTGCATCTGTATCGGCCCCATCATGGTGTTGTGACCCTAACAATATAAACAGTCCCCGTGTATTCTGCACAGCTTCGCAATTTAGTCCAATAATTGCAACTTTAACGAAAATTTGACCAATCACTGTAGTTTCCCATGAGGCAGCTGCCAGAAGGTAACTTTCTTGATTCCGATTGTGAGGATGCAGACGTGTTCGACATGAGTTTCTCACATTTACTAACAAAAAATACTGCGGAAGAAAGTGCGAGGCCATTTCCTGATGTTTTGCACAAAATCTGGGGTTAACAGTTTTGCACATTGTGCGATGTTGTATTTAAGCCCAAGGAAAAGTCATCGATCGACCAGCACTTTTCCAACACAGCTAGAGAATGTCTGAAACGCTTCGACAACTGACAAGACAAATCCCGCTGACAGAGGCTATAACAGTCTACTGTACGTGCTGGAACAGTTAAGGTGATTTAGATTAAATATAGTGCAGCCAAAATCACAAATTCACGATATGTCTTCACACTTTGGCAATTACAGAAAAAAGGAACTATTTTTTTTAAATTTTCACCTGCTTCGTGCAATTTAGAGCAACAATAATACAACACCTAGAGCATTGTAAAATGCATTACAACTTCTGAAAAAGCTGCTGTGAAATCAGGTACAGCTGTGTGGACCTAACTAAGATCTAATTAATAAGTAAGATTTCAAACTAGATGTGGCAACTTTTCAGTGAGTTTATTTTTACTGTGGCTCAGACTTTAAGTTTCTATCTTTATCTCACCATGTTGAGAGTTCATGCTGCTAAGTTTCTGGTTTGTTACTACAGCTGCTGTGAGTCCTTTGCTGGTATTTGGGGTCCAAATGGAAATAATTAAATTTGCACTATTTAATTCACCGTAGAGGTGAGCCAGATGAGAGCAGGAGTCAGAACAGTGACTGTTCTGATCGTAGGCTTCACTTCTTCTACAGTTCTCTCCTAAACTGTAGTTAACAACGTAATCATATCTAACAACCAAAATCTCTCAGAAATACTGGATTTGGATTGTTTGTTTAGCCTCAGACACATATTTAATCATTTTGGGCAAACTGTAGGCATCTGTGAGATCATGAAAATACCTTTGAAGATGCAGCCTGCTGGGAACAAAAATCATATTTTCATTTTTGTGTAGGGGATGCTATCAGACAGGCTATCAGAGTCCTGATGAAAGAAAGTGTAACTGATCGACGTCTTAATGAATGAGTCTCACGTAGAACAGCACAGGTATTACTTATAATGACCGCTCTGTTCTTTTAAAAAATGTCCCGCTAAGTTATTGCAGTGTGACAGTGAGCCAGCATGAATAACCGCAGGACCCTGAAACTGAAGCAGCTAAATGGAATTCAGCTGTCATTTTATTATTTTTATCGGTGCGTTTTTGACTGTGTCGTGTCAAACATTAGATGAAATTACGTTACAATTTACACCTGTGGCTACATCTTAATCACTGAGGTCTAAGCAGATGTTTTTTTTTAATCAGCTGTCAGGATCTGCTGTGGCATCACCGAATTTTGGCCAGAGGTGCAGCATGTTGAACAGCTCAAACCCAAAGAGAGCAGCGATGTGATTCAGTGTTGATTTACCACTTAAAACCTCACCAGCTGATAGATCCATCAATCACATTTTCTTATTGTCTTCCACTGGCTGCTAATAAAGGTTGAAGATAATTCATAAAGCTTTGCAGCAGCTGGCTCTGGCCAACATAACTGAGCCGCTGAACTCTTACAGCACCGCAAGGTCAGTTAGGTCCTCTTATTGAGGACTCGGAGACATAAAAGCAGAGGTGATGGTGCCTTTACTGCCCTCTGGAAACAACATGTCAGATGAGCCTGTTAAACACTTCAGGCAGCTCATTTAGACACAGTTTCCTCTATTTGCAACATCATTAGATTCTTATGGGTAGGTTATGTGTGTGCATTAATTTTTATGTATTTGTTCTTGTATGTAACTATAAAAGAGCCACTAAATTCTCGCAGCTGATGACTAAAGGCAAGCTAACGTGGGTCAAACTGCTTCTTAGACGCTACAAATTCAGGTGAAAGGGGAAAAAGACAGCTCCTCACCAATGCCTGGGATGATATGGAACTGGTCGTTGACCTCCTTGTCCACAGCGGTGGTGATGATGCGCACTTTAGGGAAGGCGTAGGCTACAGAGTGGACGCCCATCTCCGCCATAAGCAGCGACAACAGGAAGATCTTATCTTCGGCTACGTCGTGGTCCTTCGGAGGAAATAGGGGACAGAAAATGCACATAAATGATCATTCACAATCACTGGTGGTGGCATCATGGAAAATTCCTCCAATAATCTTCATATGATTTAAAGGGTTTATTTTCATTTTTAAATCCAATTCCTTAATATGCCACTGAGGACACATTTCGACTGATAAAATGACGAACAATAATAACATGACACTCCAGTGGTCAGTGTTTTTTTTTTTTTTTTTTTAAAAATGAGCCATAAAAGTTATGTCGTCCTACTAGCAGCACTCTGACAGCCATGAGGGCAGCAGCTCCGGTGGACACGGTGCTGTCCATCAGGATGACGTAGTCTTCACTGATGTCTTTAGGCAGACGAAGGTAGTGAAGCTAGAAGGAAGGAGACAAGACATAACAAGACATAACATCACATAACATTTTAAAAACAGATATTCTGATATTTACCATCTGTATTAATCTGTTAAAATCATAAAATACCCATAAAAAATAAAGAATTGGCAGTTGTTTTTTGTTGTTTTTAATAGCTCCTTTTGGTCAGTTATGTCATAATATTAAAAAGGAAAAAGCAAAAGTACGCATAAAAAAACCCTTAAAGGTTCTATGATGTTGCAATAATCTATGCTCAATGTTCCTACAGCTTAAGGCAAGTAAAAATGTAAGACTTAAGACTTTTATTGCTACTTGGCATGAAATTTAAGACCAATTTTACAATAACCAACATAGATGGACAATTTTGCCCAAATGTTTATGGTAAAATAAGACAGGACATTTTTTTGTCCTGTGAAAATGTTAATTAGATTGATTTATGACATTTTAGTAAAAATTAAGGACTTATTTTTAGATTTATGAATTTGGTTGTTTGGTTGTCGCTTCGAGCGTCTGCGGCAGTTTTTCATAGACACTTCATGGCAGCTTCATGAAGTTTTCTCGGGGTAACAAATCAAAACTGATAGCTGAAAAAAACCCAACATTTTCTCATCTTCTATTGATATAACTATTGTTTGTATCTTATATTATTCTTTGGTATTTTACTCCATCTTGATTTTGTATTATCTTGTCTGGTTTTATTTGACTTCCTGCAACCATGAATGTTTTGATCCTGGTTCAACCATGTAAAGCACTTTGTAACTGTGCTGTATAAATAAAGTTTATTATTTCACATAGTTGAAAGCGGGAAGTCTGAATGAAAATCTTGAACTTTGCTTTTCACTAACACATTTCATCTCAGGTAAGGCTGTAACTTTCTGCCAAATTATTTCTGCATGTAGGAAAGAAACACAAGTCAATATGTTTATTATTTATGTTATTATGCAATTTTCTTCTCTGTGATGAAGTCTTGTAACACTTTTAAAGCCAGCACCATGCTCATAAAACTCCTGCTGAAACTTTGTGAAGCAAAAACAGTACTTCAATACTACAATACTACAATACAATAATATTTGAGATTCACAAACCTCTGGTTCCCCCGTGTCATGGTTGGTCTGAATGAGGATCTTTCCCAGTCTGATGTCTTTACACACAGCCATCAGAGCCTGCTCCATCGTCTCTCCTGCTCTCAGGATGGAAACACCTGTAATCTACGAGAAACGCAGAGGAAGTGAAGTGAAATTTCTCAATACATCAAACATTCTCCTGGCTAATCAAAGCCACCAAAGTCCTCATATATACATTGCTTAATGCTAAACTTGGTTTATCAAAGATCCTGAAAAACGTCGTAACTTTCTCTGCATCATGTGGACTGTGCTGTAGAGGTGTTAAATTATACTTTTTTTCTAGTTTATGATGTAAGAAAAAAAAACTGTCAGGGTATGGCAAATTGTAATGGGTGTGACATTGCTGCTTTGCATCTAAAACTTGTTTTTTGTCACTAAAGGTCTTGACACTAAGCTTATGGTCGGCCGTCGCTCAGTGTTGAGCAGTTGTTGAGTGTCTTTTGCCCTATTTTTTTCCAGTGTGTCCCACTAATCGGCCCTTGTTGGCTGTTTTTTTTTTCCGGATGACTCAGCATGTCGTTTTCCCATCGTTGTGTATGAAATCCCTCTGATTTGCAGTTGAGCTCAGCACACGAGAAAGAGAAATGGAAGTGAGGAAAGTAAACAAATGACTAAAGTCGAGAGGAGGTGAGATCGAAACAAACTCGTTAAACTAGGTAAGGTTATTTTTCTAACCATTGAGCTTTTAAGCAGAAACAGTTTGTTATTGTTTGTGTTATTTTTCACTTGAGTACGGTAAATATTATTTGTTCTTGTCTAAATTATGTCTTGAATTTGTCCTGTCATTCTTCTGGCTTCCCTTTTTGAATAACAAATACAGACCATCACTGCCTGCTGCTATGGAGTTATTTCATGTGGGCACAGAACGTGTTTGCTTGTTGCCTGTCGGTTGTAGTCTTTGTGGTGTATTCAAACGTCATTTTTCGGCTGAGACACAGGCGACATTAGGTAACAGTCCGCCTTTGTCACAGCTTGTTTTTTCGATGTGGCTTTGGTGCGTCTGGGCCGTAACATAAACACTGCAGCTTGGCAAAGGTGCTGAGTGGCTGAACACGAAACGTGGACTTGGTGACCACAAAGCTAATCTAACGGTTTACAGGAGCATAAAAGCAAACTTACTCTTTTACCGCTCAGCCTCTTGCCGTTGTAGATGCCACCCTGAGGCGTCTCCACAGATACTGGCTGGAGAGGGAGGAAAAAGATGAGGAGGAAAATAGGAAAATAGAAAACCACCAACCACTTTAATATTTACACCAGTCAACAGCAGGTACCACCACGATACAGCACAAGCAACTTAAAGCATTTTAACAGTCGAGAAAAGATACTGTGCTTTATTTATATTCCAGTAAGATTCAACCTTAAAATGGAAGCAGCGGGTCAGTTACTAATCTTCACACCTCCACACAAACACAAAAGACTTACCTTGAGCGGCAGGAAGGAGAGGGCATGCTCGATCAGAAGCCTCATTAATCTCTTGGAGTAGAAGATAAACTCGTCTCTGTTCGTCTCCTTGTTCCTACACAAACACACGGAGGTCAGGAGCAAAGAGGATGGAAAAGATTTGTAAGAGAACGGAAAGAGTCTGACCCACACAGGGAGTCAAAGTGAGAATGTCTCGACCTTTGATTTAAATTGTTTTCCTTTCTATCTCTCTCTTCTCCACCAACTTTCTGTACAACAATACGGCAATTGTTTTAAAATATTTTCTGTTAAAAACTCTGTTTAAAGCTAATTCAAAAAGACGTTGCTTGTGAGATGTGAGTGTGTATTCTGACCTGATGATGGTGTGCATGCCGCGGACCTGCGGCGTGCTCTCCATCACGCTGAGGGTTTTGGGTAAAGGCTGACCCTGGTGAGCCGAGGCCAGAGCCGATCTGTGAAAATCAAATATGAATAATTAATACGTTTTTGGTTTAATTGAGGGCATCAATTCTGTTATTTTATAGTTTTTCATCATAAAAAAGCATTTTCCAAAAAGCTCTGCGTGTTTTATAGGATTGGAATCCTGACTGTACAACATGCTATCCATGCACTTTTTGGGACTTAATAACAGCTTGTGGCAAGTTTTGTCATTATGGATACGACAAAGTGCTGTTAAAACCAAACACATTTCAGATTTGAGATGTGTATTTTAAGGATGCACAATAATGGTTTTTTTTGCTGATATCCGATATGTCAATATATAACAACTCAGTTGGCTGATAACTGATATCAATATATTCTCTTTTTTCCCCACCTAATTTTAGTGATCACCAAGTCTCTTCTGTCGTGGAATTAAGATCATATTATGCATGTGCTTTAGTCGTAATTGGCCCACCAGCAGATAGAGACGTAAATGCAATGCTTCTCAGTGTATGTATTATTCATTCATTATGCAAAGTGATAAAAAATACTTCAACTCAGGGTTCATGTTCACTTTGTCAAAAAAAAATCTCTGTTACATCAGCAGAAATCAGAATATTGGCCATTTCAACTATTTAATATTAAACCCAACATCTGCCGATAGTGATGTCAATATTATTGTGCATCCCTAATATAATTATAATAATTGGTCTAATACAACCTCAGAAAGAAGCTTCTTATTGTTTGTTCTCCAACATTCTGATAAAACTACAAATTCTGTGAAGTTTCCGTGTTTTTTTCACACATAAAGACAATAATGTAATGTTTGGGATTAGAAATTAATTAATAAATCCTGTCTTTATGTCTGACCAGCATAAGAGCAAAAGTAAGATGTATGTATGTGTGTAGATCACTGAGCCATAGTCTTATTACTGGAAAAGTAGCTGGGTATTCTATGTTTCTACTGCCAGGCAAAGGTTTTGGAAGCAAGATTAACACAATGTGTGTTAACACCTTAAGCCAACGCAATGCAAAACAAGAAATGCAATTCTGAAAATTGGCAAATGCGGAAAATACACTTTTGACACACATGCTTACAAAGTTCATGAGCAAAGAGAGCTAAAGCATCTATTCCTGCTGCCCTTTCACCGCTGAAATGTGTTGCTGCATGCTCTGTACACATACTAAAAGAAATAAAACATGCTTCTGCTTTAAACCTAAGTTTGCAAATGAGTTTAATACTTTCCTGCCAAAGCAGCTTTAGCATGTCATAAAAGGCATTAAAGAGAAGAAACAAGCATGTTGGCTTAAAGGTGTTCACACAGTCCAGTATGCACAGCTGATTGTAGCAGGTTGAAAAGGCCAGAGTGCACTGAAAACTGCTTTCCAAACTACGACACTACAAGAGGATGCACAAGGCGAGCCTCACATATCCCAGCGGAGTTTCCTCTGAAGAAGGTGACAGGTATTTCATTTGATAAGATTTAGAGATAAAAAGAGGAGAAGGAAAAAAGACAGAAAAAATACAGGAGGGAAAAATATACAAAAAGGACATGAAGAGACAAAAATAAAAAGGAGAAAAGAAGAGAAAAAAACTGTGTTAGAGCAGTGAAAGCGGCTCCACTACATCACTGCTCTGCTTCACCGAACAAATACTTTCTAGTTCTGGGCTGAAGAGCAGTGATTCAATTTGTCTTATAAGTGGGTTCATTTTAGGTGACTCAATTCAATCACACTCTGCGCAGGCTACTTTGGAAGGTGAAAATACAGATCAGTAACCCTTTATCACAGAGGCAGGTGGGTACACTACAAACCACAGAGAGCAGCCTTTATCCCTGCACCTTAAACAGCCTGAACTGCGCATTGATCTGTGCGTGTGTGAACTCTGGTACTTTCAACTGTTAGTGTGTCTGAAGCCGTGTGTCCACTGGTCCCATGTTGCACATTAAACCCAAACAATGTCAATACTGGTAAGCGCTCTATTCCAGTGTTAAAACACTTTACTGCTCAATAGAGCGCTAAAAAATGCACTAGCTGATCTCTGGACTGCTGCTACAAGACATGGTAGACTAAAGTAGTCATTTTTTAAACCCAAGGTTGGTGAGGTTGTGTGTAAAAGCCTGTGAAGCTTTGATGCTGTTAAAGAAGTATTAAAGGGAGATACTATATTGTCAGAAATTGAATATAATATAATGCTTTCTGTAATGTATGATCACCTGAAAATAACAATTGTTGTGTTTTGGTTATCTTTAGAATGAGCCGTTTATATTTACATAGGGAGCAGGTCCTTGTTTATGGCGTTCGCCATGTTGTCCTGCCATGTTTCTACAATGGCCCAGAGCAGACAAACCAAAAACTGGCTCTACGTAGGGCCATTCCTGTTTTTGCGTCATGCACCATAGTCAGCAGCCGCTCCGGGACAAGAGCATGGGGAAAACATTGACTTTTTTTTTTACACATGAAACTACTTAATTCAGTGTTTTGCTGGTTTTGATCCCTTGGCCTGTTTGTTTTGGAAAGGAAGAGACCTCAACAGATGATTTAGTTTCCGTTGAAAACCTTCTGAAGAATGAACACGGGGAATTATTTTTTTTGCATTTCTGCCTTTATTGGATATGACAGAGTGAGAGCGTGAAAGGAGGAGAGAGAGGGGACAACATGTAGCAAAGGGCTGTCAGCTGGAGTTGAACCCACGGCCACTGCATCAAGGACATTGCCTTCATACATGGAGCGCCTGCTCCATCCACTGAGCCACCGGTCGCCCCCACTGAGGGATTTCTAACCAGGAGTTTTGGTTGGTTGCAATCCTTACTGCAAGATACCACTAAATCCCCCTAAAACTTATTTATTTTGGCCATTTGGGGACCAGCAGAACCATCATGTAAACAAACTGACATATTGTCATCTTTGAAAGTTATTTGGTAAAGGTGTCTGCAAACTTACCAGCAAGTTTTTAACAGTGTCCCCTGACAAATTCAACTCCTTTAGCTGCTAAATGTTCCACTATCTTCACCAGCTAGCTGCTAACTTTGTCTGTCTGCTGTTTGGTGCTGAGCAGGTAGTGTGCACAATGTTTTTAAGAGTGTTTCTTCACTAAAAAAATAAGCTGCCTGATGCTGCTGGAAATAAAGTTGATAAGAGCGAAGAGAAAAAAACAAAACAAGTTGTTGTGACAATGAGCTGAATAATATCAAACTGTTTTTACTGATATGCATGTTGAATGATGTATTTTGTGGTTTCACAATGAGATCCATTATTTTTTTTCCTGTAATGCACCAATCACAGAGGAAGAAATCCATTGTAGAAGAAATCAATATTAGCAGAATTAAAGTTTCTCTGGGCAACAAAAAGCAATGTACTTGCAGAAGTTAACCAGATGGACTGGCTGATTGATTTGCTCATCAGTAAAAACAAACACACAAAAAACAAGACAATTATTCATAATGTCTTTGTTTTCAAATGAAGTGTGGTCAAAGATAGAGTGACAGCAGCAGGGAATGAGAGGAGAGAGAAGATGTAATAAAAAAAAGCAACAGTCATACCTCACAGTGATCTCACGCTGGAATGGTTACACAGCATTCAGGCAGGCAAGGGGAGTCGTGCACGCACAAGTAGACACACACGTGTGTGTGCAAACAGTGAAACGAGAAAAAACAAAAGGAGATAAGCCAATCTGCAACATAAAACCCCCAAAGCCAAACATTTCAATCAAAACAAATGTTTGTTTGTTAAAATGTAATATTAATGACACCCCCTTCAAATATGTAGGATGCAGGGCTGGGCAATATTAACATATATCGATCTTTAGTGGGATTGTATAAAATAGCCATATCTTGCTATGGTTTGGCAAAATTGCTTATTAAATGAATATTTCAAGTAAATTGTGGAGTCTGTAGCCATGCTAGCAGCTCTGACGCTGCATCATGTGTTACGGCAGTGCTAATGTTAGCAGCTAGCATGCTCCCAATGACACTGCTAACATGCTGAAGTTTAGCAGGTGTAAGACTCACTATGTTCAACATCTTATTGGATAGAGCGCTAGACTGCTTTAATTAGCAATAAACACAAAGTACAGTTGAGGCTGATGGGACTGTCATTAGTTAAGCAGCAATTTGGTAATAACCCAAAGTATTGGAAGAGCAAAACGTTTGATTTGATGATAGCGCAACATGACGGGATAACCACGGCTATTACTATTCATCCTGAATAGTTGGGTTTCCGTTCAAATGTAGTGCAAATTTCAACTGAATTTCCACAATATTGGTGAAGGAAAATGCTCTTAAAAGATGGTACATCATGACTGTGTGTCTTAACTTATTCGCCGAATCTGTTCAATACACTCAGTCACTTATTCATTACATAATTTCATAAAAAGAGGTGGATAGAGACACACTTAATGTGTTTACAAAATGTACAATGCCAATCCACGAAGCGGATGTTGAGATATTTCATTGGACGATTGAAACCATTTAGCTGCTGGTGATGCTAGAATAAAAGACATCACTTTGTGGATGGTATTTTATTAAAAACAGGACGCTATTTTGCTAATCTTATCCATGTTAAACACTGCGAGCATTGTGAATATGGGGGTTAAAGATGTGGCCATGAATGAAAATGTCAAAGCGGGGACAGATCATAGTTTGGTACTGATCAAAAAGTGTCTGCCTGACAGTGCAGTGAGGTGAGGAAAGACGGAGGACACCTCTCCTGGCTTTATGTGGTCATTACTCTCAGGTATGGAGTATAGAGAGAGAGACAGGTATAAAAGGATAAAAAAGGGGATAACAGGACTGGGGAACTCTTTTTACGTTCATTCTTGAAAGACTGAATTGACTGAACAAATGAAGTCTTTAGTTTGTTTTTAGTGTAATTTTATCATTTCAGAATAACTTAAGCACACCTTGCTTGATGTCATCCAAAACGGTGAGCCTAATAATGGTTTAACCCATGAAACCTGAGCCAATCAGCTTGATTTCTCTCAAAAACATGGAAGGAAGGAAATGAGCAACTTGGCAAGAAATAACCCAAAAACGGACAAAAAAATTTAGTAAAAAGTTACAAGAAAATTACCTAAAAATTTGCAGAATAAGAAGAAAAGTAAAAAAACAAACTACTAAACAAGGAAACAAGGAAAAAGTATTTACAATAAAATATATTATATATTCTGTTGCTTATTTTGAATATACAATCCTATTAATCATGAATATAGTTCAACATTCGATTTTCAGGCTGTTTTTTCATACAACTTCTCTGATGGATGATTGATGTTTTAACATCTCCAATTGAAAAAATCCTCTCTTTTCTATTAAGGCAGGGTGGTTTTCACTGTGATAAGTATTGTTGGGGGTGGTACCAGTATAATGAGCTATATGGCTTTTACCTACGGGTCGAATAGGTGTCTGTGCTTAAACTGGTATGATTTTATGCAAATCGGAATCTGTCACAACATGACTAAAAATATGTTTATTTATAAACAAATTAACGGAGCCACTAGTGTTTAACAGGTCATGCACAAATAACTGCCAAGTCGCGGCCTGCAGCAACATGAAGGAGATCAAATTCCAGTAGAGGGGAGAGGGGGGAAGATGTGCATGAGAGGTGCAGGTTGTGTTTGTTTACCAGAGAGTTTATGTGTTTTTTGGGGTAATGAGACAAACATGGCAGAGTTGGTCTCAAAGAAAACAAAAACGGCAACATTTTTGATTTGAGCTGAGCTACAAACCAGACTTGTAAACACTGCGAGAAAATGGCCATGGCAAACTAGAGGTGCATCACTGCCGAGTGGAGTGGAGTCACAGCACTCATTCATGGGCTCTGTCGAAGGCGTTTTTACTCCCTTTACATTCAATTAAAAACTCTGTGACCATCTCTGCTCACATTTCCATGCGTTCCTAATGTTGGCATAGATACATCCACCAGATGGCACTACAGAGCGGAGTCAGAGGTTTTTGGCAACATGGCAAAAGTAGAGAAGGTTTGGACCTCTCAACAGGAGAGGCATTGTAGATGCTGGTGTTCTGTGAGGCCATTAAATATATCACCGCATGTTGACAGAGAATTTTTTTTTTAAACCATACTACAAATTGCTCTGTTCGACCATTTTTACGTCTTTATTGTGTCCTACAATCGTACTTTGCTGAAGTTAAATCTCTGACGGTGCTGCTATTTTTTACCAGAATCCTTAAACGTTCAGAAACGTGCACAGACACAGACAAAATAACTGTTTACAGTCAGAAGGCTACTTCTGTGTCTGTATATGTATCTAACGCAGAGCGTAAATCAGCCATCTGTTTCTTTTTGTTCCACTTGTGAGCATTTGCTGAGTCAAGTGCGACACCTAATGGTGAAATTCAGTATAGCAGCGTTGTCCGTCGTTTGGCTTAACATCAAACCGGTTTGATAGTTTTTACATCAAATTGTCAGTTTTTACAACTGTCCAATCCAGTGGGTTTACTACCACATTTAGAGATTTGTCCCACCTCTACATGTACAATGTGAGCAAGACAGAAAAATGTGTGATGTATTTGCCGTCATTATAAATTTCATACACATAAAGGTTTTCTGATGGATGTTGGAGCACAGTCTGTGTGTGGTATTAATACACATTGTCTATGTCATGTTTGCATGTACTGACGAGGCAGCACATGCAAACCAGTAGACCGACCCTCAAAGCACCACAGGCCATGATCACAACATGATCACACCAAAACCTCTATTAATTTTCCCAAAAGCCATTGTTCTTTCTCAATATAAGTTAAAGTGCTTCAGGCGAGGCTTTCTACACTTTAGGAAACTTCAGCTTTTTAAAAGAGACACCTGATTGATGAAATCTAAGAGTGTTGATGGTGCAGCCAAACATTATGTTTAATCATTATGAAGCCCATTAGCTGTGTTACTGAGGTTATGGCTGTTGTGTTTATAATAGACTTTCCTCATAACCGCAGCAACACTGCAGTTTATTGAAAAGAAACAGAAATAGTCTTATCAGCACAACATGCAGTTGAGGCAGCATTTTTGCTACAAAAAAAAACCTCACAGACTGAACAAAGACTTTCAGTCTATAAGGGTGGAAATAACCAAGATAACCAAAGTGTTCAGCTGAATCAGTAAAATCCCATTAAAGGCCCAACAAACAAACAAATGCTGAGGAATCTTTACCTTCTCCAGCTGACTGTGAACGTGCTGAACAATCAAATCCAGTGCTACAAAGTTTTCTCCACCTGTAAACAAGTTTAACACACAAAGGACAAGAATTCACCACTCATTTTTAACCCAACTTGCCAAATTAAGTAGCACCAGATCAGTGTCAAGAAATGAATAAAGCGGGGACATACTGAAAAGCAGAGCTGGTATATTTCTGTTCAGTAAACTAAATTTCCACTCACCTCTGGGCACCACAATGTCAGCAGACTGCACTGTGGGCTCGATGTACTGCTCGAACGCTGGCTTTACAAACTTATTGTATTGTTTGATGATGCCGCTGATGTCCCGCCCACGCTGTGAAATGTCCCTCTTCAGCCTCCGTATCAGGCGGATGTCAGAGTCTGTGTCCACAAACACTTTCATGTCCAGCAGCTGGCAGATATAATGAAGAGGAGAGAAATGCAGTTAATATCAGATTTATTCTGTTTGCTGCATTTCTATGTCTTACTTGGAATTACAGCTGGTGGAGAGTATAATGTAACACAATACAGTAATGAAACGACAAATGCTACATTTGAGCAGTGTTAAATACAAATGTAATTGTATTAAAAGAAAAGGGAACAGTGGAAGACAGAAAACTGTACAGGCTTCATCTTTTAGTATTGTGAAAATGTCAAAGTCTGCTTTTCTGCACACTGAAAGTCACAGTTGAAAAATAATTTAAAAAAGTTGCTTCCATGATTTGACAGTTTTACAACTGAAATGTGACGCCGGGGTCAGGACATGTCAAGGAAGTCAGGAGCATTAAAAACTGAGGAGACATCAGTTATCACTGTCACTTTAAAGAGAAATTCAGCTCCATTAAACCGAACCTCAACTCAGCAAAACCAAGAAAAATCAATGATCGAGCGTCACGACACAAGTGGAACAACAAAAGAGGCAACAGCCTCGCTCACCAACACAACTATTGATGACTGCTGGAATAAAAAAGAAGTTGGTGAGTGATTTAGATGAGGAGGACAGTGGGGGTACAGGTATAACTCAGTTAAACAACAAGCCCGTGGCTTTTGTCTGCTGTAAATCTGACAAACTGACCAACCAAGAGAGGACATGTTGCCGGATAAGCATGGCTGTCAGCCCGTAGCCGGAATGAGGAGTGGATTGTTCCCAAAGGTTAGAGAGCACGGCTGTAGCTGTAGATCATTTTCTAACCTACTCCAACAGAAAGCACTCAGTTTCTTTACGCTGCAACAGTAAAACAGGGAAAATCCAAACAAGGCTTCTATTACAGTTATAGACTGAGGTATTTTTAACAAACTTTTTTCATCTGTTTCTTCATGTGGCAATGAATTTTAAGTATCTTTTTATAAGAGGTGGGAATCACCAGTGGCCAAACCATACCATATTTTCACAATACGTATTATGATACAATATTATTGCGAATTTAAATGCGATATTCTGAGTATTGCAATAAAATGTTTTTTGATATATTGCGATTTTTTTTTTACCTTTTTTTTTTTAAAAAAACCCTGCAAATTATGTCCTTAAGGAAAACCTCATCAACTCTGTTCTATTTAATAAGATAAAGATTTCTGTGTGTTTATCTTACTTTAGTTTATCTTACTTTAGTCATTTTTATAGCAGCAAAAGTGGACTGAAAACAATTTTATTATTCCAGTGGGCCACCAAAAGTTTTATTTGGATTTGGGATATCACTGATTTATATAAAAAAACCTGATACTTGGCATCCCTGTAACAATACAATATTGTCGCACAAAAATATCGCAATACTATGCTTAATCAATTTTTCCCCAACCCCGACTATTTATGAAGGAATGCAGTATATACTGAATATTTACCAACAGGTTCTTTGTTTGTTGATATGTGTAAAATGGACAATCTTAAAAAGCTTAAGCCCCTCTTGAGTAAAATGAAAGCCTGTCTAAAAAAATGCTTTTGAGATTATGGCAACACTTTTATTTTATGGCTGCATAATTTCAAAATAACTTCCTCAGAAGTTCCCTAGAAAAATAAGATTTGGTACTTATTATAAGGAAAATAAATTGCTGGTCAGGTAAACATCAAATGTAAAATTTCTCAACAGGCAAGTCGACAATACAACAAATATATCTTAATATGGTTTTAACCTGAGTTTTTTTTTTGTTTGTTTTGTTCAGTTTATGAGGAAATTCCCTTTTTATTTTGTATCAAACTATATAGGTCTTTTCGGGAAACTAGAGCGTTATCAGCGAATTATAGACGCATGCAGTAAAGTATTAAAAGTATTCAGTAATATTTTCACCTTGCAGTGAACTTTTTCATTGCTCGAACCTTTCTTAAAATACCTGTAAATAAAACCTATAGTGTAAATAAAACAATGTATTGTGCAATATTGTATATATGTTGATTGTTGTTGAATTATTCATATTTTTATATGAATATTCTCCTTTTCAGTATTTTTAATGTATTTTATATTCTCCTTTTTTATATTTTCTATTATATGTTGAATGTTACACTGAGTTGCTGTGACAAGTGAATTTCCCCGGTGTGTGGATCAATAAAGGGCTATCTTATCAAGCTACTTCATGACAATCAAACAAAAGTACTATAAATCCAGTTTGGCCATGACGGAGGCCAGCTTAAATGCAATAGATAGCCTTCAATGCACTTATAACAACAAACAGTATTAAAGGGTGTTACAAATGCTACTGTGCACACATAACATTTGTACATCAAGGTATAAATAGGGAAAAGCCACTTTGGCAATCCAAATTCTGTAATGTTTAAATGACAAATGTCTTATCTTTCATTATTATACGTTATATACATATATCCCAAATGTCTGTATGCAGCTTCTCAGTTACCCAAACCAGACCTCTCTATCGACATATCAGGTTTGCAGCTATAATTGAGTTCAATTACAAGAATGGACACAAAAGACGATTAATCACGGTGGACAACGGCTGTTATTAAGTGAATCAGAGGGTAATCAACTACACAGCCTGGTCTCAGGGGAGGCTGCGTGCCTTATCGCCACAGTCCAGTTCACACACACAGAATTCATTTTCTCCTCATAAACCAGCTCTCCACTTCACAGGAACACAAACATGGGTGTAAAAATCAGTTTAATTTAATTTTTTCCCCGCACACTCAATTTTTAGCTTTAAAAAAATGTTAGTGTCCACTAATGTGAAAGAAAGAAGAAGATATATATATATATTTATTCAATAGCATGTACAAAATATGATTAGTCATATACCTAACTATTCAAAACTAGGAGACGACATCAAGCATTAAATTAATATTTAATTAAAACATACAAAATATAATCAAATACAAAGTCATCTTATTTGGACATCCCCATCATTATGGTCGGAGGGAAAACTGATTGATTGATCTCTGATATTTAATAAAAGACCAATACCAGCTGTGATCCCCTGTGTCACCTGTGCACATATGAAATATTTCATCACTCAGATAAATTAGCTGATTTAATGTCCCTACTCAGAATCAGATGATTTAGTTCACTATTAATCAGCCTGCTAGTCGTCTCAGGGCTGACAGATCCATTAATCAGGTCTGGCTCTGAGAACAGAGGATGAAAAAAAAACAGAACAAATTCAAAGTGTTTTGGAAGCATCTGAAAAATCCACCGTTTAAACTCATGGCCTGATTGGAGAAGTCTGCTCGTGTTGTTGTCATAAAGGCTTGAAGGTGTTTAAGAAATCTCAACTTGAGGGTCAGAAGCTGCTGCTTAGTGCTGCATACTGCTGAATACTACAGGGCAAACCAAGAGTGACAACTTACCTTCAGCAGCTCCTTGTTGGCGAATGCCAGGATGCCCTCAAAGATGACAACATTGGCCCCGTACACAGTTTTCTGTCAAGAAGAGCAAATTAAAAGAAATGTTCAGATTTTTAAAGTCTAGTTTTCTAAGCCTCTGGAAACGTGGCTTGAAATAGTAAGAATGCACATATTATATCAAAGTTGAGTGTTTCATTTAGTATTTCTAAAAATCAGAATCTCTTAAAACACCTGGTTCAAAGAAGGTTATTTTGAGGATAATAGCATTTCTCAAGACAGTGTGGGCGTGGCAGATCACCCTATTTGTTCCAGCCCTCAGACTCTTGGTGGGTTCACACTGCATCCTCTGGATAACAATATTGCACATTCCAGCAATGCTCTGAATTTTCAATTGGTCCAGTTTGTGCTGCGGCACTCAGAGTGAGTGTTTCCGAACGCACACTTTCAAAGGAGCGGTGAAGGATTTCAATTTGGCGTGTTAAATTGCTATCGGCTGAGACCTGACTTTGAATTTTTGATCGGCTTTATCTGTATTACGTGATATAAATTGGGGATAACCACGCCTAAATCAACCCAGCTTTAGGAAAACTGTGAAAAAAACTAAAATGACGATACTTCAAATTTGGATAAAGGCTAATGTCTGGTAATTTTTGATGCTTTTTATTGTGCATGTAGGACCCTAAATTATATATTAAAAACTTTTTTGGTGATTTGGGTTCCCAGAGGCTTTAACAATGCCCACATGCCCATACTACAGTACGCTGAAAGTCTTACAGGTCGCTGTGATCATGTATTCTGTCCACGCTGGCTGTGAAGAGGCTGCTTCCTGATTCAATTCAAATGCCAAAGATAGAGGTCAGAATCTACACTCCTTGTACCATGAAGAAATGTACTCTCAAGTTAAACCATTGCTTTATGTCTGAAGTAGACTTAGTAAGTGATTATCTTTCAAAGATTTTTGTGTGATATTCCCTATTTAAATGAAGTCTGTTACAAGACCTAATGAACCTGCTACGGGGCAACAAAGGACGTCATGGTACAAAATTTTAACCAAAATGATCTTGACATGCAATCTGATCTTTGTAACTGCAAAAATGCACCCAGTAGAGTGCAGGTCTCCGCAAGGCAGTCAACTGAGCTGATCACAGCTATTTTAACAAATTCCAGCAGATGTGCCGAGAGCCTTTCAGAAACATCCCAGAGGCTGATGAAAGTACATGCCTCGTCCATCTGTGACGGAGCCACAGTGTGTTGCACAGAGAAGATTCAGTTCTCCTGCTAACAGGAATTGTATGCAAAATATAGATACCAAGATATTAAGAGGATAGATGTATTTTTAATGAATAACAGTCACAAATCTTTGATCCGTGTTGTTCATAACTGGGTTTTTGTGGTATTAGCTTTGTCTGTAGGCTACAGAATGACAAAGAAGGAAATAACAGCAAGAAACCATTAAAATGGACCAAAACCAAAATCCATTCAACCACATAGCCTACTTAGTTACAGTAGAAGCACAAATATCAAAGAAAAATGACAAAAACAACAATTCAAGTGGGCAAAACACTGCTTCTGAAACACTTCTGCTGGAACTGTCCCTCCAGGCCCCCTTACATACAAGATGGCAGCAAAGACCACAAAAACAACGTATTCATCTTGTAACAAGCCTAACTTTAGTGGTCTTAACACATGGGGTAAAGACTTAATAGGCAGATGCCACAGTTCAAAATACGACAACGCCTTTCTAAAGATGTCAGTACCTGAGCCGCAACAATAGTCAAAATGTTGCCTGCAGTAGATAAAAGGACTATTTACAAAGACAAGGGAGAAAATGGTATGGGACTGGACACACCCTCAGAGGACCTGCCACAAAAACCGCATAAAAAGCCCTCAGCTGGAACAGCTGGAAAAGAAGTGTCCAGGCAGAAATGTCTAAGAGTGGTCTCACTTGGGGAGATCTGGAGAAAACTGCGAACAACCAAGTGAAATGGAAGACATTTGTCAATGGCCTATGCTCCCTGGAGGAGCAAACGGGTGAAGTCAAGTAAGTCAATAGAAAGGAAAGCTTGTTGTTTTTATTCAAGACAATTTCTGGAAAACTTACCAGCCGGTTAAGAGGAGCGAAGAGTCAGCAGAAAACGACAGTATAAAAAAGGTTTTTCAACATTTGTAGATCACTGCAATCATGACAGATCCTTTAACATACAGTCATAAACGTATACACAAAATGTTGGGCTGATTGGTCCAGTAGTTCAGTTACAGATAGATAGATACACACACACAACCAAACACGCCAGATGGAGTTAATAAGACGAAAAATACGACAAACACAGTAAGAACCACACGTTTTCCATTAAAAACTCCTTTGAAACAAATAAAACAGCAAACAAATACGTAACAGATATATCAGCTAAACATCAGTGCATCAGAAGAACACGTCTGCAGAGACACACAAACACAACCTCGACATCACGCTCTTCACGTTTATCCGATAAACCTCACTGTGAACACGCTTGACTACCGAGCGGAGCGAGTGTGTGTGTGAGAGAGATTAATCACTGTCTCAATCAAAGACAAAATGGTGCTGAGTATGTCACAATCCTATTACCTTCCTCTGACCAGCTCCATGCTAAAGTCAATGGACTGGACACTCTGGTATTGATTTCTTTAGAGAGAGAAAGAGAGAGAGAAGCAACAAAGAGAGAGAGAGAGCGTCCAGGCGGAGGTTTTGTGTGAAAAGCAGAACGTGAATTCTAAAGAAACAGATGAGTGTTTATCGATTTGTTCATTTCCCTGTTCTTTGCAAAGAGATGATTTAGTGGGTCTTTAACATGTTTAACTGTGAGTGCCTCTGAGAGAGAGAGAAAGAGAAGGTGACCTCCAGTTTTACCAGAGAAGAAGAAGCAAGAAAACTCAGCTGTGACCTCTCCTTCATCCATAGAAGTGATAGAAAAACACACAGTGTGTACAGCCTGGAGCTGGCTGGCCCTTGCAGCGTTGGGCACCCTCGGGACCTGAGGCTTAATTACACTCAGCCCGACACAAAAGGTACATAAAATGATTTCAGACTCCAGTCGTGATAGGCGATTTTCCCATGTGGTGTTGGGCCTTTCAGCCATGAAATTACATTGCAAAGGAATAGAGAGGAGATGTCAGAGTGCTACGCTGCCAGATTGATTCTTCACAATGCTTTCGGGAGGGGATTTGTGGTCTTTGCTTGGGTTAATGTCCTGTACACTAAATCCTTAATAATTAGCTAATTAGCAGGATCTCAATTGGCATCGGCTCAAATGGCTAATACATCCCGGGGGGTGTTCAGTGATTTGTAATGGTGAGGGTAATTCTAGCCTCTAAATTCCAAAAAAAAGAAGAAAAACTGTAGTTTAGTGCTTTTATTAAAGGACAGATTATCCTCTACATACTGTAGTCAAGTGGGAGGTCCCAGTGCTTTAAATACAATGACAGCATCGCTTGTATTTCACCAGTACAGATTGGGTTATAAATTTCAATTGATAAAGAATCACCATTTAATAATAGTAATTTATATATGATTAAAGATCTACTCCAGATTGGTTTAAGATATATATGAAGGAACTCTTGCCTTGTTACATTTTTCAGCACAAAGTTAAATTAGCTTGCTGAAATATTTTAAAACTTCGTCCACTTCTTCTCTCTCATTAATTAATCAAGAATCTATAAATTTAATTCTAAAGTTTAACTGCTGGACACAAATCCAAACGTGCACTCACTCGAGGCTTCACGTTTCCACATCATACCTGAGCATGTTGCATGTTAAACATGACTAACTTCAAAAGTACAGTTGCAATGTCACAGATCACGCTCGCACGTACACGCCTCTGACTATGTGATTTAAGCACCACCAGCAGCAAAATGCCCAAAGAACCGGATGAAATTTTCATAGTAGCTGCTGATTTTAATCAACTCATCCCTCATCACAAAGATGTACCAGGATCAAGGACAAATTTAATTTCGTTTTTTTAAAATATTAATAAATCTACCTATCTAGGTAAATAAAGAGAAACTTTCCCACTTGAGCAGTTGAATTTGAAAACAGCATTTCCAGTTTCAAACTCTGCACATACATAATTCTGTACAGTGACGATCAAACATCCAAGGCTGTGTTTTTAAGCGAAGTGAAACTTTTATTTGTCATCCTAAAGACCTGTTAAATTTAGACATTTTAATTTAGACTTATTTCCACAAAGACAGTGATGTTTCTAGCCTTAACACTGACAATATAAGAATAGTAACCACACAGATTTATGTCTGCTAATAAAAGTACAAAAGTAATAGACGAATATGGTTCTGAAGTGACGAATCCCATCTAAAATACAGTAACACAGTCAGTAGCAAAGACAAACAGTTTCTTACCCATTCTTTGCGTCTGCAGTGAGATGTGAAGTCGTACACGGGGACTTTGATGCTTTTTCCTTTCTTCAACTTCCTGAGGACGGTGACCAGCAGCTCAAAGTCAAAGGCATCGGGGTGGTCAAAGTTATACTCATTTTTGGCTGCCAGCTCCTGCTCCTCTTTATTCAACACCTGACACACAAACACGACAAAAGAGGCAAAAAAAAGCATGTGAAGCTACATTAACACTTTAAGCTTGTCTCTTTTTAGTGATCAATGTTAGAGAGCATTTAACAGCAGGTTGCCATGTTGGATCAATGATCAATCACCAATCTGAATTTTCAAAGTCAATGTTGATGCTTAAATACTGAAAAACTCAGAGGTTAATCATGAGAAAAATCTGCTTGTGTCATGCTCTGTCCAAGGTGTCGTGTACAGCTCAGACAATCAATTCCCAGTTTCCAAATAATGTAAGTGTGCAGATTATCATTTTCCAACTTTCAC
This sequence comes from Plectropomus leopardus, assembly GCF_026936395.1. NCBI lineage: Eukaryota > Metazoa > Chordata > Actinopteri > Perciformes > Serranidae > Plectropomus > Plectropomus leopardus. Next base: position 24,265,004 of record NC_142191.1, read on the forward strand.
ATCCAGCTCCTTCTCTCTCTCTCTCTTCTTTCTGTTTTGTGGTAGTTTCGAGCAAAAAAAGGAAAATCCAAAAGTTTATTTCTCAGACGAAGCTGCAAGTCTAGCCATAGACCTTTTGTCGCATTTCAGATCAACTCTCCTTCTGTTTTCATTTGTCTTGTTGTCTCTCACAGTCGGGTATTGATGGCACAAATTCCATAAAAGTACCACTGAAATACACTAGAGTACCTTCTCATCTGGTAAATTGAATTTAAAAGAGAATCAATAGAACCAGAATTCAAGATACTGCTTTCCGAATAAAGGTGCTGCCACCATGCTCCTTCATAAAACTTTCTAACATCACATCACGATCATCCTAAGACCCAAAAGAAAAAAAAGTTTTGTTTTGTTTTTTTACATAATTTAACTAATTCTGATGTAAGAGATGTGTATGTACTGAAAATGTCATTTATTTATGTTCTATAACATGTCCCTTGGAGTGGACATCAGGTCTTTCCACAGAGAGTACTTTATAGTACATGTAATTAAATTCACTTTTATTGGTTTTTAACTGGTTATACATGGTGTGTGCATGTGTGTGCGTGTGTGTGTGTGTGTTTACAAGGCAAATAATCCATCTGACTCTTCCTTGATATATTTTGACAAAATACTTCTGTTTCCTCAACTATGGAAAATAGTTTAAAATGTGAGGAAGTAAGTCCCACTGTCCCCCACAAAGGACACGGGTTAAAAAGTGTATTTTGAAAGACTTCAAATGAATATACACTTCCTTATTCTTAATATAATATAGTTAAGACACATGAAAAAAAGCATTTTTACGATGAACAAAAACAACACAACTTATAAATTTGATTACTACTTGGTCACACCCAGATGTGTGTTATATCACAAGAAAGTCCAGGATGTGCTTTACACAGTGCATCAGGACTCGTATCACCTGCATGTATGGAGTCTGGAATTAAGACCTCAGTGTCATGTCCCTTCCTGAGGACAAATATGAGTTGACTAGTCTCACAAATGCATCCGTCCATCTTTAATTATAAGTAACAATTCTGTTTGCAGGCATTTTCCATCCCTGTAAAGCATGAGAGCGGAGCTTTCCTTTGAGAATGAATCGTCTCCACTCATTCTACTCGGAGCGGTATTATTGATATGAACTATTGTGGTTAATCCGTTATCAGTCAGCAGCGTTTACTCATGCTGAAATCAGCACTAATGGATAGGGGTTATGAAAGAGCAGCTGTTTGAACTGCCATCAGTTTGACATTTATCCTTCACTTGTTTTAGATTTAAAAGTTAATTAATTATTGTGTAAACACACGGCTTAACATGCTGAGCACTTAATCTGAAAAATAATGGTTTCATTAGAGGACAGCTAAAACACAATTAATCAAAGCTCTTAGTTACATTTTAAATGATGGTTTACACTGTGCTGCTAACTGGATGTTGTACCTTGTAGAAAGAGTCCATGGAGAGCAGAACCACCCAGGGAACGTCCAGCGCTTCGATGATCTTATTGGCCACTGTGGTTTTACCAGAAGCGCTTCCTCCACACAGACCTACCGCAGGACAACACAAAGAACCACAACACTGTGTACCATTAAGACTGACTGACATGTATCAAACCACACATTTGTCATATTGGTGGCAGACAGTGTCGACTGGGCTTGATTTAAGTTTTTTGAAGTTTAAATCAAAATGACCATATTGGAAAAAAGATTGAATGTAGGTATCATTTGACTGACGTTTTACCATGGTTGGAAACTGGCACCAGCCAAATGCAAAATATGTAAAATGTGCAAGTGACTGCAAGACAAAAAAACTCATTTCCAACCCCCTTTTATACCACTTGGTATTGGGTTATTTCGGTCAATAAGTCAAAGCAGTAATACTCAATTTGACAAATAAATTTGCCAAATCTGGCCCTCGATAGGGTGCCAGCTGGCCCCCCCAGCTGTTTTCTAATTCACAATAAATATGAAGTGATTCACACTGGGAATTGATTTTGTATTTGTAGTATACATAAGGTGCCAGAGTGCATAAAGCATCATAAAAATAGAACTTGTTTATCAAAAAAAATGCCAGTGGAGGATCCCCCCATCCCCTGACAGGGTAAACAGTCGTAAACCCCTAAAGTCCTGAAATCCTAGAAATGTCCTAAAATTCTAGTAACGGTCTAAAATCTTAGAAACGTGCAAAAATCCTAGAAATGTGGTAAAATCCTGAAACGACCTAAAATCCTAGAAACACACAGAAATCCTAGCAATATCCTGGTCTTAGAAATGTGCTTAAATCCTACTAACGTTGTAAAATCCAAGAAACGTCCTAAAATCCTTGAATCCTGCTAAATTCTTAAAAATGTCCTTAAATGCTAGAAAACTGCTTAAATCTTATAAACATGTATGGGGCTGCTGTGACTGGCCCCTGGCCTCCTTGTCATTTTTCAAAAGTGGCCCCCAAGCAAAGCAAGTTGAGTATACCTGCCTGAAAGGTATCGAGTACCAAAACCTAGCCCTACTTGATGGTGTTTTTCATGAGACCCTCTCTACTTATAAGCAACCACATCTTTCAAACCTGACAGGTTGTTTTTGCTTTTTTAAAGCCCCCTCAGAACAACAGAAAACATTATACAACTGTATTAAAAATGACCAGTAGATTTATCTCGGTGAGGCCCTTTATTGGTCAGTACATATGCTGACACACATACAGAATATGCTATAAGCTGATAAATGGGTTAAGTTTTTATCAGAACCATCCAAATGTACCCATTTAACCCCGTAAATGTTGGTAATGTTGCCAAGTGTCATCCCATTTCACTTTGCAGAGTGATACACAGTGAACTGATCACAAAGTGTGACTGCATTCTCGCTGAGCTCATTGACATTTTAGTTTTTTTGCTGTGTGTGTCAGAGAGTTTCGTGTCTTTCCCAACACTGGCAGCATTCACAGACATTTGGTTGGACAGTACAGATTAGGAGCTGCAGGCCGATAGTGACAGAGAGGGCTCTCACAGCAGAAAGCGCTTCTACATAAGCACTGTGTACCAGCAGCTGTCAGTCTCGTCATTTCCGCTGCAGCACTGCAGTCGCTCGAGATGTGAAGTCACTTCAGTTCTGCTACCTTAACGGATTCCCACACTGAGCTTTGCACTGTGTAAAGGCTGAAAGATTTTTCTTTTGTTTTCCTCTAAATTGCCCCTTCAGCTTTTAAAGATGGATCAGTCTCGTAGTCACGGATAATCCACTGCTTTTCAGTACAATTCATGGTAATTTGATTATGTTGTGTGCTGTTTGATATTAGTGTTCTTGTTGGGTTATGTGCATTTGAATAAAGTCCTGTCTCGACCTGCCAATAGCAAAATAATTAAGTGTGGTGTGTGGCACTGGTTCATGCCATATACAGTACTCGTCCCTATTAAAATATACAACAAATAATCATTGGTCACAGAAATATATTCACTTTCTCAAATCACAGGGCTGGGAATCAGCACAAGATACCTTAAAAATATCGACTAAAATAGCCCAGTACCATGTAGTATCAAAACATCTCCAGTCAAACAATACCTGCATTTAATTCTTTTAGTGCTCAGATCTACCAAAAATGGCTATTTGTATGGTTCTGCTTGCAAACAATGACCTCTGGCTTTCTTCGATTCGCTGCATCGTTTGATTGGCCCACTACTACAGCAGCTACAACCCAACAGTCTGTGGTGTGGTGAAGTCGAGCGTGGCGTGTTTGATGGAGTTGGTAGCTCAGTGTGCCGGGATGCCTCCAAAATGCTTGAAAGCATGGCTATATTACACGCCTGAGGCGTAAAAAAAAAGGATCAAATGCTGTACTCTATTGGTATCACTAACACTTAAAAGGTCCCATCTTGTGCTCATTTTCAGGATCCCCCTTGTATTGGTGGTTTCTACTAGAACATGTTTACATGCTTTAAAGCAACATTATGCAACTTTCAGTGCATTAGTTTAGATTGTTGAGTCTCATTTCAGAGTTGTCAAATACTGATGTTTTGGGTTGGTGCTACGGTCCAACCATCAACCAAACACGTTGGCGGGAATGAGACTCAACGATCAGCCAGAAGTTGCATAATCTTGCATTAATGTTAAAAAAAAACAACAACATTATTTTCTCACACTTTCTGCCTGAATGTACCCAATTTCACACTCTGGTTTGAACGTTCAATTTTAGTACGTGTCTCTTTTAAAAAAAAAAAAAAAGGTCAGTGTTTCCATGTCTGCTCTGTCAGCATCTCAGCACCATCAATGAAGCCAGGGAATGATATTTATACAGCACCTGTGCCTGATTAAAAAAAAAACACATGGAAATCATACTTATGCAACAATATGGAACCTTAAAAGATGCTGGTATTGGCACTGGTGTGGTATTTCTTTAAAGTACAGCTGTAGTTGTGGCTGAAAAGTAAGGATTACAGTAAGAAAAAAATGGTAGTATAAATCTCTTTTGTGATGGAGGTAGAAACTTGAAAAAACTAGAAATACTGGCATCAGTACCACCAATGTGGAGCCCCGTTTTATCTCACTCGACCTCCTGGGTTAAAGACCACAGCAGCCATCCTTCAGGACAACAATCCCGGGAACTTGGCCAGAACTACATGCTGGCTGGCAAGGAAGGTGAAAAACTGGATGCATTCGCTGTTGTGTGTTTGACGGTGCGTGCACGTACGCGCGTGTGTGTGCACGGGAACAAAAATAGCCTACAGAGCCAACTTCTGTGGTATAAACAACTCTCAGTGTAGTGTTGGAATGGGTTTCCTGCTCAGATAAGACCCATCAAGGTCAAAACTGCTGACTGGGAGGCTGAGAGGAAAAATTGCTGCAGTGGCTCCTCATTTCTACGTATGATTACAGAGAGGGTATAGAAATACCAGTTCAGACTTGCAAAATGGTGTCATAAAAGAAAAAGCCCTATTCACTGTGTTTCTATAGATTCAGCATAAGTGACAAATTTCATCAGCCAGCGGTGAAAGCCAGCCTGGTATAGTAGATAAAACGGCCTTTTCTATTAACAATAAAACCAGACTGAGGAGACAGAAAACAACTTCTGGTATCTATGACGCTTCACTGTGTTTTCCCGTCCTCACCTCCCCTCTTCGTCCCTCCTCTTTCTGTTCATTCACCCATCCATCTCTACTAGCTCATATCCCCGCTTGAGCTTCTCTTTTAACCCTTGCATTCATCATTGTTTTCACTCCTCTCTCTATCTTCCGTTGACCTTTAATGTGGGTTGTTTTTTCCCCCACTCAGATCAGGCTCCGTCAAGTTCCCTTCAGTTACACAGTCTGGTCCTTTTAACCGGGGTCACGTCGGCTACAGTACAGCAGTGTGAAATTGTAACAAGTCACTGCGGCCCATTGACAATAACAGATTGCCTACTAAAGACGATGCCCAGCTTTCCCTCCACGTTTCCCCACTCATGCCAGTCTGATGTGTTTAACCACGGAACATCGGCTCTGCAAATGTCAGACACACGCATGCATGCAGATGTGTATCCACGCGCGCGCACACACACACACACACACAGAGGAAGTCTCTTCATCATGGTTCACTTTACGGTCACTGCGACTCGTCCTGAGGCAGATATTTTACTGTGCTGATCAGCAAGATGGTGGCTGTGCAATAAAAAAAAAAAAAAAGGCCCACAGGGAAGCCACAGCGTCATCGACATACACAACTGTTACTCAAGCTGGCAGTGTTTCACCCAAAAAATATCAAGAGCCAAACTGATAAGTTGATTAAATAATGAATTTATGTGGTTATTAATGAATGATTTAGGTCATTCATTAACAAAAATAACATTTACCGTCTCATGCTTTTCAAATGTGAGGATAGTTTGTTTTTTTGGCCGGTTTATATCATTGTAAACTGACTATTTCTGTGTTTTGGACAGCAAGTTGACTCTGAGAAATTTTAATTTGCAATCCTCATTGGTGTCAGCTTTTAAAAAGTTTAGATCTGTGTGGCCTGTCGGGATAATAAACAACTATGTGGTTTATTTTCGGACTAAAGGCATGTTCACTTAATGTACAACTGCAGCCGTCGCAGTTTCTTTGTGTATAATACATGTTAAATTTGAGAATTCCTGACTTTGAAACACTGCAGTAGATGTCATTACACTGAAAATACCTCACCAATAGACATATAGTAGAACAAAAAAGGCAGGTGCCTGATCTCTCACCAATAACAAAGGCCTCTTTGAAGGTGGTCCCTGTGACATTGTACCAGGGCGGTCTGCCGGCGGTGTAGATGGTCCGTTTATTCGTCCTCAGCAGTGGAGGCTCTGTCTTTGACTGGCTTGTGGTCCGTTTTCGTGGTGATAAAGACGGGGTCAAGGGGCACCGGGGGACACAGTTTGAGAGGCCATCAAGGGAATCATCTCCACTCCCACTGGAGTAAAAAGACAGGAGGACAACAGACGGCAAGTTCAGGGAGCAGCAGCATATTAACTCAGCTGTAAACTTTTGCTAGCTACTTACTGCACCTCATTTATAAGCCACAAAAATGAAGTCGGATTTACTGCAGTAATTTCTAAAACAAACAATTTGATCCTGGTGATTAGTCAGTAAGTTTATAATAGACAGAATTCATTTTTTAGCCCTTATTAAACAAACAGGCATGAAATCTTAATCTTAATACCCAGCCACTAAGATCTATCTTAACTCAGCCACAAAACTTTCAATGAAAAATCTATTTGCAAAAAAAAAACTGTTAGAAAACAATAAGAGTTCACAGTAGATTTTGATCCCTGTGACTTGTTGCGTGTTGGTTGCCATCAGAAATGCCTTTTAAGCTCATACTTGGCCCCATGCTGCTGCTCCAACATGGGCATTTAAGCCATTCTGTAACGTCTGCAGGCTCCACAAAACTAACTGCAAAAGAGTCTTACAGTTAAAAGTAGCCATTTTCTACTCAAACATAGTTCATCAAAGCTGAAGCTACAAGTTTGGAGAACAGTGGACTTTAGTAAGTACTCTCACACCTTAAAAACTGGTTTAAACGGGATCATTTAAAGCCTTTATTTTTAGACTTTTGTGGAGCTGCAGATGCCCTACTGTCATGCGGAGAGATGAGAGAAAGTCTTTGTACTCTTGCGTCTCTCTCTGAACTTTTCTCCCCACATCGGTCTCTGCTGTCGGTGTGGTTGAGGGGGAGGAAGGGAGAACTTGCCAAGCCTCCCCAGGAAATCACACCGCTGCCCTGGATGCAGCGTGACACAGAATGGGGCCACTTTTCACATGAGTAAGGCTGTCATCACTTGGCTGGGACATTGTGTTTGTATGTAGCAATACTCAAGTGTGTCTTACTCTTGTGTGAGAATATCAGGGTAAATTAAACTTTAAATCCGGCAGTTTGATGTCACCAAGCTCTTCCATAAACAAAGCATGAGCGCTGTGAGCACAAATCATAAGTGTGTGCTGGTGAGATTCAGTGACCATTACTTTATTCAGACAAAATAAAATCTCCTTCTGCCCAGCTTTCAGTGCCTAGTTTCATCATGTCAAAAAACAAACAAACATAACAAAGGCACAGTTAAATCCTTGAACAAGACACAGAACACTAAAAAAGCTCCTGTTGTGTGTAAATGTAAGTTTACATTTAAGCTTTTAAAGGTTTATTGTGTGGGATTTAGTGTAAACTAGTGGTATCAGAATGCAACCGACTGAAACTTCTCCTGTGCGCCGAGCATGCACGAGAACTACGGTTAATGTGAGCCAGTGTTTGGTTTGTCTGTTCTGGGCCACTGTAGAAACAACATGGTGGACTCCCCAAGAGACATCTCACAAACAAAAACATAACAATTCTTATGTTCAGGTGATAATACATTAATAAAAACATAATTGTCAATATTACATTCGATTTTTGTCAATACATCCCCCTAAATCCCACACACTTGACATTTAAATTTAACTTTAGATGAAAGTGTCTGCCACATGAATACAATGAAAATGTAATATGTTTGTCTACAACTCGGGGCGGCTGTGTCTCACAGGTACAGCAGGTTGTCCTCTAATCCCCAGGTCGCAGATTTGACCCCTGACTTCTTCAGTCAACATGTGAGAGTATCAGCAAGATACTGAACCCCAAATTGCTCCTGATAGCTGTTCCATCAGCGTGTGTGTGTGTGCGTGTGTGTGTGTGTGAATGGTCAAAAAAACTGAGTAGCAGGTAGTGCATAACTGTGTGTGTGAATGTGTGAATAAGACTCGCAGAGAGAAAACACTGAGTGATCAAAAATGACTCGAAAAGCACTATGCAAGTACAGTACATTCCAAAGTATTCCTGCTTCTGCACTATACACTCTTCATGAGTCAAAGTATTAATCTGATGTACTACTGTATTTTCACATGGGTTTCTGAATGTGAGAAATTTACACACACCAGAGGTAATCCCGCTAAAACAACCAGCTGGATTTCACTCCTTTCCCCCCCAGTTCAACATTTTCCTTGTGGGAATGTAGCCTGTTGCTATAACAACCAGAGATTAAGTGAATGGACAGATGTTGGCACACCCAGCTACAGGATATACTCATTCACACAGCCGGGTTAGCATAGCTGCTGGGACAGACACCTGATCCCCCCACATCGTCAGTGCTACGTGTTGTGAATAAGCGAGTGTTAGCCACAGAGTCACATCACCGAAGAACAGTGGAGCAAAACATCCAATTTTCCATCAGAACATTCAGATGTTTTGCTTATTATTGCTAATCTCTCTTCATTAAAACTGCAGTCACACAAAGAAGATTGAAGCTAGATAGATATTAGGTCTGCCGAATTAACAAGGCCACATTGTAAAGATGTAAAATGATATTGTACCAATCATAAACGTTTACGAACAACATAATGCGCATAATTCGTCCGATTTTCACAGACGTTTGGCGTGACGGACTCCATGAAAGCGAAAGGACCATTACAAGCGCTAGTGAAGCCTGAGGAAGGCAGTTAGTGCTAACACAGCTGCAAGCAAACCTCTGACAAACGTGATGTGATTTGGCCACAACGTCTGAGTTGATCTGCGTTATTCTTGTTTGTATGTTTCTCGTCTGACTGTCTTTTGTTCGCTGCAGCCACGCCGACACAAAGCGTGGGGAGAATTGTGGAAGCTAGCCAGCTAGCTGCGGCAGCTAGCTGGCTGATATGAGCCGCTATCACCGCGATGCTTTCTTCTGCCGCAGACATTCACGCTTTATTTTAACTTTTACCTGTCAGATCTTGACATGGACCTGTCCGTGTCCATCCCCCCATCTGTCTGCTGTTCGTGAGGTTTACTATCGCTGCTTGTTGTTTCCATGTCGACTCAGAGCGGCGCGGAAACCAAACACTGGGAGCGTCATGACGTCAGGAAGCGTCAACAGATGCTGTATTTATGATAATCGGAAAAAAAGAAAGTTCACCAAATCCTTAAACCTTCACTTGGTCATCATTCACACCCCACGTCAGTCTTGATAGTGTTCTTGAAATAATCACAATAACATTAAAACAACAACAGATCTGTCACACAAAATGAACTTTTCTGTCAGAAAAGGTGCAACGCTTCATTGAAGTGACGTTCGCTTGTGGTTTGACCATTTTATTCACAACTTTTAGCCACAAGTAGGCCTGCGAGTTAACTCAGGTCCACTGAATCATAAAGATAAGCTAATATATTTAAGAAAAGAAAGAAAATGTCATACAGACTAAAATAAATCTAAATATATGTGTATAATGGAGGGAGTTACTTCCATTTAATTCTAAATTCTAATAAAATTCTAAGGCTATTAAAAATACTGTTCACATGATTTTTTTTTAACATGATATAACATGATATAGGCTAGCTACAACACCAGAATAAATAGATTAGACGGAAATTTAGTATTTGATAATTTAGGATAGAAAATGAAAAATATATTTGCAAAATCAGCAAGTGGTAAGTGCTCAGTGTTTTTTGGACGTAGCTGAAAATATATTTCTGACAAATAACAGGCCACTTATACTTTTCAAAGGACAACGCAAAAAACCGTGGATGTTAATTAAGACAGAACAAATGTCCCATCAGACCCTGAATGCAGCACCGGTGCGGGAGTCATGAATGATGAGCAGAGACATCCAGAGCCACAAATTCACACTAACCCCGCACTATATTTTAGACCATTTTACACTTTATAATACATCATGTTATAAATTCAGTCAACGACCGACTGTAGACTTGTTCAAATCTTAGTCTTTGGCCAGTTTAACCATCATTATAAGAGGTGGCAGACTGTACTGTTATCGGAACATAAACCTATAGGCCTATTTTAAGCAACTAGATTGACACCGAGATATAAATGTGTAACATGTCATAATTTTATGTGCAGTATCTTTTTAGATATAATAGGCCTACGTCATGTCTTATTTTAAATTTGGATTTTATGTGGATTTTTGTTTGTTTTTTTCTGACTCTTGCTCTTTATTTGTAACTCCTGCAGCTGGCTGCATACATGTGATACTTTTTAATTTGTTGTTGTGACTGTTATTAATCTGTTCAGTGCTATTTTTAACCTACATCTATAAACGTAAATAAACAATAACGCTAAAAAAGCTAAATCGAGTTGATGGTTTTAGTTTTAGGATTGTCTTTATGGCATTTTGAAAAAATGATGTTTACTTTTTTATTGTCATAAATTTATACCCTACGTATACATTTATTTTTACTCAGACTTTTCCTGCATGTCTTTTTAACATGGCATAATCTGAAATTATCTAGAGATGCATTCATCAATTTAAAGAAAGGTGATGAAAGAAAAATTAGAGGTCTGCGCTGATGTAAATGAATATCTGCAACGCATCCTCACACTTCGTGAAATATAATCCATAAAATGCAGTTGACACTTTCTTAAATAGGCTTCGACGAAAAATTCGAACACGAAAGTGAAATTTATTGCTAACATTAATGTGTTATATGTTTACATTTTAAGAAGTATTGATTTGTTGTAATTTATGTTTGAAAAGAAAATCCCTCAATCTTTGTGTTTCTGTGAATGAATTGATTTTCATTCACACTGACGCCTGTCCCATTAGGATTCACCAACCGGAGGTCCTGTATGTGCACCGGCTGATCAGTCAGTGTTGTGTGTAGGTAGCAGCCTGTCTGTCCTGTCCACTAACAGCAGCTGCAGTGTGCAGAGCGCTGCGTGCCTTATTCTCACTGCTGCTGCTGCAGCTCCACGTCCGAGGCTACAACTCCAACCTAATTAAAAACCTCCCTCACAAAACTCCGCATGTGGTTTCCTCCTCCTGCCCTCTCAACAACCGCAATGAAGGAATTTATCCGTTTGTTCTGAAGTCTCACAGAAATGTGGACTTTTTTTCCCCGCGTTGAGTGAAGATCAGGGACCTGTCGAGTCTCACCGGCAACTCCTGCAGCATCCTCAAAGAAAAAAAAAAATCACCTTTACTTTTTTTTTTCTTTTCTTCGCTTAAATCTCAGACTGGACATCGACTGACGGCAGAATAAATGGATAATAACGCTGCAAATTCGGAGAAATCGCAACTGATAAACGAGAAGAGTGCGAAAATGTATTCTCTAAAACTGCAAAGGTGGGAACATGTTTCACATGATCGCAGGTGCATGAAAAATAATGCTGCATATGGGGCAAGTTAGAAATTGAGCATGCAAAAATAACATCATGTCAAGTTAAAGAAAGTGGCCAATCAGAGGGTAGCTGTAGCTGTCTGTGATTTTTGTGGTGAAAATTTTTTTAAAGTGAATATTTTGCATGCAGCCCATCCCGATCTCTGCAGGAACAATCCCGTGTTGTTGTAACGCGTGTGTGTGTAACGGTGGGAGCAGTTGTTACCGTGGTGCATGTTAAGCAGGGCTGCCGCTCTTGCGGAGCTGTTTTATGTGAATGAACAAATTCATTTCCATGCTTGGCTTGTTTCTGGACAGCCTGTGACAAATGGCCCCGGGGCCAGTTCACTGAGCAATGCTAAAAACTCATCATCTGTCATTAGGGAGGCAAGAGGCAGCTCCCTGCACGTTCAGAGTGCATGAGGACGGACACAGATAGGAAAGCACCGAGATTATTAACACGGTAAATATATGGATGTGTCTATAGGCTACCTGCACGTGAAAGCAGCACAAATTAATCCATAGCTTTTTTTTTTTTTAAATGTAATATAATCTATAATGTTTTTTTAATATGAGAAAATAGTTGGTAAAGACATTCAGAAAAAAAACACATTAGCATTATTATTAAAAAAAGATTAAACCAGTATTAACATGGCAACTGTCACGTTTCTTGTTCTGTAAATGATAGAAATCGGTCTGATTCATCTGACAGATATAAACCTTGAATGTTATAATAATGAAAGGCTATATAGCTACTAAATATTAAGAGTGAATTTTGGGGCTATAATTACAAAAATATATAATAAAGAAACTATACATAATTTGGGGAAAAAAGTATTTAAAAAAAAGTCGAATAATTAAATAAAGGAGCATGGGCAGGTTTTTCTTTTTATCACCAAATAGTATAGTAAACAATAGTTTATTTTTTAATCTGCACGAAAAACAGATTATAGTGTACCAAATGCATTTTGAAAAAATCCGCAGGACAAAAAAGAAAAAAACAAGATTATACTGCACCAAATATAGTAAATAAATATATATATATATTAATCTGCACGAGAAAAAGATCCTACTGCAAACAATCCTGCATCAGATCGCCCGCAGCTCTGTTTGTTCAACATGAAACCAGTTGCTGCAGAAACACACCTGCTGGTTTTCGGCATCATCCTCAAAACTGATTGATCACATTGGAAATATAAAAACATAAAAAATAAAACATAAACGCGGGGAATTATTTCTTGGTCTTTATATTTTACATTAGCATCACTAGGCCTTATCCATCCATATCAATATGTGCTTTAATCATAGGCTTTGAATTGATCCCTTTGATAAATTCTTTCACACCCCGATATCAGCTGTTTCTCACTTTTTAGAGCCAATCCACCACCTTACAAAGATGTGAGCTGACAGGGAAATTTAACGCTTTATAAGCACGAGAGCAAAGCGGCGGAAAAACCCCGATCGCTTACATCAGGTTGCTGCTGCAGATATTTAGGCCTCTGAAAAATCCCGATCGTTAAGATAAAAAACTCATTTTTAGAAATGACAGAAATTATTAAATTATTACTATTAAGCTTCGGAGGGAGGGGGTTTGTGAGTGTGTGCGCTTATTCCCGCGTGCACGCTTATGTGTGTGTGTGTGTGTGTGTGTGTGTGTGTGTGAGAGAGAGAGAGAGAGAGAGAGAGAGAGAGAGAGAGAGAGAGAGAGAGAGAGATGTGCATATGGCATCACATTTGGGATTTCATGCACCATTTGCACCCTGTGTGTGTGTGTGTGTGTGTGTGTGTGTGTGTGTGTGTGTGTGTGTGTGTGTGTGTGTGTGTGTGTGTGTGTCATCTTTAGTATTTTTTCCCAGCTGGCAGCAAAGTGGTTTAAGGAAGTGACATCACTCACTTTCATGCCCAAAATACTGTATAACTAAGTTAGTTTTAAAGAATGTGACAGTGATGAGGCTTTCTTTATAAAGAGTCTATATGTGTCTAAGGGACTTCTCACCAGAGTAGTGGTGTGACTTTTGTTTTTTTTTAAATTTTGACCCTCCCTAAAGCTTAAAATATTTTTCCTTGAGTTACTGGAGGAAATGTATTGTGTTCCCTTAACCATGAATAACCATATTTCACAGTTTCTGATGAATGGTATAATTTTGGAGATTTTTTGATGAAAACACTCCTTTAAAACCTTCGTATGATTGTTGGGGTTCTGAGGGTATTTCAAATAAATACAAAATATGACCATTTACAATTAAATGACAACTAAATTAAAAATTCTAACTAACCACACTTAACCCTTAATTTTGAAGCTCAAAAAGTGGCAGCATTTTTTTGTACCAGTTACATAAAAACTCATCCTAGGTAGAGTTGAGTAAAACAAAGCTGCCACTTTCTATTACAGGTTACCGATTTTTCTTTTTTTTTTTTTTATCTAATGGATCTCTCTTTAATCAATCCTTTAGTTTTACTTCAGTCATATTTTCAGTTTTTCAAATTTTCTAAACTTACTAATTGATTTCTGTGTCTTTATGATGTTACCCAGCTGTATTTACCAAAGCCTATTTGTTGGATCATTTACTCACTATATTTCTGGCAGCATAATAGGCTGAGGGTTAATGGGCGTCTGTCATTGCTGCTGCAGCTTCCACAGAATACCCCTGATAATAAACCAGTGAACCCAGTCAGGCCTTTCATGGACTTTGGCCACCAGTCTCTGACAACTCATAACTTGAACTGAAGATAGGTTATGTGACTTAATGTTCCGCATTATTTTTTCAAATACATGTTGTTAAAATTAATGCCTATTTGTCAAAACAATTGGAAAAGTATCTTCCTGGGGCAAATCATGTTTAAAATGTGCTCAATCACAGCTTTCCAGAGACAACACTTAAACAATAATATTTTATATATAAATACAACAAAATGTATTGGAATGAATATGTGTGTGTACATATATATTCCAGTAACTTTTATCTGTTCTAACTTTTCAGTATCAATCTATATACATGCTAATGCTGATATTTAACTGGTATAATGTCTACCATGCTCACCATCTTTGGCATGTTAGCATGCTAACATTAAATAAGCACTGAACACAAAGGTGCAAAGTTTAGCTGAGGCTGATGGAATGTCATTTGTTATGCAGGTATTATCATAAATCAAAGTATTTGAAAACCTAAAGTACTGACTTGTTGGTGCCAGGGAAAAAGTTGGAGGATCACCAAAATCATCCTCTGGAGACCATGAATGTCAAAAAAATGCCATGCCAAGAAATTTCAGTCTGGAATAGAGTGGTGTATAATGCAAACATGGCTATAAACATGAGTGCTGCTCCAGACTTTCCACCAGGCCTCCAGGGTAAGAAGTTACAGCCCCGGCACCCTGAAAACCCACAAAATGTCATTTTAAAACTTAACTTCTTTTATGTATTAAACAAATGCGATGCAGCTTGTTAATAAGTCAGCTTTACAGGTGACGGTATGAAAATATTACTGTTGGACACAGCCACGCTGTTTCCCCGTGTTTTTAAGTTTTTGTGCTTGCAGTACGCTAAAAATCTAATAAGGTGATACTTATTTATCGAGGAAACTACCTTGAAAAAGAAAAAAGGAATTGATCTTGTGTTTTTTTTTAAACTTTATATCTAGGTGTTAAGTTTCCTCAAAATTTAGCTGCATTTACTTAATTTTGTGAATTTGTTGCAACTTCAAAATGGCAACTCAAACTACCTTGTTCTTTCTAAGTGTTTGCAACTTAAGTAAACCATGTTAGTCTGACTTAACTAGATCTTGACAGAGGATTTTGCCAATGATGAAGTGATGAGATCTGCAAGTTCTGTTTTGTTAACATTTTTTAGGAAATACAAATATAATTTTCAACCAGCAGAATACAGATATACACAGTAGCACAGTAAACTTGGATTACTGAAGTCAACGAAACTTAGAAAGACTGATTCAATCAAACTTGTCATTTTTAAGCTGCAGTGACTTCACAAATTAAGTTCATATAACTAAATTTTAAGTAAACCTAACAATTAGATACAAAGTAAACATAATTTAAGACTAATAGTTGTATTTCCTTTAATTTCTTTTTCAAGGCCATAAGTTTCCTAAACTAAAGTAAAATTAACTTGTCAGATTTTACACTGTAGCATCATATAAACAGTAAAGTCTTCTTATCTAACTATCAGCAGGTAAGCGAATGAGGGGATTTTCCAAAATGCTGAACTATTCCTTTAAGAGGAGCTATAAAAGAATCACAAGACAAGACAAGAAATACACATATGCAAATTTGTGTCTTCATAGGATAGCGAAGGCATGACCTGCTCCAGTCCCTGTCTGATGAGCTCTTTGCCTTTGTTGGTTGTGTTAGGTTTAGGCAGGAGGATTAAGGATTTAGGAGGATTGTTTAGGACTAGGGTGAGGATGTCACGGTGAGCCAATCAGAGGCAGAATAGATCTGGTTATGCCTTCATATATTTGTCAGTCTGGGCTAAAATAACAACAGCAGTACTAGACTGTCATCATCATCGCTTTGACTTGTCTGTTAAAATAACTGAAGCAACACTTATCCCTCAGCTGCAATCCTCTTATCATCCCACAGGCATTGTTATGCCAGTTACATAAAATAGTGCACAGGGCTCTGATACAGCAGACTGCAGCTGTAATTAAATGCCGGATGGTTACTGTTTCAGTTGTTTCAGTGGACAGCTCTTTAGAGGTCTCTTCATGTCAAATCATTTCACAGATCACTAAATATTCCCTCAGGTGTCTGCACTGCTGACGCCGAGTGTCAGCAAACACTGTACACCTGCCCTGCGGGGTATTGACTAACAGATGAGCTTTAATATTTCCAACACATACACAGTGTTGTTATTTTGCCAACCGAGCACTTAAAGCAGCAGTTAATACAAACTTGATGAAACAAGATGATTACTGTAGAAATGATTAAACCACCTTTTGCTTTGTTGCACATTTGAGATTAAATATGAGCCATAACGCAATAAAAAAAACTGGTAACACTCTTTATTACCTTTTTATTGCTCATCCAAGAGATTTATCCAGCAGTTATATTAGTGTTGGTTGTATTTAAACTGAGCTAATGTGCCAAATGTAGAGCAGAAATCCAAAATTACTTCGTTTACAGTTGTTTTGTTGAATATTTTTGGTCTCAGAAGTAAAACATGAGTCCATAGTTGCAAAACTATGACCAGACATATTACATTTAGCAGGCAGATGCCATTGTCCAAAATGACTGGCAAATTATTTCCACACATACCCAACATCAGGGGCATTTTAAGGTTCAGTAAAAAAAAAAAAAATCATTTGTATCCAAGGTAATCCTGAGCCGATTTTGGGGTACATTGTCACCATTTTCGTTTGTCTTACATTAAGGACATAACATGACGACACAGAGATATCATACAAACCTTTGCACGAGGACACAACCACAAAAAGGAGCCAAAACCACACATAACACTATATGATAATCTATGTCAAATTCATGTATTCAAATGCCAAAAACAATGCAGTGTGCCTGTGTTTCCAGCATATGTAGCTTTTCAGCTGTCATGGCCTGGCTTGGCTTGGTTTAGTTAGGTTTGGGCTGTGAGCTGTGTGGGAATTTGTATTTCCATAGAGTGGTGAAGGGATGACGTATTTTTGTAAGCCAACCAGGACGTTGGCATCGCACTGGTTCCTTTGTCAAAAACCTTATGGGATTTTTGAATGGGATTTTCGATTATCGCCAAAAATAAGCTCTGTGATGAACATGTTTATGAGACTTACACGTTTTGTTCAGCATGATAATCTTCACAGATGAACACCACCTTTTTTTGTGTTTTGAAGTGTAAATGAAATCGCCAGAAGCAAAAAGCTATTGTTAGGCTATACACGAACTACATCATGGTCACGTTAAACATGATCGAAAGATATTATAAACAGATAAATCTAGTAATCTAGTTATAATCAAGTTCGAGTGCGACTCTGTAAAGCATGGATGTATTAAGTGGGTTTAATGAGTTTAATGAGTTTCAGCGTCCGGTGTGATGACGTCTAATGTCCCCAACAAACACTAGTCCCATTTAGCCACTTGTTAGCAACCGCCTTTTTTAAGATGAGTAAAAACTTACAAGTTCAAAAATTAGGGTTTAAGCGGACTAAACGTCTAAATATCTTTAGCTTGCGTTAACCACAGACCTTATTTAGGGTATTATACCGAAAACCCATTCAAAGAACCCATAGACTTTAAGACGAGGGAACCAGAAGTGCTAAAAGGCTAACAGACTTCCATGTTGTAGGACTCATTACTTCACTACTCTGTTACGAAAAGGCTTGTAAGTGTGTCTTAAAATGATCAGGTCTTGTCTCGAGTGATGATGTTTAAACGTATTTTTGCGTATGTTGTTTTTTGGTGTGTATGTTTTTCCTTTACACAGCAGGCAGGTAAAAGAAGTTTACTTGATGTAGTTTTCTGCAGAGGTGCAGTAAGAGCCTGTTTCCTGCAGCTCTTCATGTAACATCTCACTGTGGCTGTTCGTGCTTTCACTTTCCTCCCAGTATCAGTGGAAGGAGGAAGGTATATTTATTGAAGAAAAGCCGCAATCATATTGCTGCTAATTCTGTGATAAAACATTTTCATTTCCTATAGATACTTCACAATAAAAGTCCTTTGTTGTTTTGTTATGTAAAAGCTTTAACTACTACTATAATGTGACAGAGTAACGCTTCCACATTTTGGCCATGTTAAGTGTGTGTGTGGTTGTCCTCTGATGTTTTGTACACATAGCCTTCTGCTGTTTCATCTATAGAACAACAATGTGCTCACATTTGAACAATAGTTGCTTCAAGGCTTCAGAG
Source organism: Plectropomus leopardus (assembly GCF_026936395.1). NCBI lineage: Eukaryota > Metazoa > Chordata > Actinopteri > Perciformes > Serranidae > Plectropomus > Plectropomus leopardus. The sequence goes on from NC_142191.1 coordinate 24,283,464, forward strand.
CACTGAAGTGTGTATATGTGTTATATGTATGTAGGTTGTGTGTGTGTTTGCTCTTATGTCCCAGCGGTATAATTGAACAGAATCTGTTTTCCGCTCGGCTGATTCTTTTCAGCGTGGACATCCCCTCAGATATGTGTGTGCATGTGTGTGTGTGTGTGTGTGAGATAAAGGCTAATCATGAAACACTAGCAATCTCCTATGTGAAGTGTGGGGTATAAAGCGTGGTGTGTGTGTGTGTGTGTGTGTGTGTGTGTGTGTGTTGTTATCTCAAGAGAGCCCAAATTAGTTTTTTTCCACCTCATTAGCCACATCATCACAGCCCCCCACCCACTACACATGGTAAGAACAGCAACCTGGATGTGTGTCTGTTGTGTGCCTCTGTGCGTGTGTGTGTGTGTCTGTGTGTGTGTGAGGGAAAATGCAGAAGTCAGCCTTTTTGTTCTGTTCCCATGATTAAAATCCAGCTCGATTGTGCTGCAGTTTATCTGCACATGTGATTCTTAGGTTTAACACTAAGTAGTTGAACCATTAAACACATCCCTAAATAATGCAATTTGATTGAGAACAGTACAGAAGAATCGATCAATAATGCACTAGACGTCAGTCTGAACATTATCAGTATTATCAGTCGTAGTAGTAGTAGTACTAATCATGCACCGCAAAATAAATTACTACCCAACATTTTAAGCCACTATTCCAGACTGAAATATCTCAGCAACCACAGGATTCATCATCATGACTTTTTTTATAGATAGTCATGGTGAGCACTCAATGTATCCTGCTGACATTTCATCTATAGCAACATCATCAAATCTAAATTATTATGGTGTGAGGAAAAAAAATGGTTTGAGCAATTCTCTTATCAGCAATTGATTATGGTGGTATTTTATTCATGCATGCAAATTGTCATTATTATTCCCAATCATGTTCATCTTTATAACCCAATTGTATTTAAACCCAAATTTTCACTGTTACTTATTTATACAACAAAAATGAACATTGCATTTATCATTGCTTTACTGAAATGTTGCCTGATTCATAATGAAAAACCCCCTTCCTTGGAAAATGGTATGATTTGTTTTTTGCACTCAACTATTGCAAGAAATGCAAAAACACTATACTGAACTTTTTCAGGGGCCCATCCATTTCTGTGTGAACTTGGTAAACATTACAGCTGCGTAAACACCAGCATGTTAGCAAGCTGACATTAGCCTTTAGCACAGCCTCACAGAGCTGCCATTGTAGCAGCAGAATATTAGTCTTGTTTTACACTTTTTTTAAATCGGTAAAGTAGAATGAAATTTCATGGCTATGAAATGTCTGGTAAGCACTGAATTGAAGAGTTTTTTGTCTAAAAGAATCTAGGTATTTCAAGTAAATTTTGGTAATATTATAGCAATCACAGGGGGTATTTTACTGGGTTTTGAATGCACATACTGTTTAACCCTTTAAAATCCAGAGCAACTTCACTTTTCTTGCGCTGCTTCCAGATGCCTTTCACAAGTATTCAAACCAAAAAAAAAAAAAAAAGGAAAAAAAGGCAATCAGCAACATGGTATGAAATGTTCCACAAAATGTAAACTGAAAAGCTAGGAAAAACTTTATTTATAAATGTCATGATTACATATGTAACATTATATTACAGAATGATTATAATTTTTAAGCACTTTTTTGAAGGTCTTTTCTATATTTTTTTACTTCATTGTTAGATTTTTTAATTTAATTTTTTTTTGAAACATTTCTTGTACTTTTTATGAATTTCTTGCCAGTTTTGGTGTAATTTCTTCTTTTGTTGCTCATTGACTTCTTCCCAAGTTTTTATAAGAAATCAAGCCAATTTCTAAATGGTTAACCTTGGTTGCAAAGTTTTTTCAGATGATATAAAATAGGACCTTTTTTTATTCCAAGTTAAATTGCTTTGCAGCAGCTGCAATAGAAGGGGAGGTTAGTGCAAATATAAAAGATGTTTCTGTACTTTCAGCAGCATTTTATGACAATATTGTCATGTATAGTTTGGGCCTCTCTGACACTAAAATATAGCAATTAAGTTATGTTGAAACAGTTAACATAGCTAACCGTAATCTCGATGTCTAGAAATGTACTTCACCAGCACATTTACACATTTATAACATCTAAATATTTTTTGACCAGCAAATCACCAAATGTGTATTTACTGGGTACCAGTAAACGAACTGAAATGAATCTCCTGTGTAACAGGTATGTGTTGTGGAAATTCATAAATGGAGAAGGAGAAGGAGGAGTCTGTTTCCACCCAGAGACTCCAGCTCACTGTCAGCATTAATCGATATAACCTGTTTCTTCTTCACTGGATGACTGTGTCTCGCCATTCTTCCACTTAACTGAACACTGATTGTAATCCACTTTGTCAGGAGAAAATCTGTTTCCCTAAGTGTAGCACTTCCAAACAATACTGTGCTCTGCAGCAACATTTACTGCAAAAAATCAATCCAGTCAATGCCTTAGATATACTGTATAAACCCAGACTGAGCTTTTCCTCAGAGTGACAGTCATCCACAGACCTTGAAGTTAATAGAGGGGCCCCCAGAACAACAATTTGTACTCATACTTCTGTAGAAACCCATCCAACTTTCCTCTAAAAAAAACGTACCTCACCATGGGTTTTCGATTTTTAACATCTTTGATATTGTTCTGATTGTATAAAGTTTTGTTGATGAAAAAAGACAATGCCTGGAACAGCCCTATACACATAGGAGCTTTTAAAAACTGTAAAAATTGAGGGGATGGACATGTCTGTCCTCATTAACACATACCTCCTGCATCCCTGCAGCTCCTTTCCAGATTCCAAAGAGCAATATCCCGATTTTCCCTTCAAGAATGGAGGCATGGCCGGCGCCATCGAGCTGAAGCGACCCGTCGGCGCCCACTGCCATGGTGCCAAAGCCTCGGTGTGTGAGGAGAGCGGGGACAAGCTGCTGGCCAAGAAGAAACTCTACATCGCTTCAGCCGTCTGCCTCGTCTTCATGATTGGCGAGGTCATAGGTAAAAGTTTACAAAACCTCAGGAATGAAAGAGAAGAAAGTCAGTAGTTTGTATTAATTTCTTACAGAACTGATAAAAAGGACATTATATATATGTGTGTTTTTTTACTTTACTTTATATGGATATGACAAAATTTGTTTCAAAAGAAAACATACAATAGTAAAAACTTTTATATCACGCTGTTATTATGGACACAATTACTACTTCTGATAGAAAAAAACATTTCCTGCAGCTATTGATATAATCATAATAGAAAACTGCATTGCTTAAGTCTTGAGTCGCTGCACATTTCTCTCCAACACAAAAAAAACAACTTTTTTTTATTGCCCGGAGTATAAAATGTTGGCTCACACTCACTGGCTGATTGCCCAGATGTTTATGATGATATAAAAGAATATCACATCTCTTTTACCCGAGGCATTAAAGAGGATCTAAGTATTAATACACATCACGGTTTGTAGCTGTAATAAATTCCGGGTTTTATAAACCTTTAAATGGCTCAGATAGATGTAATTAAAGGCTGAGGGTGTTCTCACAGTTGGTGACACTCTCCAAATCAGCAAGTTTTTAAAGTCAGTTTTCTGGCCTTTAATTGGAAGTATCTGGAGCTTGTGCTAAAATTTACCCAACCCGAGGACGTAACTTAATCCAGTAGTTTGATTTTATATTTTCTTTTAAGACCACTTTAAACAACAGTAAAGTTATGACCTGTCATGCAGAAATTTAGATAAAAGTTCAACAGTTGTTTAGACATTAGTTTGCAGATATAAAGCATGCCACAGAATGACTTTCAAGGCTAATGGTAGTCATGTTACTTTCTGCATTTCTACAGGAGGTTACCTGGCTCACAGCCTGGCCATCATGACTGATGCAGCCCACCTGCTGACAGATTTTGGCAGCATGATGGTGAGCCTGTTCTCCCTCTGGATCTCCTCCAGACCGCCCACCAAAACCATGAACTTTGGTTGGCACAGATCAGGTCAGGACGACAGATCAGACACCTCTGAGTGGATGGATGGAGCGAGGAAAGAGGAAGATGAATGAATGTTTGGAGGGATGGATGGTTGAACAGTTTATTTATCGCTAAATATAGTATGTTTAAGACTTGACAATGCTGCATCTTCTGTTGCTTTCATTTCCTCATGAAGCTGGCAGGTTTAGAACTGGTCTAAAATAAACATCCGCTGCTTTGTCAAGCTATAGCGGAGTAATTGTCCTGAGCAGACACGTTAGTGTCAGCACTGCTGCCATTGTTAGCACTGTTTACGCTACTAGTCGCTTATTGTAATTTAATTGCTATTTACAACATATATTGCATGTCTGTCCGTCTTGGAGGAGGGATCCCTCCTCAGGTGCTCTTCCTGAGGTTTCTTCCATTTTTTTCCCCCCGTTACAGAGTTTTTTTGGGGGATGTGAGGGTCTAAGGACAGAGGAATGTTGTGTATGCTGTAAGGCCCTCTCAGGCAAACTGTGTTTTGTGATAATGGGCTTTAGAAATAAAATTGACTTGACTTGACTCAAACACCCTATGCTGTGTGCGCGGCCTTAAAAATTGAGAAAACATAATGCAGTACCATGTGTAAACTTCTGTGTGCTGGTGCTCTTTTTTCACCTCTGCCCCTCAGCTTATGTCTGCCATTGGCTGGACAAAGTTGTGCAGTTTGGTGCAAATTGCTTGATGTTAATATTCTGTGTGGAGGTAAATATGTCCACTTCCTGTTGCATCTACATAGAGAAAGTTATCTTTCTGTGAGAAAACAATCTCCCTCATCACTCTTTCTTTTCCACAAAGTGTGTCAGAGCCTCCTTTGTAAGAATCAGCACTTGCTGTAAAATTTGTGAACTTACTGCATTTCTAAAGTAAATGCACAGTAATGAGTTAGTCATAACAATACTCTGCATTCAAATCTGTGAGTGTGAGGTCTAACACAACACAACATCTGGGTCTCTGCTGTGAGTCTGAGTGTCTTGTGAGTCTGACACTACTTGGATGTTGAAGCTCTGCCTCTGAGGGATGTGGTCTCTTATTTAACTTCATGTGTGACTGCGGTGCTCAGACAGAGGTGTGTGCTGAGCGTGATGAACTGTGTTACGACATAAAGTGATTAAGATTCCTGCCTCCCCTCTCTTCTGTCCGCAGAGATCCTCGGGGCATTCATCTCAGTCATTTCCATCTGGATCGTTACGGGAGCTCTGGTCTATTTAGCCATCGAGAGGATCGTACGCAACGACTATGAGATTGATGGCCATGTAATGTTAGTCACCTCCGGGTGTGCCGTCATCGTCAATATAATGTGAGTGGTCCTCTGCATAATGGATGTCGACATAGTGCATCATATTGCCATAATGAAGACAAACTTACATTTAAAAGCTTCATGATACCACTAAGAACTCAGCTGTAAAAGTACTCGCCTTCAACAGGTAAATGTTTCTTTTAAACTGAAGCATTTTTTCCCCCAATTCTTCCTTTCATGGTAAAATGGCATGCTACCAAAATGAGCTCAGCTGAGTGCAAAGTCTATCCATCCAGGTCTCCATCCAAGAAAATAAACAAAACGATACAATTGAATGTTAAAATGGTTAGATCATCACATACATATAATATATTAAACTAAGGATAAATTATTCTGTATTGGTAGCAATGTGTTCCTCCCACCTGCATGATAATGCACTTTTAAGAAAAGTTGCTATTCTACTAAAATTAAAAGTGAAATAATTCAACATATTTAAACATATAACATCAGGAAAATACAATAAAGTAGTATTTTACAATATTATCTTCAGGTCTGTGTTTAAATCCAGTGGTTGAAAGTAACTAAATATATTTACTCAAGTACAAATTTGAGTTACTTGTATTTTTTTTTTTAATATTTCCATTTATTGCTACTTTCTCCAATACCCTGAAACAGGCCATTCCGCACAATGAGTTCTTTTATTTTTGTAAGTATATTTTGATGTTAATATCTGTACTTTTCCCAAAACCACCACAAAATCTGTGTCTTGCTTGGATGTAGAGGGAGTGGTGGGGCCCTTTGCATATCTGTGCCACAGGGCCCATTGTCTTATAATGTCTTAAATAAGCATACCTTGTTATTTGCTGCCAACAAATATATCTGTTGGCAGGAATAGGAAATAATATCATTTTGCGATCAAATTTTAAAATTCCTTGGTAAGAATAGATATTGTTTTTTGGGGTGGGTGACATTCACATTCACTTGTTCAAATCTTTCTCTTGTTGTATTTTTCTATCTCACTGGGGAAATTTGTGTTTAAAGCTCAAACATGCGTCTTTATAACACTTCTCAGGGAAAATAAAGAGTCACTAATGTCAGTACCTCTTTTTTTCCTGTAGCATGGCGTACATCCTTCATCATTCCACCACATTCCACGCCCACGGCAGCGGCTATCACCAGATTGACGAGGGTGGCCAGAGTCCTGTCGCGCACGGCCACTCCCACACGCTTCTCGGTGGCCATAGCAACACGAGTGTCCGCGCCGCCTTCATCCACGTGGTTGGAGACCTGCTCCAGAGCGTTGGCGTCATGGTGGCAGCGACCATCATCTACTTTCGGGTCAGATATAGATCACATTCATGTTAGGGTGAGACTGAAATGTCAGTTTGCTAATATTGGCACTTTAACAAAACTAAATATGATCCAAGCGTATTTTATGCCGCCGTTTAACCTGGATAATTCTAGCTGATGGTCTAAATACTGTTGCAGGAGCCTTTCTGTCAAATTCATGGGGAGGAAATTGGAATTGTTTTTTTAAACATTTTCAGGAGCAAAAATAGTCAATGTTAACTTTATATTACTAAAAACAATTAGAAGTAAATATTAATGTGTACAGAAGACTGATGTGTGCTGGGTCTTGGTTATTACGATGGGGTTAAATATTTCCTTCATCATGGAAGATGTTCCCTTTTGCTTTTTGCCCGGGGCACTTCAGTGGCTGCTGACTGTGGAAAACACCATCTGATGTCTCTTTACTCGCTCTTTAAAGTCTCCATAACCTCTTTTTCTCTCTTTCAGCCCGAGTATAAAGTTGCAGATCCCATTTGTACGTTCCTGTTCTCCGTTTTTGTCCTCTGCACCACCGTCACCATCCTCAGAGACGTCTTTAGGATACTCATGGAAGGTACTTTACTTTAAAAAATACTTGGGGGAGGAGAATGGTGATATTGTTGTGAATCTCACAAAGTTAAAGGTTTTCTGACACAAATTTATAGCAAAATAACTGGTCTGATGGAGGTGCAAAGATTTCATTTTCAAACTTCGAGAATCTGTAAGTGCCATTTTGCAGCAACAAAACTACTTACTGATTTGGAAATTTGTATTATCTCTTTTGATTTAATAAACTTTAAGAAAAAAAAGGAATTGTCATAACTCAAACAGGTATAATCATATGCAAAGTTGAAGCCAGGATGGGTTTATTTAGCTTAGCATAACGACTAGAAATAGCTAACCTGCCAACATATCTAATCTCTTGTATGCCTTTTTTTTTAAATTATTAAAATTATTATTTTTAAAATAATACAAGGTTGAGCGTGCTTTTTTTCTTTTTTCTAATTTTTATTTTTTTAGGAAGGTATTTTTTTCTCTATATATACATTTTAAACAATTTGAAGTTTTTACTGTTAGTTTACATAATTTATATATAATTAGTTTATATAATTTTGTGTAGTTTGAGTGTGATTTTTTTTTCCTTTTTCTTTTGCATTGGATACTTTTGCTTTTTAATACATTATGTACATTTTCCTGATTATACGCACTTACTTTTACTTAAGTAACATTTACATTGCACGACTTTTACTTGTTACAGAGTATTTTCACATTGTGTTATTAGTACTTTCACCTAAGTAAAGGAACTGAATACTTCTTCCACTACTGCATACACATTACCCAAAAATGTTGCACTATTTCTCTACGATGGCTCATGAGTTGAGGGGTTATTTATGTCCAGCACACAGATTTGTTCTTGCCTGCAGCCGTGAACAAGCTGTCAAGTTTTGACCTTATGTGACAAGGTCAATGTCACATGATGCTGTCATGTTTTTAGCGTACATGGGTGGATTTAAAACATATTTTTAATGTAATGAAGGTAATAACATCTGTAGATAGCAGGACTAATGTCAAATTACATACACAAACTCTATCTGGGTGATGTGGACTGAAACTAGCACTGGGATTTTCCTACATAAGCACACAGACCTCTGTTGTAAACACTCTGTTGGCTGTTTTGACTTTAAAGTTTATGCAGAACAAAGAACAAGGACACAGATGGTGACATCCTGAGGACGTCTTAAGAGTTTTGGGACATTTTTAAAAAATTCACTTTCAGTTCTTTGCACATCACTGACCCCCTCTCCCCAAACGCCCCCTTAATGTGTATAGTAAAATAAAACTCTTTGTGTGCATTAACATACATATAAAAACATGATAGCCAAGCTTTTATTGTCCTCACAAATGTGAAGTCAGTGTCTCCGGACTGTAGCCATGCGAGGCAGAAATCCTTAGACATGTAATGGGAGCTATCGTGTGTAAATTTGTGACCTGTTGTTTTTCAGGCTCTCCAAAAGGAATCGAGTTTAATTCGGTGAAGGAGGTGCTGCTGTCTGTGAAGGCTGTGAAGTCGATGCACTGTCTGCACCTGTGGGCTCTGACTCTGGGCCAGGCACTGGTCTCTGTTCATCTGGCCATTGGTAATGTAACTGAGACACAAGCATACTATTGAAACATGTTTGGCATTTAAAGATCTAATGATAGAGGGTTGTTTGATTGTTGCAAAGATTGTAAAATCAAATTTATGCTTCACGGTAACATGGGTGCAGATATATCATGTACAAAGGAGATAAAATTAGACCGCACTGGCACTGGTAACTGAACAGGTGCGACCTGACAGATCTGATCAACAGGGCGAGCACAGACTCCCCATGCTCCAGCATAAAGAGGGATATAATGATGATGTATAAATGGAAAAAATGTCAATCTCAGCTTCAGTGAATCTGTATGCTATGGAAGTGACAAGGCAGCGGATAAAGTGTGAGTGCACCACAAAATGTGCTATTATCTGTCAGCTGTGACAGCGTTCATTCTGCACGTTATCCAGTGTGAGCGTAATGTCATGCAGACTGCATTTAATTACAGTCTCCACTGGCACCACGTACTTGTCATGCTTTGCATAAGTGAAGAGTTCAGCGGTGGAATGTAGATTTACTGAGTACTGTACTAAGTACGAAATTTGCAGTACCTGTACTTTAGTTTTGTCTTTTTGTTGCACTACAGGTCTGACAGTTTTAGTTACTCTACAAATTAAGATTTTTGCACACAAAACATACAAAGAGCTTAGAATATATATATATATATATATATATATATATATATATTTGTTCAACTACCCAACAGTTTTTAGAAGTACAACTGAAGTAATCAGTACGTTAATTGGTCGACTAAATAAAAACAATCAGCAACTCCATCCATCCATTTTCTTCCGCTTATCCGGGTCGGGTCAGCAGCAAGCCTAAGCAGGAAACCCAGACTTCCCTCTCCCCGGCCACTTCATCCAGTCTTCCTGGGGACCCCGAGGCGTTCCCAGGCCAGCTGAGAGATGTAGTCTCTCCAGCGTGTCCTGGGTCTTCCCCGGGGCCTCCTACCGGTGGGACGTGCCCTGAACACCTCACCAGGGAGGCGTCCTGGAGGCATCCTAATTAGATGCCCGAGCCACCTCATCTGGCTCTTCTCAATGCGGAGGAGCAGCGGCTCTACTCCGAGCTCCTCCCGGATGACCGAGCTTCTCACCCTATCCCTAAGGGAGAGCCCAGCCACCCTACGGAGGAAACTCATTTCGGCCGCTTGTACCCGCGATCTAGTTCTTTCGGTCACTACCCAAAGCTCGTGACCATAGGTGAGGGTAGGAACGAAGATCGACTGGTAAATCGAGAGCTTTGCCTTCGCTCAGCTCCCTCTTCACCAAGACAGACCGGTGCAGAGTCCGTACTGCAGACGCCCGCACCGATCCGCCTGTCGATCTCCCGTTCCATCCTTCCCTCACTCGTGAACAAGACCCCGAGGTACTTAAACTCCTCCACTTGGGGCAGGACTTCATCCCCGATCCGGAGGGGGCACGCCACCCTTTTCCGGCTGAGAACCATGGTCTCGGATTTGGAGGTGCTGATTTTCATTCCAGCCGCTTCACACTCGGCTGCGAACCGATCCAGTGAGAGCTGAAGGTCGCGGCCCGATGAAGCCAACAGGACCACATCATCTGCAAAGAGCAGAGACCTAATCCTGAGGTCACCAAACCGGACCTCCTCAACACCCTGGCTGCGCCTAGAAATTCTGTCCATAAAAGTTATGAACAGAATCGGTGACAAAGGGCAGCCCTGGCGGAGTCCAACCCTCACCGGAAACGAGTTCGACTTACTGCCGGCAATGCGGACCAAGCTCCGGCACCGGTCATACAGGGAACGGACAGCCCGTATCAGGGAGTCCGAAACCCCATATTCCCGGAGAACCCCCCACAGGACTCCCCGAGGGACACGGTCGAATGCCTTCTCCAAGTCCACAAAGCACATGTGGACTGGTTGGGCAAACTCCCAAGCACCCTCAAGGATCCTGCCAAGGGTCCAGAGCTGGTCCACAGTTCCACGACCGGGGCGAAAACCGCATTGCTCCTCCTGAATCCGGGGTTCGACTATCCGGCGGACCCTCCTCTCTAGTACCCCCGAATAGACCTTACCAGGGAGGCTGAGGAGTGTGATCCCCCTGTAGTTGGAACACACCCTCCGGTCCCCCTTCTTGAAAAGAGGGACCACCACCCCAGTCTGCCAGTCCAAGGGCACTGCCCCCGATGTCCACGCAATGTTGCAGAGTCGTGTCAGCCACGACAGCCCCACAACATCCAGGGCCTTGAGGAACTCTGGGCGGACCTCGTCCACCCCCGGGGCCCTGCCAGCAATCAGCAACTACTTTTTAAATTAGATTTTAATGAAAACATATATTTATGTTGTTTATAAATGTAGAAAAAAAATCTGCTTTTTTCCCCTCAATAATTTCAATAATTGTAAACAATTTCGAATTTGGAGAAACACTGGAGGTGTCACTTTGGGCTCTGGGTATAAGCCATTAAATTAAAAAAAAAAACAACAAAGTTTTCACTATGTTAACAAACCAAACAATCAACTGATTAATGGAGAAAATAATGAGCTGTTTCATGCAAAATGAGAATAATTATAAATTGATGGTTCAAAATGAGCTCTACCTCAACCAACGACAACGGTGAAATCCTACTGTTACATTAATGCACAATCATAATAATCTATATAATATAATAGTATATATACGTATATGTGTACAGCAATCATATAAGACATTCTCTGATTATACTAACATTGATGAACTTTTTATTGCAGTATGTTAACATTCAATGGAGCATTTTCAGTGTTGTATTTGCCCTTTTTTTCAACAAAGGCATAATGAAGAAATTAGAGAGAAGAATATCAAACAGACTCACTGTGTTGTTTTCTTCTTTCTTTCTTGATATCAGAGGAGGGTGCTGACGCTCAGTCTGTGCTGCAGGAGGCCACTGATCTGCTCCACACCAAGTTTGGTTTCCACAGCATCACCATCCAGGTGGAGCTCTACTCCGAGGACATGAGCCACTGCTCGCACTGCCAGGACCCCAGTGACTGACACTGGTCGAGACCGGACCCCCACAGGAACACGGAGCGGCTCAGGCATTAGTTTTCATTCTCTCTGGGTGAGCTGGAGCGGTGAGAGCTGTATTCACTGATGCAACTTCCTGTTACAGGAGCAGAAAGAGTTTTTGGTAGATTTGTTGTGTTTGTCATCAAGTCACAAGACAGTGAAATCATCCATGTGTTGGCGGTAGAGTGCTGATGCTGGAGCTCCATGCTAACGTGGAAGTCTTCCCATAAAGTCCCTCTTCCAAATAAAAGGGAGTCCTCAAGTTTGCATTGAGCTTTTACCAAATACTGGGTCAATTTCACAAGTCGAATTGGGCTGAAACTGGAGTGCTAAATTGCCGGCTTGTAAATGAATCTATCAAGAATTTTAAAAAGTGTAGCCCTGAGGAAATTTGACCTGAAAAATATGCAACAGAGCCGTAAGACCTCTTCCACCTCACAAACTTCTTGTCAACCTGAGATTGTATTACAGTACTATATATGAAATTACTGTTTATTTTATGGAAAAATGATCTATAATGGCAAAATTTTCTCACCAGACTTGCAAGTAGCTCAGGGCTTGTTTACAGTAGTTACAAACAGGTTACAGACCTTTTTTGCAAACTTAATAACAAAGTTGACTGAGAATAGTTTGCCCGTGAAAGAGCTGCTGGGTAATATGCTGCCATAAAGTTTGCATTACTATGAACATTACCTTTAAGAGAAACAGGGGTCCATCTTGACAAAGCAGCATTTATTGGATCACTGGATGATCGTATAGGCCGTTAATGCAAGAGTAACATATTAGTTTTATTTTCTATTTGATGTCTTAAACTTTAAAAAACTAAATACCAAATGCCAATGTAAGAAATGGAGCACAATTAATATTTATGCAACTACTTTAGAGGAAAACTAATTGTAGTTTTCCAGTCTCTCCAAGTTTGTGATGCTTTATGAAAGTAACTGATTCTAGTTGAAAACACTGCCTGGTTTTTAGTATTTCATGATAAATTAAGAAAAACTGCCAGTTATAGGACTATAGAAGGACTTTACTACTTATTTTCTACTGTAACTTCCCGATAATACCACTTTAATACACAGCAGTAATGCAAATCCTGATATATTCGAATGGGGTATACAATCAGTGCTACACTGTTAGCATGGAGCACCTGATGTCACGTTCTATCAGGGACACATGGATGACTTTAATGTCGAACTTTACCAAACGGTCCGTCTAGCGGACGCTCACTCTGCAGCTCACTGCCATCTTTGTTCCATCAGGCTGCTCTTCACAGCAAGTCAGACATTCATCTGTAACACTAGCTGGTCACAAATAATATCTTAAATTTTATTTTCTGGAATTTATTTATTAATTTTTTTAACATAAATTAAATGCAGATATTGCTGTAGTTTGTTAATTTGTCTTCTAAGTAAAAAAGCATGAAAAGTACCTCTGAAAATATTAATTTTGTTGGCTGTTGCCTTAGCAAGATCACATGCTGAGGGTGTAAAGGCTCAAATCCTACCAATTGGTCAATGTCCTGATTCACAAAGCATGGCGAGGGTGAAGTATACGATGATTAACCATCCAAAGACACCTTTTAATCCACAAAGAGGGCAACAATTGTCTCCAAGTGGAAATGACACAGCAGCTTTCAAAATGTTTATGTCTACAAGATACAGCAACCGGTTTGAATGTCAATTTCTTACAAAAACAATGACATATTTACAATCTTATCCTGCAAACATTTTCATTTGGAGGCAAATTTTGAAGCATTTTGTGCGCTGAAGTAGAAAAGTGATATTTAAGTGAAATTAATTCCCCATTTCACCATGAGCCCTGCTCATCCCTTACACTGGTCTGAACACTTACAGCATCATGACTTTAACTGGTCTTCTACTCTTTCTAAACATTACTCTGCACTGTACATCATCATGCTGGCTAAAGTGTCTTTTCTGTGTTATGATGTATAATTTAGCTAAATGTTGACTTGACCGACCTCTCTACTGACATGTACTTTGTCCGATTTGATTACATCCCAGCTTTCAGTGGACATCAATATGACGTCAGAAAACTGTTGGACACAAACACCAAATTTTGGTTTTAATTCAAATCAAGTTGATGATATTTTATATCTCCAGTGATGTAAGAATTTCTCGTTGTGTGGACGTTAACATTATAACATTTTGGACACATTAGGTTTGTTCTCCATACCTCACAACTGAATGTCGTTATTCTAAATCAAGATGACGTTGGCCTCAGACGTTTGGAAGACATTGGATTTTGGTTACTTACTAATCAATGTCATCCGTCTTGAGTATTTTATGTCAAATATAATTAGATATTGTCCTGACAATATGTAGATTTGAGCAAAATTCAATGGAAGCATGATGATTGGTTGACCTGTTTCTTCACATACAAAAAGCCTCAAAACTGATCTTGGTGAGGGCTATTTTTCGGTGGTAGCACCATTGACTGTCTGTTGGGTTGCAGCAAATCAGACGATGTGTTCAATTCTGTCTTTAGTGTGCATATTGGTGAACAGTGTGTGTCTGATAGTGCACACTGTATAGATAAGTGCCAGACTGAAAAAGCATTCAGCTACTTCCACTCAGGTCTGAGGACAAAATGATTTAGTCCTTTTGTTGGACGATTAGTTTCAGCTTCACGCCGTCATCCATCTCATCTATCTCTCATTCCTGCTGTAGCTTCAGTGTTACTCATCCATCCACTGCTCCACGTCTCTCTGTTCCACCAGCTTTTGTCTGTCTAGCTGTCCGCCCATCCATCCATCTCTGTTCTGCAAGTCAGAGGCCCTGGAGTAGGCTGGATTTTCAAAATAAAAGCCCCCAAAAGGTAACAAGCGCTTATGGCAGGCTTTATGAGCACTCCTGGCTTTCAAATGGGAATCTCAATTCCTCTTATTGACTTAACCCTCTCAAGTACATAGCAGTGCTTATAGAGTGCAAACTTCAGCTGACGGTTCAACCTTATTCCAACTGAAACACTTAAATGATACCTCAACTCTAAAATAATTACACCTCAAGTGTGGACTTAAGTCGCAAATTTGATGAGTTTAGACTCAACTTGACAAAATCAAGCACGATTTGCAACTGGACTTGGACTTCAACATCAATGACCAATTGTGTTGCAGGAGAGAACCATGACGAACTATCGTTGCGTTACTGAGCCGCAGTGGGAAAAATGATACCAAAGACGAACTATGCTGTGGTAAACAAACAACAGACTGCATTATGCCATGTGTACAAGTCAAAAATTGGAGACGCAACAACTTCCAACTTTGCTCATCATTTGGTGTGGCAAAAAAAACCCAACCAAAAACAGGAAGTTGAGGTTAATATTGACATAGTTAGTTATTACTGTTATTAAAATGGCATTGCATTTGGCGAAGAGTGCTCAATGACTTGGTTAGGACTCGAAACTTAAACTTGGGACTTGAGTGCAAAGACCTGGGACTTACTTGTGACTTGCAAAACACTCACACTCTATTTCCTCCCCTTTATCCCCTATCTATTTAAACTCTTCATACAAAGTTAGTCCAGCAGTGCAGCTCGGAGCCATTTATCAAGCAACACTATTCAGCTCCCAGCAATACATGAAGCAACAGCCTCCGGATCTTCAAGCAGTGCAGTCTCACTCCACGCAATACTGCATCTCAGCACCAGTTTTTCAGCAGCCAGCAATCCCACTTCAATTTCTTCAGAAATCACATTCTCGAGTGAGCTACAGTATGTTATTTTTTTTTGGCAAAACTGAGCAAATAGCTGGAGGACGGTACTAAAGAAAAGACTCTGTTATGAACGTAAAGAGTTCATCCTCTGAGGAGGTGGCTTATGCTGAGTAAATAGTGAACTGCCCTTTAGATTCGATTTTAATGATATTTTGGATTGGTGGTGGTGCTAGGGGTGTGATCATGTTGTTATTAACATAATGAGACTTTGTGGGGACCACAAACATAAACCAGTGTTGGTCTGCATTACTTAAAACGTTGGACTTGGGTAGGGAGAATCCATTTCATCATCCGTTAAGTAAGCCAACAAGCCAGTCAACATGCCTGTAATGTTTTGCAGCTCCAATTAAAAGTGTTAATGTTGTTTGTTGCTCTCAAAGAAAGGACAATTGTACATTGTAAACGCCTCGTTGACACCCATTCTGATCCAAATACTTGCATGGTTGTTAGCTGTTCTTCAATATCATGTACAGTGAGAAGTTTATTGTTCAACTGCCAATCAGAAAATGTCGATACGCCATGCGGAGGATTAATCAAAGAAAAGATATCTTCTTTAAAAATTCTATATTTTCACCAATTTTTAAGGAGATCTTGTATATTTAAATACATTTTTTTTCCTTTTGAAATAATGCAAACTGAGAATATATAAGGACCCAACAGCAAAGTTAAATCAAAGTGAATGTAATAAAGACCAATGCATTTTACTGTACTAGTTTTGATATACATGCATACTGAAGTTCTCCTCTGCAGGTTGCGGTGTTCGACTGGAGCCAAAGTTTTTCTTTACAGTTTTCATTCCAGAAAAACACAGTTCCTG
Source organism: Plectropomus leopardus (assembly GCF_026936395.1). Classification (NCBI taxonomy): domain Eukaryota; kingdom Metazoa; phylum Chordata; class Actinopteri; order Perciformes; family Serranidae; genus Plectropomus; species Plectropomus leopardus. The sequence continues at coordinate 24,299,737 of NC_142191.1, forward strand.
TTTGTTCACTATGGAAGTCTAATGTTTGAGAATGCTCTGTATTGTGCTGTTGCTGTCCGTGACAATTATACTCTGTGTGACTGTTGTAAATATGTCAAATATTGTGTATTTTCTGTGTATGATTTTGTGTGTACATGTGTAAATACATTTATCTCCCTTGTACAATTGGTCCTATTTGTCTATGTGTCGTGGTGATATTGCATAAATCCACATGTCACATCTGTGATGTTTGATATTTCATTTTTATGTGTGGCAAGAATTTTTTTGTAAAGTGAAATAAAAGATTGCAGATGATGGAAAGAGGCTGGATTATTTTAAAGATAATGTAGGTCAACAAGATCACTTACATTTCAGACGGGGACTTGGTTTTATATTTTGTTTTTGATAATTCTAAAGCCGCACAGAGTGAAAGTTCACTCTTACTATATTTTAATCATTACAAAAGCATTTATTATCTAACATAAAAAAAAGCAACAAAAGAGCACTTGCTGTACATTTCGATGCTTTTATAATTTTTATGATTTACAAGTTATAATAATATTGTCAGTAATAAACTACATGTTTACTTGACATCATTCTGAAACTGTCTGCAAATAATTTGAAAAAACGTAAGAAAACCGATAAGCACATTTCCAAACCCCTAATTTAACTTTGAGGAAAGCAAGTCTAAAACAACCTCTAAAAAAAGAGACAGCTCAAGTGTTTAAAATAACATTTTTCAGATTGTTGTAGATAGTTAAAAATAAATTATGTCATGTCACAATACAGCAGCTGTTCGACTTCAAAGGTCCGGTGTGTAAGATTTCGGGGCCTCTAGTGGTGAGGTTGCAGAACTGAAACTCCGTTTGTAGATATAAACGGCTTATTCTAAAGTTAAAAAACAAAACAAAACAATTCTTACTTCCAGGTGATGATTAACTAATTAAAACACAGTTGATAATATTTGATTCCATTTCTGCCAAAAGAAACCCCCCGAATCCTACACGCTGGACCCTTAAAAAAATATTTAAAAAAATCTTTTAATAATCCAAATAAAAAACAGTAGGATTAAAGAAAGTAAAGACAGGAACAAGGAAGAAAAAGACCTAAAATGTGTCATTATAAACATTACATCAAGCAGAGTTACGATACAAAACTTCAAGTATTTCCCCTCAGTTATATCCTGAGTTGTTTTCGACAGGATAAAAAATAAAAACATTCGCAATTACAAAAAGAGAGCAGCAAATATGAGCTTAAAGATACACATTTTCTCAGTTTACTATTGATGGTTTGAAACTCAGCACATTTCAGTTTTATATCATCAAGAGCAAGGTGAAGGAAGTGTATCTTTAAGGCACTGTAAAAAATAATAAAACAAGACAGCATTGATTTAAAACTGTAAGTCTGGAAAAAATGCTAACACATGTTTAAATGATTGTTGTGCAAATGTGACAAACAAGTTAAAAACACTTACTGCTATCCTTGGTGCTGCATGCTTTTGTTAGTGAGGCCAACCAATTTCAAGACATAAATGTACAAAAACTGCAGCGGAATGTTTTAGTGATTGTAAAATCAAAACTTTGCCAAAATAATGAAAGAGAAAAAAAAGCCTGAGGGTGTTGTTAGCGTCAATCTTAAAAAAAAAAACAAAAAAAAAAACAACAAAAGGTATTGATTACTTTTCCTGAGGATAGTTGATGTTTTACATTTCAATTGCCTTGGATTCACTGCCATGTTTGAAATTTGTATGTCAAATAAGAGAAACTGGAGCAACCAGAAGCCATACTTGGAGTCAATAATCATAATTTGGAAACTGCTAATGTGGCACGTCTGAAGCAAGGCACTTAACAACCAGCGGCTCAAACTTCTTGGAAGCAAATACACGGTCACTTTTCATATTAATCGGGTGTAGGAAAAGTGTAAAAATGATGTCTATGAGACATTCGGTGGGAAATTAAAAAATTAAAATAGTGTTTAGTCTGTGGAAACACAAGAGTGTGGCGGTGGAAAGGTTATAGATGTACACTCTTACCTGTGGTTCGTTATTATCCTGAAGCACTTTCAGACAGAATTTTAAGAGCAGGTTCAGAGTTCATGAAAGAGTACCATCTAGCTGCCCACAAAACCTGCAAATCAATCATTTGCTTTATATCATAAGATGACCTTTGGACACTTGAAATCCAGTTGAAATAGCAAAATTATGCCGGTAAAATATTATTGTCCTTATCATTCTTAAAACTACTTTTTTTTGGCATGTCTGTGTTTTTGTGATCCACCTTCTGATTCTGCAGTGAAGCTCAACTCTTGCTATAGCTTGTCTGTCACGGTTCGGGCAGCCTCCTGCTGGTCTTTTGGTGAGTACAGAGCGTTGAACTGGGCCTGGTTCTCACTTATCACCTTCTTTGCGTGGGAGCTGATCATAGACCTCAGACAGATCAACCTGACCAGCCCCGTCTGGCCCCCGGCTGCTAACCAGGTATGGCAGCACATGTTTGGGTTGAAACGCACCTGAGGAGAGGAGGAAGGTAATTAAAAGCGTTTCTTATCTGTGCTCACATAAGAAACCTTAAACACACACAAACACAAACACAAACACAAACACAAACACACACACACACACACACACACACACAAATGAACAGGTACAAACCAGCTCTTAAATTTTGGTTTTGTCATTGTCAAGCTGCAGGAAGTTGTGAAAACATCTAGTTGTTTATGTCTCCGATGCACTCAACCAGTGACTTTGAAAGAAATTCCAATTTCTTTCAACCTGTTTCTAATTTTCATGATTATCAGGCTAACTTCCCATCTGCCACCTCTGTAATAGAGATTCTGGAAAACAACCACAACAAAAGTAGATAAGGTCATCAGAATGAGGAAAATTCAATTTGACATACGGAAATTCAAAAACTTTTCTATAAGTTGCTCTGCTTGCTTTAATGGACACGGTTTTGAACATTCATATTTCTTATGTCTCACACTTATCAACAGCCAGAATGGACACAGTTATATAATAGAATAAAACACAGGTTGAAAAATGCCTAAATTTTTAAGTTTCATTGCGTTCAGCTCGTTAAGCCACCACACAAAATGCGGTGTCAGTGGCTTATCCAGTCAGATTAAAAAATTCTAAAGGACACAATACATACCTGGAATTTATGGCAAAAAATACTGGGCTTGAGTGTCAAGGAAAAGGAGAGGTATAACTTTAGATCATCAGTGTAATTAGTTTGGCCACTGAGCCAACATATCCAAGCTGAATAGCAATGGACCGAGTATTGATCCCTGTGGGACTCCATGTATCAAATCAACCTTGCTAGACTCTTATTTAAGCAATATCACACAAGAGGGAATGTTGTTGTACTGAATATCAGCACAGTCATGGAGCTGTTATCACAGCTGTGCTGATATTCAGTTATATATTCAGATATCCATCTAAACCATCAGTTTTGACTCTGCCCTGCCTGTATTTTCTTTTTTTCCTCTTATTTTCTGTGTTCAGAACATTTATGCGCACGTACCCTCACAGCACTCAGGTGAGGCTGGGGCTTTATTAAAAGGCAGGTGCCAGACTATAAGCAGCCGGCATCTAAGAGCAAAAAATGCAAATATAGTGTGGGGAAATGCCAAAAAAACAGTGAATAAAGTTCAGCTTTTACTTTCACTTTTGCTGGGGGTGTGATTACCACCAGTAACCAACAATCCTGCATAGTATACCTTTGACAGTAATAAGCGACTTTAATATTAATTTGTTTATTTAATCAATAATTAGTCTATAGCAACACAAATTCTACAACTGGACTAGGGTTGAATTGTTGACGAGCAACACAAACATTCCTGCACAACAGCTTGTTACTTTGTGTAGGTCTACACTTTAGCGTAGGCCAGCTACTTTGCATCATGTACATTGATGTGTACGTTAACATTCATTGCTCAACCAGTGAAATAATCCATCGATTGTTGCTTCAGTGGCATAGGCCTACATTGGATGCTGATGAGTTAACAGCTGACTCCATATGTTGCAGCATCAGCTAATTCTGTATGAGCTGCCCCAGAGCAGGGCCACTGCTGGCCACATGGGGCCCTGAGCGTAATAGCTTTGTACTGTTTTTGTTGTTTTACTTAATGACCCTGAGGCAAAATTCATTTTATTATTTTGAGTAATTATGTATATCACATTGCCTATAATGGTCTAATGGTGGCTATTGTAGTTGTGCTTCACCTTAAAATTAAATAGTTCATCATCATGATTATGACTGATGATCATTAGCTGTTTTGGTGCCCTTTTCAGCACTTGCTGTCCTATGTATGTAGCAGCAGCAATGACCTGAAGGTTTGTATTAAAGTACACAGACTTCTTTTCTTCCCCTTGTCCTTTTCTTAACCGTCAAGAATTCAACTAAAATGTCATTTTTGGAAATAAGTTTGCTACAACGACACTTAGACTAATTGATGATTAACGTAATTGAAGGTTTAAAACACTTGTAGAGTGAAGCGATACACGCATAGTTTAAAGTCTCTGTGATGTAATTGTGCTGTACACCACCACTCACGTAATGCCTCTTATCCAATCAAATTACTTTATCACAACTAACTGTTTTATTATTAAGTATTTTTACAGGTTTTACTTCTGCTTGATACATTATTATAAAAAAAAACAACTTTTATTCAAGTTGTTATTTTGTCCACTCTTTCATCCTGAATGACTCAGCTGTAGCTTTCAGTGAGTCAATATTACAGCCACCTCCTTTCTTTCTTTCTTTCTTTCTTTCTTGATGCTCATCAATCCCTTTCTCCATCACTATAAATCCTCCTGGTGTGCCTCCTCTTTTATTTTTTCTCTTCCTCTTCTCCAGTCAGTCTCTTCCTCCTTCTAATCCATTTATCCCCTTTAGACAAAAAGCCAGCCAGAAACCCAGTGGCGTTTTGTTTTTGAGATTGTCCCATGAAGTGCCCGTCCATCATCTCATCCCAGAGGGCACGGTGACACCCTCCACTCTGGCCCTCTTAAAATTAAACACATCAAATCCTCAAATGGCTGCTTTCCATCTCCCCCTCCCTCTGTCCACCGAGGGTGACATTTTTCTCATTTTACACATCATTACATTCAGCCCGTCTTTATAGCTGCCCATCAAAGGACGAGAAAGAGGAGGAAGACTCTCCACTACCATCTCTCCCCTGCTTTCTTTTGTTTTGGTGTTTATCTTTCTCTTCCCTCCTTCACGTTGTGTTGCAGCAGGAGTCTGATACCTGCACTGTGTGTGTAAATACCTTGTGTAGTGCAGCTAATGGCTTCTCGTCCAAGTTCAGCCTCCTCTTCATCTCTGTGTCTTTCATGCGTTTCCATATAGCTCGCTTCTCGCCTCCTGCAAAAGTCCGCTGGATGTTGGAAGAGACGATTATGACAATGTCACATGTGCAGTATAAGAAATGTAACAGCAACTTCTTTAATTCATCACTAATAACTGAAGAATTAACCATCAGAAATAAAAGCTCTTTGAAATCTTCTTGTTTTCTACATTGTTAACCCACTGGAACAAATGATATGCACTTTGTTTATTTATGATTTGACTAACTGAGTTTGATATAACTTAATGTTGATTGATGCTGTACGTTTATTTTGCCACCTGCCATTCATTGCTTCATGTGCACTTGCATCATGGGTTTTAACATTTCTTTTTAATGCTATTTATGTATGATCATTATGTTTTATCGATAAGATCTCTTGCGTATCGTGTCACATGGATGCCAGACAATGAGAAACTCCACCATCAATTAACAAAATTTAAAAAAAAAAAGAAAAGCAGAACGGTTTACAGGCAACAGCTTGTGGCAATTTTACTTAAAGGGATAGTTCGGGTTTCCTTTAAGTCTTAAGTCTTTCTGTAAGTTTAAGGCTTTTTGAGATACTAATTTATAGTCAATGTATTACAGACAGGTGGGACTACCACCCCTGAAGCTCTGCATTGCATTGCAGTGGATGGCGGTTGACAGCAAAACTTATTTTAGACACCTAAAAAAAAGAATAAATACCAGTCCAAGTCCATATTTTCAGCATTTTTACTGCTTCAAGACAGGTCTTTCCTTTCATACCGCATTTTCTTATGCAAAAGCCCAAATGGGCTGTGCATTGCTGTTTGTGTTAGACTTTCATTTGGAATTCGAACTTTCCTCTATCAGCCTTAAATGCACCATTTGCTAATTTAAAATCTAAAGCAAGTTTCTGGTAAATTTAAGACAATAAAGACCTTAAATACCTTATTTTAGAACCTTTTAAGTCTTTTTAAGTTGAGGACTTTTTACCCTACAAATAGACATAAAACTTTTCACTTTTAAAGCCTTGTTAAGATGGTCTTTTGTTTCCTAAAATGTCGTCTTATTTTGGAAAACTAATGACTCAAAGAATGGTTATCAAAGAATAAGTGAACAAAAATACATTACAGTTTTAGCTAACCACTGCAATAGAAATGTTTGGGCCAGAACCAAAAACAAATTAAGGTTAGGTTTGTCACCCAGCCTTAATAAAATCTCTCTTTCTTTCTTATAATTTGGATCTTCATATTTACTTATAGACTTTTTCCCAATTTAATTTCCTTTGTGATAACTTTTTTTTACGTCACTTGAGTGAAGCACTTTGTGAGTTGAGTCTGGAATCTACCCACCATATTGCTGTCTGTATGGTGAAGGAAGTATTTCTTCACAGCCTCTTTGTACTTCTGGAACCGCAGAGGGGGAAATTGATCCTTTCTACCTCTATCTCTTCCGTTTCCATTACTGTTCTCATTCCCCTCTTCAGATCCAACATCCGGCCCCTCTGTCTCTCCTCCTTTCTGCTCTTCAGCAGCGTCTCCCTCCTCCTGCTCTTCTCCTATCTCTTGATTTTCTTTTCTATCATGAGGCACCAGAGACGTGAAGTAGATGGGCTGAGGACACACGGAGAGGGGAACACGTTAATGTAAACAACTGTCGGCTTATCTTCACATCCTGTCAGCAGAGACAGTATTTCAACATCTTTGAAAATTCTTTATTCAAGCCACTGTTTTAATAGTAAAAATGTATGTTTTGGCAGAAGAGTAAACTTACAAAACGTCTGTCTAACGTGCGTTTGATGTACTGAGGATAGGTGCTTATATGAGGTAGCATGGAAAGGATCACTTCACCAAGGCTGTCTGCTGTTATCACAGTGTTCAACCAGTCAGTGTAAGATATGGACTGCAATCAAACAGAAAAAAACACAAAATCAGCATTTTTAGACGATTCTATGTTGTGTTATTTTTTTAAGACAAGTAAAATGTAGAATCCTTTTATCGTGACTCGGTCAAACCTACCACCTAGCTGTTCAAATACCTGCTCAGTTATGTATCAATTACCTTACTGTCGATTGTAATGATCACTCCATGACACAAGCCCAAAACCATCCTCGCCAACAGGAAACACAATTCAAGGACTTTCTCAAGAGCAAAGCTAATCTACCTTGTGCTCCATGGCTGATTTAGGTGATGCCAATGACTGAAGTATGGAAGATTACAACACACTCACCCAAAGAGAGGCTGTCCTGGGAATGGCGAAGATTGCACGCATGTAATGGTCAAAGTAATGGACTCCTTGTGAACCATGCCTAAATAAAACAATAAACCCAATGTAATTAAATAAGAAAGAAAGGAGAGAAATGTTAAGACATTCAAATCTTAGTGTGACCCTAGAGTATATTCTTTCCATGCACTTAAAGGAGAAGCCCAAATATTTTCAAGATCAAAATCAATTTATTAGTCATGATTTACCATAGGTAATATCAGATACTTTATGGTTATTTATAGGGCTGTCACCGTTAATGTGTTAATCCTGATGTGATTAAGGTCTTTACATAATACCTTTTTAAAAAAATTTATCATGTCAATTGCTGGCTGGCATTCCTGTCTTTAAGAGGCGGTACTGGGCTGAGTTTAAAAGCTACAGTGATGATACTGGTGTCATGTGAAACTAGAACATATAAGGAATCCAGTGGTGTGCCATGCTAGCTAGGGAAGAGGCTAAATAATGCTCTAAAGTTTGGCTAAACGTTAATGATGGAAAAATGGCATGGTCATTTCACAGGGGTTCCTTAACCTTTGACCTCAAGATATCCCAATGAAGTTGGGTTCTCTGGGTACCCATGATTCTCCCCTTTGCAGATATGCCCACGTTATGCTAGTCTCATGCACTTTTTTCTGTCATTTGATTCCTGATCAAGACAGTCTGCTAAGAATCGCTTTACCTTGTCAATATGGACTTCATAATTGTTTGGAAATACAAAATAATGGAACTGAAAACATATGATTAGAGAAGTGATTAACAATTAAAATTCAGCAATAAAAAATAAATTGTTTTTGACAGCCCCAGTTATTAACAGACGCTGTGTTAAACAGAGAAGCTGTCTTACGCAGCGTAGGCGTTCTCCTGAGCCAACACGAGGCCAGGTGCATTCAATGGCCAGTAGATCTCGTTGGTCAGATAGCGTTTCTGAACAGTGACGGGATGATAGAGTCTCCTCAGATCCCACGTCTTTATGTAGCGGTCTTCTCCCGCTGTCACCAACAGGTACCTGAGTAAGAAACAGAAAAAAAGCTCATTTTCAATTACCATTTTTAATTTAAATACATGTGCACGGTGAAGAGTAATCTGTAAAAATGTAAAAAAATAGCTGAATATCAAAACCCAGCTGAGGCAGATAACAATATTTGTATTTGAGAGTTTGCGATTAATCTTTCTTAAAAAACTTGTGACCAAGAAACAAACTGGGCAGGACATTTCACAGTTTGAAACAACTGCCTTTACTCTTCGTCAGAAGAGACTATAAAAATGGTAAGAACGTGTCAGACATATTTTTAATGTCTTCTTTACTTCAACGTCTTGTCATTTTTTTGGTTGGCGTATGCCAATGATGATGTATCTGGGTTGAGCGAATATCTGCTCTACTGAATATGTAAATTGACTTGCAATGCAGAGCTCGAACACGGACATGGGATGCATCATTCCCCTTACATTGATCATATCTGACAGTGGTATCTGCCATAAAACAAATGAAAACAGAGCAATCAATATGAGCAGATTTCATTGTGACAAAAAACAGCGGTGTCTGAATGTTGAGAGAAAAGATGACAAACTGTTCAGGTGACAAAAAAAGAAAAGAAAAAGTAGAAATGAGAGATAGAGAGAGAGAGAGAGAGAGAGAGAGAGAGAGAGAGAGAGAGAGAGAGAGAGAGAGAGAGAGAGAGAGAGAGAAGTGGTTTTATCTCTTTCAACATGGCTGTGTAATTAAAAAGCAGTGATCCAGACAAGATATGTGTCCTCTGGAGTCTTTGCCAGGAGGGCGACTCTCTCTGGAGGATTAATCGTCTTATTCACTTACGTGGTTCAACTTTAGTTTAATACCTTTTTACATCTGCCTCAACAGAAAATCATCTGAAATATGTGAAGCTCAAACACAGTAAATGAGAAATATTTGACTGAAGAACACGGCTACTCGGAAAATCAGTCTCAGATATGACCAGAGGTGAACAATGCTGCAGTGAAATGAATAGCATGATTGGCTACCTTCAGAGTTATTGTGAATACAAAGCTCCTGTATATCTGCAGGTGTTTCGGTCAGGATTGTTTAGGAGGGGGTCAAACAGGTCCATTCTGTACTTATGCCAAAAGTGCAATTTTCCCATTTGAGTTGGTACCTTTTAATTTTATTTTATCTTACTGTTTTTGCACTTTGTTTTTTTAAATCATACTTCGCACCTTGTTTTTTATTATCTAATATTTTAATATTTTAGTACTTTTATATTTGGATTATTTTTTTTACTATTGTATTGTTTTATTCACTGCTTATATTTTTTGTTGTACCTCATAGCTGCTGTAACATTGTGAATTTCCCCACTGTGGGACTAATAAAGGATTATCTTATCTTATCTTTGTACTTTTTTTGTGGATCACTGGTTCATCCAATAAGGGCAATAAATAAAAGTGTAAAAGCTGTACACCCAGTGAATGCTACATGATAATATCAATTGCTAAACTGCTGTAATTGCATGACTAAGAATTTAATTCATGTAATTCAAAAATCATCAGGATGATAGCGTGAAAAAGTGTCCCCTTTCATGAGGACTTCATACTGGACTTCAAATATTTAATCAGAATTTTACTCTAAGTCAATTTCAAAGTTTATCTGTCTCTAGAAAACCAGACAAAATTAAATGCAGTTTAGTGTTAGCACCTGCATTATTGGGACAGGAAACCTGTAGTGTAGTTTTCCAGTCTTGTTAACAATGAAAAAGTGCTGATAAGTCACGTTCAAAACGAACATGTGAGATATGATCTAAACTGCCTCCCATTTGGATGCTAAGTTAATGTTGGCTAGCATTAGGCATTTTCGACCAGAGAAACATTTTCATATTTCCAAGAACCCCCCAGTTGTAACATTTGCACCTCAAGAACTGCAAATAATCGTACCTCCAAGAATGCCATTTTGAGGTTTTTAGGCTTCTATTTCAGAGTAGGTACTCTTTGAAAAAAAAAACTATGAACAATGAGTAATCTCAGTGTAAGGTTGTTAGTCCAAACACAAGCCAATGCAGCACTGATGACCGCCATTTTCAAAAACCCATGAGCCATTTAAACAGACAACACAAAACACAAACAACAGCTCACAAAAAAAGGAAGAAAACATGGACAAATGGACTGACAGTGGAGTCAGAACATATTGTGGTGGTAGAAATAGATCAGGTTTTTGATTCATCATAATGAAAGCGACCTTGCTATACCAACCGCCGGCAGGCTGACAGTACATCTGTTGGCAGTGCGGATGTAAACAGAAAAAAAATCTTGAAGGTGTGCAATCCTAGAGGAAGCTTTGCAACTATAATACTATAAAAACATAGAAAATCTTTTATTTATTAATTTCTATTTTTATGTTTTGAAAGTTATACTAAAATATTTTTTCAGTATTTTGTCATTGTGGTAAGAATGTCTCTATCGCAAAAATACCCAGATATATTGTGATACTATTTAGAGGCATATTGCCCACCCCTACCATGATGAACAGTAAAAACAATGAATCCTCACTAACTTTTTACTGCACAATTTAAAAGACAAAAGATTGATTTTTGTAGTTTGACTAACTCCCCCCCTCAAAATAGTGATGGAGCTGATAAATTTTAAAAATGAAAGACCTGCTGCCAGCATTGATCCTGCCCTCAATTTTATGGAGGACAGGTGGGGACAGAGAAGTTAATGACAAAACATTTTATGTTTTAAAGATGGGTCATTGTTGCAATGGGGTGCTGTGGCTCAAATTAAACTGATGTAAGAGAGCCTCAGCAAGAGTTTGAAAGCTGATGCTGATAACTCATATTTACAGCTGATGGTCGATATGCATTTTTAGAAAAAGTGTTCTCAAAAATAGTTTTTCAGCATTTTTCCTAGAATTGTAATCTCAGCATTTCTATGAAAAACTGTATTCATGTCAAGGCAGAAAATACTTTGTGAAGACATTTACATGATGTGACACCCAAAGCCATACTATTAATTTTTTTTTAGGTGGGCTGTCAGCACCTTAAGAGATGATACTGCAGATTTTACCTTACTAGGGACTTTACAGATGACCAGTACTGGAGCAGTTTAGGAAAAAAATCCTCAATAGCAGAGTTAGATGACACTCTGACTAGCCAATATCAGATTTTTAATAAATTGCCAATTTTGGTCCGGTGCACTGCTTTAGCCCTTGTGCTGACTTGCGCAGTGCATCAGTGAATCCTTGTAGCAGACACAGGTGATATAAATGACTCCTCCACCAATCTCCTCATCGATACATTCATCAGCTGAGTAATGGAGCACAGAAAACATTTAATAAGGGATGAAACCATCTCTATGAGGGTTTGAGTGAAATGTGTATGACCTTTTATCACATATCAAATACCGGCCAGTCAGTGTTCACCTCTGTGCAGTTATAGTTATACGCATGTTGAATTTAGGAACATAGTACAAGGCTAAATCATATTTAGAATTCAGAAAATGCTCTTGTCATTTAGTAACTACACATCAAAATGGTGAGAAACGATGTGGAGCTCCACATGGTTCCACTCTGGTGCCCTTTCTGTTCAATGCATGCATGCTTCTACAAGCTTAAAAAATACACAACAACAAAGATCCTAAGGACCAATAGGCACACTTAAATGCACATAAATATTCCACTTTTAGTCTGAATTTGACAATATTCAGAACTCGATATGGCCATGTTAACGTCATATTTTGTTCGAATATTCCCAATTGGGCCTAATCCAGAATGTAGCATTTTATGATTAAGACATGTGGGGTATGTCCATATGATCTGGTTTTGTGTCTCAACTGGGGTTTTTCACCGCAGTTTGTGAAAAACGGTATTTTGCCTGTTAACCATCAGCTCTGTGCCATGTCCAGTTTCTGTATAACACAAACCAACTCACTGACAGTTTGCCATGCTGTGGTAGCGATGCAGGCCCATATTTCTGATGGGAAGAAGATACAAACCTACTTCTAAAAACTATGAAAGACTTGGATATCGACAGGTTTTTGGTGCAAATATCACAATGCTGGCCTCCTTAAGAAGGTTAAGTTAATGAAACAGGGCTGCGTCCGCATGGTCAAACAAGTCCATCTCTGGTGGAAAGTCCTAGCCAATGTTGTTAGGGCAGGTTAATCAGGCTCTGCACAAATGCACGTAAACAGGAAAATTAGTGTAATATTAATTTCTATTAGCCATGTCAACAGCTTAGAAATACTGCCCTTTTCAGAATAAGGGCAAAGACTGGCATATTTTGTGCACATAAACAAAGTCACTGTTGTTATGCAAAATATTGTTTATGATTTCTTTATTTAAGAGAAAAAAAATCTCAAAAATAAATTTATCTTAATAGTAATGAGAAATTGAAATGTGCTATAGAACAAAACTTGCTATTCCTGAAAATGGGTGTTATATTTTCCTCTTTCAATACTACTGGGCTATTTTTTCTAAAAGTCTTAAGCCAGATGAATATTACAAACCGTAAGACTGAGCTTTAGAGATATTTAAGGAAGGTCTAACTCAAAGTCATGTGAGCTCAGAGAGGCTGTAGCCTGGAAGTCATTGGGTGTTGATTAGCAGAGATAAATGAGGTCACCTCATCTGAATGGTGCTAGCTTGGATAGTATGTGGCTGCATGCCCGGCCTTGTACTTTACTTTTTGAATTAGTGCCTGAAAAAACTGGAACAAGAGCTTTTCTGCCAAAATTAAGCATAATTTTCTACTGCCAGGATTTACTGCGCTGCCTTTGGCTGCATGTACCAGAGCTGCCTTTAACCAGCCACCTTTTAATTGGCTGTGAATAAAACTGCCAAACCAAAGTAAATGGAGAATAAAATACAAAAAAGATAAACATACAAAGGGAAGTCTAATTTCTTGCTAATTTTTGGGTCATTTCTTCTTTCGTACCTCATTACTTCATTCCCATGTTTTTGAAAGTAATATAGCCAATTTGCTCAGGTTTTAAAGGGTTAACACATAGATATCAAGTTGAAAATTTGGAATGCCACACATCACAAATTCACACTTGACTAATGATGAAAAATGTGACATCATGTAAATGCACTATCAGCACATAGTGAAAACAGGTTGAGTGACTGCATGTCTACCTGGAGGCGGGACAGAAGGCCAGGGCGCGGACGCCGCCGTCATGAGCCAGGAGGCATCGATAGGGCAACAGGCTGAGTGACCTGCTTGACTCTCGCACTCGCAACAGTGCTGACTTAGTGGACAGATTCCACAGACCTACTATACCTGGAGAGAGAGAGAGAGAGAATGCAATACATGAGACAAAAACAGAAAACAAACAAACAAACTCTAGTCTTAAAACTTGCAAAACCAGTACTATTTGTGGGAAAATAATGTTTGTTTCATCTGTGACAATAATAAAGAGGCATACAACTAAACCTGAGGTTATCTGGAGTGTGCATTTGTTTGTTCTTTCAAACACAAAACGAATTCATCAAGTGCATCTCAGAGAAATCAATTCATACCATCATAGAATCCAATAGCGATTACATTGTGTGGTTTTTCAGGCAGCCAATCCATAGACATGATCTGTCCACTCTTTTCATGGCGAGGAGCTTTGAAGGAGCCCAGCTTCAGTGTTAACACTCCTTCTGCCTGCACACGCACACGCGCGCACACACACACACACACACACAAACAAATGTCACTGCAAAAATAATATAAACAGCAGGGTGGAATATTATATTTCCCTGCTGCACAGTGTCACATGCTTTACATTTACTGTATAGCTGGTATTTCATGATATATTGTGTGGATGGGCAGACTTTTGTGAGGGAAATGAAGAAAGGCAAGCATTTTTAACAGGAACCTACCTGGTATATTGGCAACTGTTCACTGGCTTTTCCTGTGGAGAGAAACACTTATTACACATGGGAAGTCTTTATTGGTAATGAGAATTCAAACTAAAAACAGGACGCAATAAGCATAACAATGAGCATAACAATGAGCATAACAATGAGCATAACAATGAGCACTTTTGGGAAAACAAAAAATCTCAATACAAATATGGAAGATTTATGTAGCAATCATTTAAACTATTTTTTTTACCTTCATCAATGCAAACAACAAAAAACTAGATATATTTGCATTGTGGATTTATGTCACCACACACCAGTCAAGTGGCACTCACAGTTTACATCATGTCTGTGAAAACATGAATGTTATGGATGTGCAGGAATGTCCACCTGAGCTGTGAATTAAATGCTTATCTTATTGGCATAAGACATATTAGTGCACCTGCCACACTGCTATTAACACGGGGGTTTTCTGCTGAGAGTAATCCAGTAAGAGCAGTGATGTCACTGCAGCAAAATCATGAGACATTTAAGCAGCAAAACTAAAAACTGTAGTTGTTAGCTTTACAGAGGAAACTGAACTTAACTGTGAGTCCATTAATGAGGAAAGTGTCTGTGGTTAGTTAAGACGTCTGCAATAACAGCAGGACAGTCGGGTCATCTAAACTGCTAAAGTCAGCTGTACAGGTGACATTGTTAAAACCGGTTACAAACAGGCTTGGTCGTAAACAACGCGCCAACGAACTAACAGATTTGGGTCTGCAGCTCTGCTCTGCTCTCTGCTATGTTTGGATTTTAGAGAATGTAATTAATATTTTCTTCATGTATGTATATAACAATGTATTATTTTCTTCCCACACGTAACCTATCCGTGCATACCCGCGCGTCTAATGAACCCACCTTAATGAATATTTTAGAATAATGTGCCCTTCAAGACCAGGCTTTTATTGGTCAATGGCTCAATCACTTCCTGCCGTCTTAAAATAGCAACGTGTCAACAAAGTGCTCGACCACAACTCATTCTAAAACACTCATGGGCACGCACATTTGCTACTTACACAACTTGGGCACTGGCCATGAAAATGACAAATGAGTCGGTCTGAAACGAGCAATGACAGTTGCGCCGCTTACACCTGCTTTGTGATGGGTATAAGATAGGACCAAAAGTGTCAGACAGACCAACGCACCAGCTCTAGAACCCCTCCCCTGATGTGGTTAAAAACTGCTGGATGTTAAGCACCACTTTAAAAGTAATTCTGCTGTACCAGCCTTGACAATCAGTGTTGTGCTTAATGGATGTAAAATCCAATAACAAAAAAAAAGGTGTCAGACTGTTCCCCATCATTAGTTTCCTCTCCTCCTCCAGTTTAGATTACTGAGAGTTCAGATCAATAGTGTCCTCCTCACTCACCACACCCTCCATCAACTCACCTCAGCCTCTGAAAAACACACACTCATACTTTTATACAGGCCTCTTATGTCTTAAATCAAGTTCTAATCTTTCACCTTTCAGTCATCAGACCCTGGATGAACCCGAGCTCGCTGTCAGTGAGAACACTCAACTCTTATTATTTAACACAGCTTCACAACACTGAGCTGAGTCTTAGGCAGGTCTGACACTGCTCTAAACTGCTCTCACATTTTACTTGAGTAACAGCACAAAAGTATTAGCATCAAAATATACTTTAAGGACCAAAATTATTTTATTACTTCATTTAATTGTGTATTTTGCAGCGCCAGCACAAAACAGCCACCGAATAGTGAATACACTACATAAAACAGCACAATAGAACTGCAACTAATGATTATTTTCATCATCGACTATTTATTTTCACAATTCATCGTCCTTGTGAAATGTTACAATTGGGAAAAATGCTCATTTATAATTCTAATTATGCAATTCTGATTATTAAAATTTGTTTTTCCCTTGCATTTTTTCCACATAAACAGTGTCCCCTAGCTTATACTTTTTTTCTATATCGACAAATTTCTTGAAATTTGTAGAACATTTCTTACCAAGTTGCTTGTTTCCCATGTTTTTGAGAGAAATCAAACCAGTTTGCTAAGGGTTCGAATACTAAATACTTGTGAAAGCAGCACAACAAAAGGGATGTCACACCAGGTTTCAAAAGGTTAACCTATGGCAATACATAATAAATTTTGTATTTTGTATGATGTGAGAAGTAGTTGTAGGGGAATAAAACAGCAACTAGTATAATTTTGTCGTTGAGGAAAGATTTGCTCATCACTATAGCTGCAGAGTTGTATGATCTGGAAGACTGGAAGAGTATTTGCTAGAGACCAACAATCTGCAACATAACCAGGATTTTTTAATTTTTTTTTTACTGAACATAAATGAACATGAATACAGCTGATGTTACCCTCAAATAAAGCCAATCACAACTTCATGAATAAATCCTTATAATTTAAACCCTGAACATAATCTTAGCATTAAAAACATGTACCCTTAACTGACTGATAACAGGCTGTGGTTAATAAAAGTGCAACACACACTAAAGTGCTTTATCTTTGCCTTCCTGTGACCCTCCCCCCTCTTACCCACCCAATCTCAAGTGAGTCCTTGATGATTGGCAGCGTCTGGATACACGAGGTGTCAGCTACTAGACCTAAAATTCATAGCTTCCAACACTAACAACTGGCTCGGTGATGCATCTTCTTTGTCATTTCAATTATAGATCCTTGTCTGATGGAGAACGCCGTTGTAAATTATGTGCGTTCACTACGCAGTCTCGCATTCTCCCTTTTGTCTTTTTTCACCCCTCCTCCTCCATTTCTGCACCTTTAACAGCCTCCTCTTCTCATTCATTTCCTCATTCATTCTGGTGACTGGACAGACAAAAGCCATTTATAATTATCTGTCTCCAACAGCTCTGGTCTGGTGGAGAGAGACTGGGATAAACACACACGCAGCCTTTAACCCTTTACAAGCCAATTTCACCTTTAACCCATTCACCTGATACTGAATCTCCTGGACATTTTTTCCCACTCATGGTCATGTTAGATAGCTAATCTGCATTCACTTAGTGCTCGTCATGTCAGACTAAAAGAAGCGAGGAGCCATGAAGTGATTCACTGGTCATTTTTCATTTGGTTAAATGTACCATTACCATCTCCATCCGCCCCCCATCTCTCTTGGGCCAGTTCAGAATTAATTTTCCTGCACGGCCTTGAAGAACAGTTGAGCTGATGAAGGGCATATTTTCACCCGCAAAATAAACTCCAGGTCAGCAGCTCAAGATCACATGTGACAGCAGAGTTATTTGTTGCAAAGCTAACGAAATGCCCACATCCTACCTGTAATATTTAGTGTTTGTGTTAGTTTACAGTGCAGTTGTTTTGCATGTTTTTTGTTTTCCATAGACTTAACCTCTTTTTTTAAAAAAAGTAGAATAATTATTTTTCTGCAATTATTTTCTTATTATTATCTGCAGCTTTTATTATTATTATTATTATTATTATTATTATTATTATTATCATTATTATTATTATTATTATCATTATCATTATTATTATTATTATTATTATTATTATTATTATTATTATTATTATTATCAATAACAATAATAATAATGTTTATAATAAATGCTATTAAATTACGTTTTATGATTATTATTTTAGATTCTTTTTGTATTTGTTTTATGTGCGGCCGTGGGGATAAAGGTGGGGTTGGGGTCATTTATGTTCACTGTATTGTACCTGTTTAATGAAACATGACATTTATCATATTATTAGTTTACCCGACTATCTTTCAAAAAGATTTCGAGTCATGTGCTTCTACTCAAAAATAACTCTTCAAACATACACCTTTTAATTTTTACCTTAAAACACCGTAATTGATTTTAATATTGAATACTGTCAATATTTTCTGTTCATGTATAACTATTTGTAAATTTTGCATTTCCAGTGTGCACCAACACAATACACAGTTAGTGTTGATATTGTTTTGTTATTAAATTTGAAAGTATTTGGTCGAAAAACTATTGAACAAATTAAAATATTGACCGGCTAGTGGTGCTAGATGAAAAGTAAGGAGAAGTCCCTAAGATTCATCCCCTGAGGCTGCAATATGGTCATTTTTACTTTGGAAAAAAAAAAAAAAAATACCTAGGCACGACAAACAACACCATATCATACCATTGAGGACGCTAAGGTCTGCTGTATTTTTTTCTGGGAATTTGGGAGTTATATCCTACAATAATAATAATAATGACAATAACAAAACATAACACATGCCTGATATCTTTATTTTTTAAGACTCAAAATATATTATCTGAAGTAACTTTGGCAAGCCTCGAAACAGCCCCAGGCTTTTAAGCCAATTTTACCTCGTGGCCAAAAGTGCAATTACACCACCTTCTGTTATGTAATGTCAGTGCCAAAAAGAATGAGTTGCAGGATGCAATCATTTAATCCTCTTTCAAATTAGTGGAGTGTTACACCAGAAGTTACCAGCCTCTAGTGTGCATGGGCCCCATAATGCAGAAGATCGTGGTTTGTTTTTGGCTTCATGTGCCACCGAGCATCTTTCGTGGGAATGAGCAGGGCCCTACCTTGAATGCTGTATCCACTTCTCTTTAGGCCAACAACAACAACAACAAAAAAGAATAAATCTATATTTCTCAACAAAAACATTAAAGTGTGGAGAGAGCTTTGAAGCAGCAGTTTGGCTCTTTATGTTAAAAAAAAGTAATTGGATAGTTAATTGGACAAATAAAATATGAAAAATTCAAATAACCAAAACCATTTTAGAGGCTTTCCTGTAGGTGCTTTGGACACATTTAGACTCAGGACCTCAGTATCTCTAAAATGCTGTTCAAGGGTTCAGTACTAAAGTTAGAGCCTCTCTGCACTCATCTGTGTGTGTGTTTGTAGACAGCATCTTCAAATGTGAGCGCTCTGCAACCTTTCTATCCCATAACTATAACCTATGGTTGGAAGCAGGGGGCTGATGAAGTAGCTCGTTGGAAGCTAGCTCCAATGACCCATGGCTACGGAATAAAATGGAAACCAGGGGCCATGAAGCAATGGAGTAAAGGGAAAAAAGAATGGAAATGTCAGATTTTATATGGCTTTTTATGTTCGAAATGCACTTGAAATTTTTCTTCATTGTAAAACCAAGTCAAGTGTAATACAGTTGAGTCTGCTGTCACCAAATATACTGTATTTCATTTAAATATTAACACATGAACGACTCTGCATGAGCTCCTCCATAATGGTGCCTTTAAATCAAAGTAAAGGTTGTTTGTTTGTCTGTTCCAACTCTTGGTACTGTCATACATTGAATTATAGGTGAATAGTGCAGCTTGTGTTAGTGTTTGATCAAAAATAAATACAAATTTGGCCAAGTTAATGTGGAATAATTTTACCTTATATCATCTAGAGGAAACATGTGGTCTCCTCTAGATGAAAAGCAGAGTTTTCTGCAGAAATTTACCAAATTCTAAGGTATATTTTAAAGAATATCAGCATTTTTCACTGAAAAAATGTCATTATCACATTACAAAAACAATTATCAACCAACCTTCATGTTATATTGTGCTACAGAGAACATATGCACCGTAACACAAGGCGCAATGGGACATGAGGAGGTTATGTCGACTGTGATATAATGAAAAGTGTTTTTTTTTTTTTTAAGATGTGTGTACCGAGGTGCTGTGATCTTAGATTAGTGCAGTGTGTAATCAGATTAGTCTGTACTGCTGGGCAGACACAGATAGATAAACAGACACACAGACACACAGACACACAGACACACACACACACACACACACACAGACATAACCAGGTTTCTGTGCATGATGGATGTGGCAGATCGGATCATTATTAATCTCATTCATAGTCTTCTATCAGCGGAGCCCCAGAGGCAGCTGATGCAGTGATCTGAATGGACTCGGCCACAGGCTCCAACATCTATAATGTCAGCATAAACTCACATTCCTGGAGAGTATTATGTGTGTTCATGTGTGGGTTTAAGTGTTTCACTTAACTGTTAAAGCCACATTAAACAGTTTAATAGACCCGCAAGCACTAAATATGCATCGACACACAAGGAGACAGTGGGTCTTCATGGATCTGTCCCAGTTAATCATGTCCATGGCTGATATGATAGATGTGCTGCTGTGTGACTGATAACATACTTACAGTTGAGTTAAACAGGTTGTGTATAAACGCCTGCAGCCTGAAATCCGTCTTATGAGACTAGAGCTAAAAACAATTAAGCGATCAGTCAAAACACAAAATAGATCAGAAACTATTTTGGTAGTCAAAAAATATTTTAAGTCATTTTTTTCTGTCAACAATGTCAAATATTGATTGGTTCTAGCTACTATGTCGTGATGTTTTTTTCTTTTTTATTAGTGTGTTTACATGCACACTAATATTCAGCTATTATTGACACAGGTCATAAATGTTTGGCCTTTTTTTTTTTAAATTTAGTATTTTCCAATTGAGGATATGCTTGTATTTTTAAGAGTTTTAGGAGCATTCTTTGAACATGTGCACAGTTTGGAATATTCGTCTCAGTTAGTGTTCGAGGCAACAGTCTGCTCTGCGCTCTGTCATGGATGTTTGTAAGGCTGTGGGTGGAGATGTATGCTCAAAAGAAAAGCCCAAATTTATGGTCGAAAGGAGAAACACACCTACTTTTAAACATCATGAAAGATTTGGGTATCAGTAGGTTTTTGGATATGTGCAAACATCACAATGTTGACCTTTTCAAGAAGGTGGTAGAAGAAATAACAACTGCAGGCTGTGTTTGCATGGTTCAACAAGCCCTCCAGCCACCACTGGAAAAGTGAGGAAAAAATTCAGGCAAAATGCCAGAAGTGAATAAAATAACGCTGATTGGCCATTTAGCTCAGCGAATGAGAAGAGAAACGGAAGTGAACGAACAGCTAAAGTCAAGAGGGAGTGAGATCAAAATCACCTTGTTATATTAGGTGAGATTGTTTTTCTTTTGCCATCGAGCTGTTTAGCACAAACGTTTCCAGAAGGTTTGTGTAACTGTTCCCTGCTGCATGGCAAAAATGCTTTGATCTCAACACTGGGTTGTGTTGTTAATGCGCTAACTGGGTAACTAGCATCATGGCGGTCTTTTTGTGTCCCTTATTGAATGACGAATACAGACTATTGTGTTCTGCTATGGAGAGTTTTCTCCTCTCACACAGTTGCAGAACGTATATTCTGCTTGTCCGTCGGCTGTAGTCTTTGTGGGATGTTTATGTGCAAGTTTTAGCCGAGACACAGGCAACATGAGTTCGGTTTGAAATGTCCGGGCCTGTAGGGTACGTTAACTGGAGTTTGCACGACTGCATTTAAAGTGGAATTTTTTTGGAATCAGAGCAAAATGCTGAATATTTTACACGTGTAAATGTCACAGCTGTAAACTAAATAACTAGGTTTTTAGTTGTTGGTCGGACAAAACAAGCAACTGAAGACATGTTCTCAGGATTTACAAAGTTGTGATGGCCTATTATATCACCATTTTCAGACATTTTAAGGAACAATTAATCATGTAATTAAGAAAATAATCTGCAGATAAAATTATATTTCAAAAAATCATTAGTTACTTACATGAGTCACTTTTATGACAATGTGTCATGTGGGTACTTTTTTTTTTTTTACCTCTAATTCAACTAGCCTCCAAATCTTTTGTTTAAAATCAAATAATGTATTAATGTGGGGCTGGGCCATATGGAGAAAGCCGAATATTGTGATTTTTTTTTTTTTTTTTTTTAAAGATAATTTTTTGGCATTTTTGCCTTTATTAGACAGGACAGTGATACCTACAGACAGTGAAAAGGGGGAGAGAGAGGGGATGACACACAGCAAAGGGCCATCAAAGAGCTGGAACCGAATCCACGGCCACTGCAGCAAGGACACTGCCTTCACATATGGGGAGCCTTCTTTATCCACTAAGCCACCGGATGCCCCAAATATCATAATATTTTTGATCAAATACTTTGATATCAATATTGTGAAGATATTGAAGGTTTGGCTATTCGTGCTTTTGCAAAATATTGACACAACGAGATTTTTGATTTTTTTTTTTAAATCGTCAGTAATGTGGATGTAATAAGTTAGTGAGTGAAGGCAAATTATAGAAGAGCTAGAACATTCTGGTAAATTCAGAAAAATTACATCACTAATATAGCCTTTAAAACTAGGATGATAATCTTGTCTTATTTCAAGATATCAATATAATTCCAATATGTCCTCTGGCCCTATTACAAGTATTGCTGCACCTGTGTTTACAGTCGGCTTTACAAAAATCTTACTTAGTTCCTGCTGGTTTTTAATCTTCTTTCGACCTCTCACTGGCTAATTTTGAGAAAACTGGTGTCTGGATATCAAATGTGACAGTTTCATGGCAACTCCAAATGTCTGAGTCGACAAATGGATCCTAATTACACTGAATCACTCGCAGGGGACGGCATGATACTTCAAAGTCACTATGGCGCCTGCTAAAAGCACCTACTCTCAACCTCTATTCCTCGCCTTCTGGTGGTCAGAAAAATAGCTGAGTGACTCCGGAGATAAAAGGATGTGTCTCTGAGCTGACATTTGTCCTTATTTGTTTGCACATTTCTTTTTTTGAATCACGTTCAATATGTCATTTTTGTTGAGGTGCAGGAAAAAACAGAGTAATGGAGGTGTGTAACACACTGCAGCGAAGCTAATGTCAAAATCAGCAGTCAGCAGCATCAGTGGTTTGGCGTGATGTAAGAAATCCACAGTCCAGCTGTTCATTTTTACTTTGCTGCTATGATCCAGACACTACCACTGCTATACTGCAGTCCTGTGTGCTCACAGGCTGCAGCAGGAATCAGGTAACCAACATACTGACTTCACGCTTTAGAAAAGCAACACTGCCCTCTACTGAACACTGAGTTTCTGGAGCTGGTCAAGTCAGGGTTGTGCAATTTTATGTGTCATTTTCCAAGCTAAGGAAAACCACGATGCCCCGTATGTCACTGTTACAATACGTTTAATTGAATAGTTATAAATACTGCACACAAATCTCAAGTTTAATATTCACAGTCTTACCAGAGTTAGCCATCTTCGTGCTGGATTGCAGAGCGTCAGGGTGGGGCAGGCTGTAAATGGTGACCACGCCAGTGGAGGTGGCAACTGCAAGAAGACCCAGTCTGGGCAGGAAAGGAGCCTTCGGGCACAGAGGATTTAAAATGTTTAAATTGTGGCACAAAGTATCAGCTAATAGGGAACTACAGACCAAACATGTTGGTACTGGCTTTCAAAGTCATGTCGGTGGAACACCTTACCTTTCTGCCACAGCTGGGAAGCTCCCAGCCTCCTGCAGGACACCACTTTAGATCCCAGATGAAGCCTTTGTCCTGGGCCAAGCCATAGGCCAAGGCTGGCTGGGACTCCGGTCTGCAGTGACGAAGTGCAGTGCAAAAATGAAAACACAAATAACCCTTCTCATACACAATAATGTTTGATTGCAGCATTGGATTAAAAACTAGCTCTGGAAATTTAAGACTAAACACAGTGATGTAGCCAATTCAACACAAACGCATCAGTCGACTGCAGTAAAACAGCCATTTGAATTCTGACTTTTAAAATAATTTAGCCATACCTGCAGTCGTACTCCAGTGAGCCCATGTCCCACAGCTGGACCAGTCCAGGTCCACTGTACATCTTGTTGACACGGTGCTGGTCGTCCATCCCTCGATGGCAGGCCAGAGCGATGTACTGTGATGCTGGAGCACCATCGGGTGTAGGACACCACTCCATGGCCCACACCGGTCCCGCTGCATACAGCACCATGTCCCAGCGATCCTCGTGAGCAGGCAGCGCTGTGAACCTGGTCAGTAATATTAAGACGGACAAATTACAATTTTACTTCAAAACACCAAATCTAACTTTTAAATGTCACTGAACAAAAAAACAACAACATTGTTTTACTTTATTTCAGATCCCCCCAAAACAAACCTATGGAAACAATCATAACATTTTATTATTAATGCTCTCACTGTGCACAACAGAGCAATCATTTACCGCAAAAGATTTGAGCAGAAAGCTGCGCTGAAAACCAAATTAGAACAAAAACAAGGCTGTCAGGGTGATAAATTATGAAAGATAAATGCGTCGCTGTGAAATAAATACAGACTATTCATTCTCTGGTGTGGGTACATTGGGCTTTATGTTTTTTTTCAGCATTTGTGTCTGAAATGAAGTGACTAAAACATTGTACATTTTATATTATATTTTACAAAAGGAACTTAAGTAAGTGAAGTAATAAACCTTTTTTTTCAACATTTCTGGGGGCATTTTTAACATCTTTTATTAACAGGACTATGGGTCGACAGATTATCGGCCTGGACGATTATTGGGGCTAATATTTGGCATTTTGCCGATTATCAGTATCAGCATGTCAATGATCACCTATCAAATAAATGTATTAAAAATTGCAAAGAAAGTATCGGCATGAGAGGAAGGTTTACTTTATAAAACCTCAGGGAGCTTTTTTAATTCATTAATTTTTTCAGTTTAAATTTTCGCTTGACTTTTGTTGCTAGGATCTTAATTAAACATTTGGTAAAGGCATTTATACAACGCTGCGTGTTGGAGTTTGTTATATTCCAAATTCAAAATACTGACAAAGATGCATATTGGTTGCAAATACTGGTTATCGGTCTCATTTACTACTAATACTCGGTATCGGACCTGAAAAACCAACATTGGTCGACCCCTAGACAGGAAAGCTGAAGATGTACAGAAAACAAAAAACGGAGAGATGTGGGAACGACATGCAGCTAAGGGTCACAGGCTAGAATAAAAACCCAGGCCGCTGCAGAGGCCTCTGCCTATATGGGACGCACACATTACCAAGTGAGTCACCCCAAAATAATTCTTAAATATATAACATTAAGCAGCAACTAACTGCAAAACAAATATTCCTGAGATATCTCCACCCAGAGTCACACATTAATCTAGTTATGTGCTTAGAAAATAACATTTCAAATGCTAAATTACAATTTCTTTCTATTTTGTCATTAAAATTCTGGATGAAGATCAGTTAAACCTGCTGAGTCTTTGCAGAGGTGTCTCCTCCTTACTGAGGCCTTCTCTGGACACTTTGAAAGCAGCCGACTGAAGCTCCTGGGGCAGGTATTTCTCCACATCACTGAATAACACAGAGGATACACAAACCTTCAAACCTCCGACAGTTTACCTACTGAAGATTTTCCATAACACCAAACATCATGCAGAAGATGCTCCGCAACTGCTGAAAGGGTTGTTATACACCTAAAGTGACTTCTAGTTAGTATTACTCAGTGTGTAAATCAGATGTGTAATAACAACCATGTGCTTCTACATCAGTTGGTCGACAGCATTCAAAATAATAACATGTGTTCAGATTTTTTAGACAAAAGTAAGAGTAATTAAAGGTGATGTATGAAGCTGGAGAAAGGTGATTGTTGATTTTTGAGTCACAGTACCAGGTTGATAAATACCCATGTTGATAGTCGCACCAAACTGCCTATCAGAACTGTGGGAATTCGACAACCTGGAAATGAAACTCAACAACCAATAATCTTCGTCCAGAGTTACAAACAAGCACCTTTATCTTTAGCTGCAGCGCACCCTTCAAGTGCAGCACAGGGCTGCACGATATGAGGAACATATGCAATAACTTTGAGTTTGATTGGCTGAATAACAGCTTTGAATATCATGATACCCGGAGAGACAGCAACAAGCAACTTAACAAGACATGACCCAGAAATTAGCAAGAAATTTGTAAATTGCAAGAAAAATACCTGAAAATTAACACACAAAAAATAATCCAAAAGTACTAATTTTTGCTTTTTTTTCTTGCCATGTTGCTTTTTTAAAAGAAATCAAACCAATGTGCTTAGGATTCAAAGGGTTAAATATCTTCGAAAAGCTTCTTTCTGCTGCCTTAAGTATACTGCCTAATTAAGACAAATTTCTTGATGAATTAAAAAAGAAAAATTAAGCGACATTCTTTCCAACATTCGTTAATTAAATAAAACTGAACTGGACACAAAAGGTGCCTTAAAAAAACAATACTTACACTTAAAATGAAAAAGTTTTCCACTGAAACTCTTTTTAAACTCACTAAAAAAACCCTAGGTGCAATACTTTAGTTTTATGCAAAAACAAAAGTGCAGCCCTAGTGCAGATGGGGTTTCACAATAACAAAATAAAGCATTAAAATACGGCTAAAATGACTTTATTTTGATCACTTTAAAAGTTACCTTTCCTGTACAGAAGTGGTTACTGATCACAAACAAATTTGGAGGGTTAACTACCTTTGCGGTACGAGTTGCCAGTCATTGATGCAGGGGACCCACTCTGGGAACACCCAGCTGCTGTAGTGCTCCTCCCGGCTGGAAAACAAACACACACACACACACACACACACACACACACGCACACACAAAATAATACATCTCAAACAAATACCAGGCTACTTGTCACTCAATGGTATGTTTTTTTCATGTTTGACAGCTAAGGGGTTAAGTATGTTTTATGCTGTTTTGCACATCAGTTAAAAAATGTCATGACTGAGTTTGTTTTTTTTCCATTATTAATGTGGTTAGATTTTTGTTTTATTGATTAAACAATGCTCACACTTGTTCTGCACAGGTTTGCACCTCCTATGTTTTCAGTCCTACAATGGTTTTGGCTCTTAAATAATGTGCTCTGTTGGTAAAACAGCCACAATCTGACTGCGGCCTTGAGTGAAGTTACTTACAATTTCTTGGTCGTGTCAGTGGCATCCCAAACTATTCTCATGTTGCTGGTGGTGAGCCCATTGGGAGTTCTGACATTTGGGCCTGTCTGCACAAAGAAAATAGATTGGATGAGTTTAATTGTTCCCATTCTGTGCGTTTTTATTGCTTTCTTTTCTTCTTCTTTTGCAGAGATCAAAACTTGTCTTAGTAATTGATGATTTGGTTTTCATCAGTTGTGAACTCATTAACCTATAAATGAAAGAGGATGCTGTTGTTCCTGTTTTATTTACTGTAATCACTCCATTGTTCAGTGCGGTTTGCTGGTCACTGAGTCTCCATATCACAACATTTAAGGTGGTAAGCAGAGTATGATCATAACTAACAAGAAGCAAGCATAAGATTCTTCTTACCTGTGCACTGATGTGAAAAGTCGCTGGACTTCTTCTAACTGCCCTAAAGTCTGAGTCAGAGTCCTCTGCTTCTTCTTCATCCTCCATCTCCTCAACCTCATCATCTTCTTCAACGTCTGGAACAAAGTCCTCATCTTCTGCAGCATCATTTTTCGAGTAAGCTCGTTTCCTCTTTCGGCTTTTATGCCCTGCAGTAATGTAAAGAAGGATAATTAATGTCTGCATGCGGAGCATCGAGCTAGAGCAAGGAGCTGATTAGCTTAGCTTAGCATAAAGTCTGGAAGCAGAGGCGAACAGCTGGCCTGGCTCTCACCGAGGTGAAAAATGTGTCAATCAACACAATATTGTGTCAAACATCAGAAGTGTGAGCGCCTGTGTCAAGATGAGGGCGCTTGTGACACATGTTTACGGGTAGATTTGAAAGTGTAGCTTTTTCTATGCTTTTTGGCCTTTTGTCCACACACAAAAGTTGTTTTAGGTCACTTTTGTAAAACTCCATCCATCCAGCTGGGTGAAGATTTTCAGAAACTCTTAGTTTCAGTGTTGACTTGTAGACATCAAAGTGTGAATCATTATCTCCTTTGTGAGGAGTCACAAATGAGGTGGCATTTCATGCAGTAATGGACGGACTAAAATAAAGGTGGCACTTTTAACATCTTGACACATAAATGTACAGTTGATCCTCCACTAAACTGAGGAACACATGTGTCAGAATATGATAAAGAGATCCCTGTTTTTTTGGGTTTTTTTTTAAACCAAACCCAGTTTTCAAAAATACCTATGTCCGTGTGGACTTTGCATCACTCCAGTTTGTGCTGAGCAGTTGTTGGTGCATTGAAATAAAGAGGCATCATGTATTGTTAGTTACTTCCATTAAAATGTTACATGGCAGAGCCAGTGAGTGATGAAAGACTTCCAGCAGCACTGTACCTCTGGTTCCTTTCAGACTTTTCCGCTCTGCGACCGAGTCTGGGTCTGTGTGGGTGATATCACTGTTGGCCCCCGCCTGAGCACCCGACTCATCGTTAGGATGACTGAACACTTCTTTTGCCAAAGTTTGGAGGTACTTCAAAGCCCTAGGGAACATTTTTTACAACAATTAAAACACAGAATGACTACATTATTGCACTTAAAGAAATTGTGTGCACGGAGAACACTTGTAGATTTACCTGAATATGTCTGAAACTTCTGGATGTTAACAGAGGAATGTTCTGAACTGTACCTCAGCATATGAATTTTAACTACTTGACTGAGATCATCTTCTGCTAAATGTGATGACAGTTTACGAGTAACTTACGCTTTAGCAGCACCTCTCCTGCGGCGCCCACCAGGTGTGGTTTCCTCCTCGGGTTCAGATGGAGGTTTCTCTTGAGCCTCCTCACATGGTGGTTCTGTAACTGGTTCCTGTGCGAGCTTCTTCCTCACATACTTTCTCTTTGGCTTTGGCGTCCCATTTTCCTGCTGAACGGTGACTACAACTCCACCCTCCCCAGTTGGGAGGTCCCCATCTGTGATGGGAGATTTTTTGGCAGGAGTTCTTTTAGCAGGAGCTCTTTTGGCAGGAGTCTTTTTTCTCGGGGTCTTTTTGGCTCTCGCTGCCTTTTTAGGAGTTTCCTTTGAAGTTTTACCACCAGACTCTTGATTTGTTTTGTTGTCTGCATCTTCTTCTTCCCCATCGTCAGTCTGCTGTGTGGCATTCTTAGCCTTTCTACTCTTGGCTGGAGACCTTTGACGAGATGCTCCACGCCCTTCTCCTGAGCTCCGTCTATGTGGTTTTACCTCATCAAGTGTGCCATCAGTTTCATAATCTAAATATTTTGGATTTTTCCTTCGTTGTCGTCCTCTGGAACTTGGTGTTAAATCGCAACACTGCTTTGTTGGCTTCCCTGGCCCTGCAAGGAGAGGGATGTTGATCATCCACAGGTGTGCAGCACATAGTATGAGCAGAAATCAATTCAATCATATAAAAAATAAAATGCGCTGAAAACACTGGTTTGAAAAAGTGTTTGGGATATTTACGGGGATGCTTCCAGGTATTTTTGTGTCTATTGCTGAGCTAACAAACTGAACTGAGCGTGTCTTCTCATGCTGTTACTTTAGTTATTATTACTGGCTGCCTGATCAGAGCAAGACCTATGAAAACATCTGAAGATTCTCTCCTGTAGTACCGGCCCATCTTTTTCCCACATAATGCTACACTATAACCGACAAATCTGTGTCGACATCGGTAGGAGAAGAGCTAGTTAGCTGTTAACAGTCAGCGGGCATCAAACTCCAGCTAATGAAGCTAATGGATCTAACAGCTTAAAAAGCTCAGTTCAGAAGAACATGAAGGGTTGAAAAGTTCATTACAGTTTAAGGTGAAACCACAAGATGTTTACAATACATAAATGCTTGAAAATACTTCAGCAGAGTACAATTTAGAGGCAAAAGTGGAGTTACAGATGATTCACACAAGTATTAAAATTTTTATATGAGAGATGAAAGTCCAGTTATGTAATGAAGTAAATGGTAAAAGGACCTGCACTTGTAAAGCACCTTTCTAGTCTTCAGACCACTCAAAGCGCTTTTACACTACAAGTCACATGCCCACATTCATACGCACAGGTGGCCTAGGCAATCATTCAAGACACCTGCTGCTTTTTTAGACAATCCCACACCAAATCATACCAGTCAACCTAATATTTTTTTGAAATTCTGTTAATGCTTCACTTTGGTAGTGTTATATGTCTGTGGTGAAAAAATAATTAAGTCTGGAGCTCTAAATGCAAAGACAATTAAGAGAATCTAGCTCCATCAAAAAGGGCCATGTGCAGAACTATCTTCACATCTATACTCCAAATGTTTCATTTACAGGCTCCATCCTTACAAAAAGACATCATTCCCTGACACATAATGGCTCAGAGGATAGAGTGGGTCATCATTTAATCAGAAGATTGGAGATTCAATCCCTGACTCCTCCAGTCAGAGGTATCCTTGGGCAAGATCCTGAACCCCATATTGCTCCTAAATGGCTGTTGCACTGGTGTGATTTTACTGAGAAGCAGGCGGCACCTTGTGTAGTAGCCTGGGCCACCAGTATGTGAGTGGATGAATGTGACATACAGTGTCGATGTGCTTTGAGTGCTCTGAAGACTAGGAAGGCACTTTACAGGTCCAGGTCCATTTGCCATTAACTATATATGGCAGTTGTCATGGGGAGATTGTAGAAAGTAACCACAAATGAGTAACTTATGCTCTTAAGTTAGTACATTTTTGCAAATAAATGGATAATTTTTGCTCACAAAATAACAACAGCAGATGTCAGATATGATGTGGGCAAAATCTAAAGTATGTTTCTATATATTGCTTTGCAAAATGGACAAAACACTGCATTTAATCCAAGCAGCTTACAATATTATTATTATCCATGCCCTGACAACGTTTGTGGTTAATTTAGCACTGCACTGGGAGGTACACAGTGATATATGTTTACATAACTTTAGTTTCTACTGTAACAGTAACTTATCATCTATTCGGGAGTACAAATTTGTCATTTATGCACACTTATTATTTATTTTCCCCATGACACTTTCATTTTTTAATAGATAGTAAACTAATGCATGCAGGTATTATGGTCTGTATCACCTTGCTTGGAGTCAATGGGATCCATAGGCCCTGGGTTTCTTGTGCTGTGGTGGTCTTGTCAAATGCCTCCTCATGTAGGGAGCGAGTTGTTTCTAACTTTGATGCTGCTCATACAAGACACAAAAAATAATACATATATAGCATTCGTTAGTTTTTCTTATAAAAAAAACGTAAAAATGTACACACATATACTACAAACAGCTGAAGAATGCCCTGTAAAGGGTATACAGTGACTGTGCACATACAGTAATATTTCATCATACTACCTGTGTTTCCTCCGCTGGTGTAGACTGACTGAGTCAAAGTTGTCAGTCACAATTCAACGGCCTGTAAAGACAAAAAATTAAATGACCAGAGATGTCTTTATTGTTTTATACAAAGCCTGACTCCTTACTCAGTAGAAAACGTTAGTTTAACATATTGACAGGGGAAACGTGGAGGGAGAGCGCGAGGCACACTGCCGATATCACCTCGATATCGCGTTGTCTGAGACGGACACACCAAATCTCGTTCAGCAATTTGCGAGTTTACGCTCTCTTCCGTAATGCGAAATGTACATGGATGATATACAGACAGCGACTTGACACTCTTAATAGTGTTTAACCACTTATCAATTCGGCATATGTGTCAAATACAATGTATACCAATTACCCAGTTATTTAAGTAATATACTTGTTGTTGCTGGTTTGTTTTCCCGGTGATTCACATCGTCATCTAGGCACGTTTGTGAGCTAACACCACAGAGCTAATGCTAACTGGCTAAACTGGCTGAAAGGATTAACGCTTTATACAGCCGATAACGAAGTGAAACACTCCTAAAGTCATGCGGTTACCGGTAGACGTTACAAGTAACCACAAATATCATTAAAAACTCACCCTGCATTTTGTCGAGGTTCCCTCCTTGGTGGCGAAGGCAGAAACACCTCGTACCGAATTCGGGAGGCTAGTCTCCGGCCACCGGGATCGAATCCCAAACTCTGCTGTCGAGATCGACACTGTGGAGAATCACTGCAGCCGTAAAAACGTACCGGGCACACGGGTCCAGCCCTTATTCTTTCTTAAACGGAAAAATATATTCATCTCCAGTGTAGTTTCCACTGATTCCGGTTGCATAAACTCACATTCTGCTGACATCAGACCGCCATGTTACTGTACCAGCATGATGACCCACACCGCCCCCTATCAGCAGAGCGGAGAACTACACCTGCTTACCACTGAAGCAGCCGTGAGTTCAATCCTCACTGTCACCACGCTGGAGGTCACGAAGGACGCTCAACCAGCGGGGGTGTATTCAGATTTTTTTTACTCAAATAAAAGTAGTAAGGCATTGTATAAAAAAATACTCTATAGCAAGTCAAAGTCCTATGAAAGAAAAAGTATGAATAAGGGACTGCTGTTTATTTTGGAGGTCATGGGTGGCTGGGTGCATTTTTTCTTGAGCCTTTTTAGTAAAAGTGGGAAAACATATGACCCTCCTTCTATTTTAGTAGTACAGTAATGATATTTTAGATGAAAACATGTAGAATATAGTGACTTTGATGAACTTTGAATATTTTAAGCATAGATTTGATTACTCTTTGTGAGCTTTTGGACTGTTAAGATGATACATGATTTACAGTTTCTGGCTATGATAAATTGAATCATTTCATGTCTTTTAAACCTGCTGGTGGGTTTTGAGGGTTCAGAGAGTATTTAAATATAATGTAAAGTACAGCCTATTAAAATTTTATGTCCCCTAAGCAACCCCTCCCCACCAAAAAAAAAACCCCAAAAACTTTGACTGACATGCCTCTGCTTTTTAGCCTAAACGCTCTCGCCTCTCCCTCATCAGGAACATGTAAAATTAATGCAAATAATAAATGTAAAAGTTTTCAATGCAAAAAATGTCTCCTGACTTTTACACTATTGCTTCTTTAGATTATAATTATGACTCATGCATTAATACAACAGCTTTTCATAGCTTTCTTTGGCATCAGTTTATTTTGAATGTTCAAATCTACTTTTTTAAATTATTATTATTCAAAGCATCATTAATAAATGCTGAAGTGCAGAATATCACACAGAGACAAGAAGTATTCCAGGTTGTTTAGAATAAAATTGTCTTAAAACAACATTTTTAGGGTTTTGAAGAGAAATAGTAATAATAATAATAATAATAATAATACTAATAATAATAATAATAATAATAATAATAATAATAATAATATAAAACACAGTGAGGTATTTGCACTGAGAAGTTACTAGTTACTAAAGAAGCTACTTTTACATCTGACACTTAATTGCTTTTGACACTTTTGATATACGAGTATTTGCACTTTAAATAACATTTCAAATGCATAAAAAGTTTACTTGTTAATTAAAATTAACTTGAAACTGAGAACTTTGGTGTTTTTTTTGTACTTGTATTTGATAATTTTCACCCCTGCCAAACATAAACATATCCTTATTATAACATGTTATTTAACATAATGCAAAATATATAAAAGATAATTCATAAATGATTTTAAAAAGGCATACTTTTCTGATATCTTTCACTGCACTGTAATTTCATAGTTTTCTGTTTTTTCCATCTTTAACTTACTGTTACGTTTCAATTAATGTTATTCTTTTTAAATCCTTTTTGACTAAAACATTAGTTAATTTTGTGCTTCACTTACCTGATGTTATTTATGACACTTTACATCTTTACTGAAGACACAGAGCCCAAAATGACCATGAATTAAACTTTTAATCATCTGTGGTTATAACATTGCTGGTATTATGAAATAGCAGCACGCAACTTCTAAAAAACAAGTAATAACATATTAAATGTACAGATTTGTAATGTAACATTGGCTGAGAACATAACTAACCAGGTTCACTTGAATATAAATTATGTTCCGCAAAATTGAAAAATTAAGTTCCTTCTTTGAGTGTTAATAAACGATACAAGACTACTAACTGAACCTTCATTCAAATCTGGCTTTGATTATATATAATGTATATTTTCTGTATGAATGCTGATGATTAGGGGCACAAGACACCAGAACATTATTTTCATCCTTCACTAAATCAGGCAAATACGGCACACTTCCGTCAAAAGTTGGCCTCCAGTTTTTGGAAATATGTTTAATGCCTCTCACTATTCCTCACTATTGCGATCACCATTGATAACATTCTGTTAGATTATGCAGCTGTTTCAGTTCTATTGCCCACAGTAGCTGACAACTCCTCTGTTGGCACTAAAGTACAAAAATTATAACAATACAAGCTTTCTATTTTGACTAAATCTGGATTACAGAACTGTGCTCCGGCATTAAGACGAAGAGATGCTACTGTAAATAAAGTAACAGCAGGAAGACACAAGGTGCAAATGACTGTGAGCACGTGAAATATGACGTTTTGCTTATTGAATTACTGTTACTATTTTGAGTGAAATTTCACTCAAATACCAAGCTTTTTTTTCAATGATTAAATCAGGGTAATGCTGTGCAGCGCTTTCCCTTGTACCATCAGACAGTTCAAAGTGCATGCACGGTGATGGAGATTTGGTCACAAGCGTTAAGTGGACATGGGAAGTATTTCAACAGCAAGCAAGATTCTGAAAGTTTTTACATTTTGAAATTGAAGACGCTGTGAGATAATAATCAGGAAAACAAAGAAAAAATAGATTAAAATAGATTTCTACCTTTGCTTTGTTTCTGGTGAATTATAAGATGCAGTCTTCAGGCCTTTGACTTGGTTATAACTTGGTTGGAATCACTGATGATGAGCTGCAAAAAAATATTGCTTCGTTTAAAAGGGTTATGAGCCACTGACGTGGGTGATATTGATCCTATTGTAATTATTATTTAGAAGAAGTGGATATTTAGTACGAGCAGAAATATACACAGAGGCTGAACAAAGAAAAGTGCATCACAGCAACTCATTCGAACTTCATTTTAACAAAGT
The DNA here is from genome assembly GCF_026936395.1 of Plectropomus leopardus. Taxonomy (NCBI): domain Eukaryota; kingdom Metazoa; phylum Chordata; class Actinopteri; order Perciformes; family Serranidae; genus Plectropomus; species Plectropomus leopardus. Next base: position 24,334,815 of record NC_142191.1, read on the forward strand.
CTGGCAACAAATGGTTAGCACCACAGAGAGAGACGAAAGTAACAGAACCGCAATATCCTGGTCAAATGTAAGACTAAAGTAAAAAATAAAACAAAGATCAGACATCTTAAATCGTTGGTTATATAGTTGATGTAGCGCGCATCGACAATAGACTGAGCTACCATGAAAATGTTACTTTTCCACCACTGATGGTTTAGACTGCACAGCCACTTTTGTCTGAAAGAAAAAAATAAATAAATAAAAATCAGAAGACAGGGTTTCAACTAGGGCTGAGCAACAGTATTTTTTACTAGTTACCTTGATATTGATATTTCCACGATACTGTAGGGTTGACTATTGGTGCTTTCACAAAATATGTAATATATGTGAGATTTTTTATAAATAATAATTAGTAATGTGGATACATTGACAAAATAGGTAAAGGCAAAAAAACAGAACAGCTAAAAAAATACAGAAAATTACATCACTTTACTGTAATGCAGCCTTTAAAACAAGGAGAAAACAACACTTACATTATTATGATATAAAAAACCTAAGACGATACCTAGTCTCATATCATAATATGGATATAATACTGATATACTGTTCAGCCCCAGTGCTCGCCCTGTTGGTCATTGGACCCCCTAGTTTAAAAACTGTTCTGATATCTGACCCTGAAGTATTGAGCAGGGGCATTATATTGGGGAGGGGGATTACCCCGGGCCCCAATGGGACAGGGGCCTTGAAAAGCCTAGGAATGAAAAGTTTAATTTTGTTTGCAATTTTTTTTATATTTTTAAGTAATTAGTGCCATATCTAAATCAAAATTAGCTAAATAAATTCATTGAAAGACTGAAATTTATATATAAAAAAAATAGTGGAAGCTCACTTGAGCACCTCTCACGTCTCAAAGCCGCAAAATGGTTTAATCTGCCCTGTTGTTTCTAAATGCAGCTTAAACTGAATGACTGCTGGAGCACCGACAAACAAAAAAATAAAGAAGGAAAGAGAAGAAAGAAAGCAAACTGACTTTGTTGTGTGTTCTCCACCACTGCCTGACATCCACATAAATAAAATAAAATAAAATAAAATGAAATAAAATAAAACATCAATTAATAAAATCATACTTTTCTGAAATACTTCCCATGTTCTAGGAGGTTTTCTATTCTAAACTCTTCCAAAAGGCATCTAATGGAGGGCAATAAGGGGTAAAGCACTTTAAACAGAATCAGATACAGTAAATATTTCTAATTAAGACAGATTAACAGATTAAAGGGAACTCCTCCTTGTTTCTAGTTTCAACTAAAATGATAAATTATGCTTTTTTAAAGAAGGAAACTTGACAGAAGCGCACAACAGAGGGGAAACCAGTAACCAAGTACATTCATAACTGCTATAAAGTTGTGAAAAGAAGAGTTAAAACATCACAAACAAATGTCCGACAACCATCCATAACCATACATCCCCATAGATACAAAATACAGAGTACATAAACATTAGGCTACATGCTATCGGTTAAATATCCGTGAAACAGTTCTGTCTTTGAAAGATGAACAGAAAAGAAAAAAACACCCTCCACGTTAAATGCTTGGTATGTTAGCTTTCCTTCATTTGAGTTAAATGTCACTTGTGTCAGTTTCTGACCACCTGAACAGCAGTCCGTTCGCTTCCTCAACAACGACATGTTGACGGTTACATTTACCGGCTTATGTGCTTTACTTTGTTTCCCTGCTGATAAAACTCCTAAGTGGAATGTTTAAAACCGATTTTAATGTAAGTATAATGTTTAAAACTGATTTTAAAAAATGGTGAAAGCAGTTGGATGAAAAAAACTAAACAAAAACAGTAACTAAAGGTCCACTTATGTGCTTTTTCCAGAGCTTTCAAACAAATCTTCTGGAGACTTCTTAGTTGTTATCATGCTGCGGTCACATTATGAAAACCAAACTCCATCCACTAAGGGAGATTTTAATATGCTTTTAGAAGGTCTTTAAAAAAGCAAGTGGACTTTGAGTTTCAATTTTTTTTTTTTATAATTGCACGAAAATAAAAATGGATTACTGCAACAATTCTGAAATCTTGACATCTTTTAAGAGACCACATCAACACATCTTAAAAAACTACAGAGATTGGCTTCACACATGGTTGGAGTCAAATTTAAACTGTAAGTAATCACATTAAATATTTATATATTTTTAAAACTTATTTTGTTGTTTTCTGTTTCTTTGGGAAACTGGGTGTTGAGAGCATTTCTTAGCACGTATCGTGAGGTAGGCTGACGTGAGCTGGCTGATGCTGCTTTTAAAGGAATAGTCCAACATTTTGGGAAATAACGGATTCTTTCTCAGATTTAGATAAATACACCTACCGACACCTCTAAAGTTCTCTGACTAGCAGGGTGTATTTCAATTGTTTAATCTTACAAAAATAGGAATGTAACCACAACAGTTTGTGGCTTTAGGCAGAGTTACACGCTGTAACTATTTCTTGGCAAAACATAACAGCAGTGACTTCTGGGTGTCGTGTCATCACAGTGAGGTGTGCTGTGCTTTCACCGGAGACGGTCCAAGGATAACAGAAAGCGATCTGGTTGTCTTTACGTCAGCAGCGTCGACAGTATACCATTTGGAAACGTTAGAGGAGGAAAGTTGGCTGTTTCCACTTTAGACTGGTAACTACAGGGACGACTGTGCAGATGTTACCACAAGCTGCCAGCAGATTTGGCTCAAGGATGGCGCGCTGTTGCCAGCCATGATCCAAGCTGCGTTCAAAAACACAGTACAGGAAGGTACCGGGTATTGGGACTCATTTTCTAATGAATTTTACTACAAAAATGACATTTCCATCATTATTTAGCCCAGAGGAGGCTTTTAAGTCATAAGTAAAGGTGATGATGAGTAGTATGAAGTTATACAGATCATACTTAAAGAGGCACAAAATCATTTCAGAGGGAGAGAGACTAGACAAGCCTAATAAAATACTCTGCTGTAGCAGCCTCTCTTCATGTTAAAGTAACTATTTCCCCTTTAAGGTAAACATAAAAGACAGAAAGGGCTTATGAGACTTTTTAAAAAGAATAAGACACACTTAAAAGTTGAAAAGAATCTGTTACAGATAAACACACGGATAAACAGTTTACTACATTGGCTTAACAATGACAACCACCTCAAGATGGAGAAACAACCTCTACACCAGAAGTGTGTGTAGTTTCACATCCACGCTGACTCAGTGAGCTTCTTTTCAAGGTTTCCATCATCTCTTCAACTTCGAAAAACGTCTACGTCACAAACTGTAGCTCTGTCTTCAGCTGCCTTCTCACCTGTTAGTTTTGTTAAAAACGCAGGTTTGTTTTCTTCTACGTCACAGCCAATAACGTAGGGACGGACACCTGGTGTTAACTTTTTCTACCTCTGTTGAAATCTGAAGCAGGACGAGTGTTAAGTGTCATTATTAGGTGTATTTTTAAGTGTTCCTCTGTCCCTTTCCAGCCTCAGGGTGGGGCTCCATGCTGCCTGGCCGTTTCAGATTCCACTGGTCAATCTGTCTCTGCCTGTCCTGCTGCTCCACCTCTGATTCGCTGGACGAGCTGCCGGTATTACTGCTGCTACTGCTACTGCTGCTGCTGCCTCCGCTACCACCGCCACCCTCACCGCCGCTGAAAGCAAAGCAATCCTTCTGCTTCCCATCAGCCTTCCCCCTCTCCCCTCCTCCCTCCCCCTTCTCTCTCCTTTTCTCCCCCACCATCTCGCCGTTGTCCTCTTCATGTTTATCAACATCTGCCATCTCCATCTCGATCGGGGCCTGCTCTGCTCCCGGCACTGCTCCTCCCCGCTCCATATCCACCCACATCGGTGCAGGAGGAGGCTCTAAAGGGGTGTAGTGGAGCATCGGCTGCTGGAGCTGGGTGTCCATCTGCGCAGGGAGGTTCTGGTGCTCTGGATGGAGGAGCTGGGTTTGATGCTGGAGGTGATGCAGTGGCTGCAGAGGGTGCTGCATGGGTTGATGCTGGAGCTGCTGCTGCTGCTGATGGTGGTGGTGGTGGTGGTGATGCTGATGATGCTGGAGGTGATGATGATGATGGTGGTAGTGGTCGACCATCTGCTTGTCCACATTATGGACAAACTCCTTAGGCTGGCTTTTGAGGAACTTCTCAAACTTCTTGGAGGCCTTTTTGTTTGTCACGAACCAGTCCTGTTGAGAGACATGTAGCGGGGAGAGGGGGAGTGAAAACACAAGTCAGGAGGGGAACTCTTTGAATTTATTGTTGCCTTTAAACAGACAGAGGAGTCATTCATCATAATCAAGACACATGGTTAAAGATACTTTATGAAGCTAATATCCTGCCAAAACTTAACAAACAAACCACACATGCTGTACAAATGCCCTACGATTTACTAACAAACACAATGTAATTTGCAAATGAAGAACAGACTTGAGATTTTTTAAATTCCTTGTGACAATGAATTATTTTCCACCATATTAGTAATTAAGTCTATGTCAGTCTAACACAAACTCCTCCTCTGAGCATCCAGCAGGGATTATATTCTAAATCTTGAGCTTAGATCAAATTACAGACAACGCTTATTTTTTCTTTCTGTATGTGGATCATAAACCCATAAATATAAAAACAACTCACTGCAATCAGTTGAGAATTATAAATGTTATTGAGCTTTTTATCCAAAAAAAAAACAGTTTTATTTAAATTGACCCACAGTGCCACCTGCTGTTGTGGAGTTAAATTACTTGGGACATTTATGAGAAAATCCCAGCATCTTTCATGCGCCAAAAGTCACTACTTTTTTTTTTTGTCTTTGTGGATTTTTTTTTTGTACTCATAAGGCATGTTGTGTTTGTTTCTGAAGCATGATGTTGTAGAAATACTGTATATTGTGTATTTTTTGATAGGTATGTTTTGTATTACTTTATTTATGTTTTTCATTTGCAAACTACATTGTGTGTGTGAGTAGAGCACTTGTAAAAAAATGTTTTATTTTGTTTTGACATTAACTCCATAATACTTGTTGTGAACTTTGGATTACCTGCGAATGGACAGAGTTGATGTGGTACTTCACGCCACTTTCTGAGTTAAACTCTTTGTTGCAGATCAAACATCTGTATTTCCCAGCCTCAAAGTCGCCCTGAATTTAGATTAAAAAGAAACTAGAATTATTACCTTGCAGCTGTAGGCCTCAGTCAAGTTGCAGTTACAGTTTACATTATACAAATAAACAAATACAGACGCTTCAAACACATCTTTCCCCCGGCAGCACAGAAGATATATACAATCAGCATAGTATTACCAATTTATTATAAGTGTCACCAATTCAGTATCTGACCAAATGTTCCCCTTTTGTTCCTGCAAAATGACGTTGAATAATGGCCAGACAAGTGATTTAGCAAAACATTACGTCACAGTGAATTTGACCTTTGACCTTTTGGATGTAAAATGCCATCACTTCATCATTTTTTTCCTATTAGATGTTTGTGTGGAATTTTGTCATAATTAGCTTAGAAATTGTTGAATTATGGCTAAAAACATATTTTGTGAGGTCACAGTGACCTTGACCTTTAACCATCAAATTCTAATCAGTTCATTCTCGAGTCCAAGCGGACGTTTGCGCCAAATTAAGGAAACTTCTTCAAGTCCTTCTTTAAATATTGTGTTCGCAACAATGAGAAGGAGTGACCATGACCTTTGGCCACCAAAACTTAAGCAGTTCAGCACTGGTTTGTCTTTAAAAATGCACTGCACATCAGCAGTTTATTTTTAGACTGAATATAAATACTTATTAGAAAAAATCAATTTATACTTTCCTATGCATGGTGTTTTTTTACTCTGCCACTAAACCTATTTAGCACTACTCTTGCAATATTCAATGGACTGCATATTTTCTTTCAAAGATTTAAAAAAAAAGGTGATGTACCCTCGTGCAGAGTCCCAGATGGGCTTTTAGTCCAGACACACTGGTGTAGGTGGAGCCACAACCCTGAAGCAGACGCAAATGAAGTTACACAAGGAGTTCTAACACTTTTAAGAAAAGGACTTCATCTGATTTAGAGATTTTAAAAATATTTTTTGACAAAAGTAAAGAGAAATATGAAATAGAAATAATGCAAATACCAAATATGAAGGATCAAACTGGACTTCTACAGAAAGTAGCAATTATAATAGTAAAAACAAATGAACAAATACATAGAATACACAAATACACTTACAAATAACTTTCTAAATGTGCAAATTGATCAGTTCCTCTGTCGTGGTACCTCATGTTTTAGACCTTATTATACATACAGTGTTGACACCCTGTTTCACTAGAAAGGTTATAGCAGTGATACATAAACAAAAAAAATAAAACTGAATTTACAGCATAACCCCGGCAGAGACTGAGACAGCTGCTGTTTGTTTTCTACCTGGTTGGGGCATTGCACTTTCCTCTGCAGCTTCACCTCATTCTTCCACTTCCTCAGCACTTCTTGGCTGAAGGCAGGCAGGCCTGGTCGGGCATATTTCAACTGAGAAGACCAGCATAAATCAGAGGTCAATGAAAGTTTAACAAGGCAAAGAGAAAACAGATTTACAAACTGCTTTCAGTTACTCAGTCAACCCACTTTCGTTCTACTTTGTGTAAATATTACACAATTAACGAAGACACCCTCATATATCCTGAAACTTGACATTTAGATTTGAGACGATCATCTCTCACCTTTTTGTCATCTGGCACCAGGTCGGATTGAAACTTCCTCTTGGGCCAGTCTTTGGGCAGCTCGTTGTTGGCGATCTCAGCAAGGTGGAAATTTGCCACCTGAGCCGATGCTCGCTGCACCCTGCCGCTGGCCGTCCTCTCTGGGTTGGCCTCTCTGTGGGCCTTCAGCGCCTCGTCTTCCTCACTCTTCTGGGGCGTCTGGGTGAAATAAGGAGTTATACAGCTTTCGACTGTATTAAATTGGATGCAACAGAAATCTGAATGTATTATGATTCACTCCAATGCAACTCAGTAAACACCATCACCATTACCTGAAAATAAGCAAAAAATTTAAAAAAAATGCTGCAAATTAAAATTATAAATGGTATGCAGTGGCACCCCCCCCCCCCTTTTTTATTTTTATTTCATTTTCTTTTTCTTTTTCAGGTATGTTTTAATTGAAAAAACTAATAAATATAGAGTTTTTTTTAAAATGCTGCAAATTAAAAAATATGCATATTTTCTTTTTTTCTGTAACATTACTAGAAATGTATAACTATAATGACTCTAAATATGTTTTTCTGGAATTTTTTTCCTAGTTTTTGAAAAATGTCCAATTATTTTCTGCCCTTTTAAAAACAAATTTTCAGGTCATTTTCTCCATCACTATTTCATTAATTTCTTGCAATTTGTGGGACTTTCCTTGCCAAGTTGGTCATTGCCTTTTCCCCCGTTTTTAAGAAATCAAACCACTTTGCTCAGGTGTCAGAGGGTTGTCGAACCAGGTTTTAAGGAGTGATTTGCATAAATAAAGTCTACATGCTTTACATGAAACGATTTTTTTAAACTTAATCATCTGGATAAGCGTATGAAACACAACACATGACTCACAGGCGCATGCTCGGATTTCAGGTGGTACTCCAGACCGGCTTTGGACTTGTAGGTTTTCCCGCAGTGAGAGCAATTCAGCAGCATCTTCTCCAGCTCAGACTCCTCCTTCCCACACTTCTTCATGTGGTACACGTAGCCCATGATGCTGGTGAAGGCAGCATTACAGCCCTGAAAAGAGAAAAAAAAATGATTTAAACGTGGAATCATCATTTTTTTCTTACGTTATCTTAATCAATATCCCAGCATGAGAGGACGTGATTTGTTAGTTCACCTCTTTGGAGCATTTTAATTTGCCCAGTCTCTTCAGGATTTTACGCAGTTTGTCTTTGATGGCGCGATCATCCAGGTCCTTCGCATCGTCTGCTGAGGGCTAAAAGAAGAAACAAACGTTATGAACTAAGTGTCTATTTCAATCGGCAGTGACGACTGCTTTTATGAATGACACAACTGCACAGCTGAAATATCATGCTGCTGTTTTTCTGAGGAAATCAGTCAATGTGGAGAGTTTAAAAACTGAAGACTATAGAGGTTAGAGCTGATCGGTCTCACCAGATGGCTGTGGTCAGCCATGATGTGATACTTCATCCCTGTTGAAGACTTCAGCTGTTTCCCACAGTGTTGGCAGGTAAAGGGTTGCTGCACACAACACATTAAAGCGGCATACTTTAAACCAAATGAATTACTGGTATTTAAATTCAGACTGACGTAGTGTTTAAACACGGGGTGCTCACCAGTCTGCAGTTCTCCATGTGCTTCTTCAGCCCCTCCACAGTCTTCCTGCTCACACTTTTACATTTCGGACAGGTGACTCTGCCTTTGGCCACAATCTGGAGCTGCCAGCGCTCCTCTTGGCTTCCTAGTGGATGTTCACAAAAAAGATTTAATTTTGCATGGTGGAAATGTTTGAGAAGGAGGACCAGCTTACCTAAAGTTACTCTGCGTTTTAACTTAAGGGGATAGTCAGATTCTTTTGAAGTGGGTTGATATGAGGTTCTTATCCATAGTCAACAGATGTCAGTGGGCACGCCCTCGTATCTAAGAAGCAGGCTGGAGTCAGACACAGAAGCTAAGCAATGTACTGCTGTGGATGCGGTCAGCTATAAAACCTATTTTAGAAACCTAAACAAAGTACCTAAACAATCTACAACTGTTTAAGTGTTTGTTGTGTTGCAGGTTTTATCACAGCTTTACTCTTCGCCAGACAGCTGCTTCCAACAGGGAAGACGTTAAAGGCTCCAGTTCAACATCTATGCTCTCTCCAAAGCCACCAGACTTCAGTGAAAAACAGTCATTTTAGTTCACAGGAGCCTGTGGTGTACCACTGCCTCAATCATTCAATTAGTGTGTGTTGTCATGTGACTTTGGTAAATCTAAACTTTACACATCAAACTCACACAACAACACGAACAAAATAACGTTTAAAGGCAGCTGTAGACCCTGTGTTCTGCAGTGTGAAATCACTTTTTTTGCTCAGTACAAAATGGCTTTGAAAAGAGCATTTTCAAACAGTTCCTCATCAGAAATCGCTGTCTGTCGGAAAAGTAAAGCAGTGAAAACACTCTCAATACAGCATACAGTTAAACTGATATTGGCTGTTATTGGCTAAAATACTTCCATGTGGGCCTCCTGCTGCTTCTCAGAACTGGGGGTTGTGCCGGATGCCGCCTACTGCAGGTAATAGGTTGACTATGGACCTCATACGTACCTCATACCTCATACAACCCTCCTCAAAAAATCCAGACTACTAGTCTTTATGTTACTATTATGTTTATAAAAAATAAAAAACCAACTCATTTCACAATTTTCAAATTTGTATCTATTATCTCCAACAACAAAGACAAAGTTAAATAATAATAATAATAATAATAATACATTTTATTTGTAGGTGCCTTTCAAAACACTCCAGGTCACCTTACAAGGCAGTTATTAAACAAACAAAAAAAAACCCAGTAAAACAACAGATCAATTAAATTAAGAAGACAAATTTACAGCTTATAAAATTATTATGCACAAAGGTTTAGTGTGACCACATCAAACTGAATATGGACCAAACTGAATATGCAAGCTTAAAAAGACCTGAATACATTTTTTTCAAGCTGTCAGGAATCCTTTTAGCTGATACAGAGCGGCACAGATAACATGAAAGGAACATGTTTTTATACTCAAATATTATCAGCGGTGGTTGTCTCACCTGGAGGGTAGCTAGGAGGCTCCTTCTTGGTGGAGAGAATCGGGGGCTTCTGGTCCTCGCTGGGTTGAGCCGTCGATGCCTCACCAACACTGGCTGCATCTGAACCTGAAATATTTACATCAGATGACTTGATCATGATCAAATCATTTGCTGGTTCTTCTGTTGTCATTTCATAAAAAAATCCCCTATATTATTTAACAAATGCTTTCAATCTGCATCTCTGCTCTTTATCATCTTATTATGCTCTCTATATTAACTCCAATTGTGTTTCTTTTGTGCAAATAGTTTCAGTTACATCCTACAGCAGGGATTATTGATTAGTGCTGCCAAAAATGTTACAACTGCAAACGCTTAATGTCATCCCGATATTTCTTAATATGATTTATGTTCTTATGTTCATTAATCAGTTAAGTAGACAAAATATTAGTGTTGTCAGTGACATGAAATGAAAAAGTGCCCTCTGCTGATCAAACAATAGCACTGTCAGTGGCTCCACCCGAACATTCAAGGGTCTTCTCTAGCTGCTGCCAGTAAGAAATCAATCCTCTTCATGTTTAATCAGGGCAGAGCAGTCTTTTCTCTTCCCTTTTTATAAAAAAAAACGAATAATCTGTTTCGACTGAACTGGTCTTTATTTTTGCAGGACAAAAGTGTTTCATCTCACCCATTAAATGTCAGACTGGATGGTAACTTACAGGAGTCTCTGCCCTCTGGTGGCTGACAGAAGTTATTAACAGCTGGGCTTCGCTCAGTGTCCGCTCTCTGGACTCTCTTCATGTTCAAGTCTTTAAAGTAACACATGAACAGCAAAATCAGTCTTCAAAACAAAGCAAAAAACCCATAACATATCCAAGAGTTAGGAATGTCCCAGTCGGATCAGAAGGATCAGTATCGTGCCTGATCAATGCTTTTTTAATTGACTGGGATTGATTATTATGAGCATGTGCCCTGCCCAGATCTTTCTTTACCTCCACCGTCACACAGGTGTCGTAAATTGAAAGCATTCAGGTGTTGTTGTAAAGCCCCTGCTCCGATAAGTAGAAACTGATTTTTCTCATGTTCATTTTTTACCTGCTACATCACTTTAAGAGAAATTTAAGTTTTTGCATTTTGCATTTTTTGAGAACTGGTTTTCCTATAATACTCTCAAAGGCAGAACTGTGACTGATCTTTATTTGTTGTGACTGCGAATGTTAAAGTTCAGCTATAACACAACTTTGAAGTGGAACTGTGTAAAATACTCAGTTATAGTATTCTGGGATTTAATTATAATGCTGCTCTAAGTGGATTTGTGAGCAATTTCTGGCACATTTTAGTTTGTTTACTTTGTTATTTTCTTGAAAAAACAAATGCTGAACTAAGTGGATTTGAGAAGTAGTTCTAAAGACATTTTATTTTGTTTACTTTATTGTGTTGAAAAAACAATGCTGCTCTTAATACTAAGAAGCATATACAAATGTTTTTCATTTGTTTACTTTCTTATTTTTGGAAAAATTAAATTAAAAACCCTTAGGAACTGTTTGCATGTGTTTTTCTTGTTTTGCATACAGAGCTAATAAACTGTCAAACATACACAGGGATTGATTTTAATAACTTTAAAGTACTTAAACAGTGCATTGTGCAGCTATATTATACAGGTAAATACAAGTATCCGATCGGGACTCGGTATCGGCAGATGCTTAATGTCAAACGACTTGGAATCGGGGACAAAAATCTGGACATCCCTACCAAAAAGAGTGTATCAACACATTTTTTTCAAAATTGCATCCTAGAAAAACCCCAAAACACTCACACACATACAGTTAGGATTTAATATTTTTCAAATACTATTACATACTATTTATTTATGACCTGCAGTATAACATTGTAGTATTATAAAGTACAGGAGGCTCTGGTTTAATGACAACTTTAGTCTTTAAACTCATTCAATCTCATAATTTAGAGTTAAGTTGTGAAATGTCATGTCGTAATGTGTTTTACAACCAAAATGTGAAAACTGAATCAATAACAGGCTGATATTATCTCAATCTGATGTGTATCAGGACGTACCAGGTCTCCAGACATGTCCTCTGTCTCTGCTCGTGTTGCTCCAGCCTTGGTCTTGGCTTCGTCCACTTCCCCACGCCTGCTCTGGCCCTGCCGAGGCCCGGTCCCTTCCCGGATCCCTCCCTGCGTTCCAGGCCTGATCCTGGCCTCGGTCTCTGCCGGCCACCCAGCCCTGCTCAGGACCTCGGTCCCGGCCCGTCATCCAGGCCTGGTCCTGTCCAGTCTCACCCCTTTCCCTGCCTGGAATCCATGCCTGGTCTTGACTGGAGTGTCCTGCTCGGTCTCTGCTGGAGTTCCACACCTGCTCCTGAGGTCGGTCTCTCCCCGGGGCCCAGGCCTCTGGGCCTCGGTCCCTGCTGGAGTTCCAGCTGTGGTCCTGAGGCTCCCTGCTGGTCTCTGGGCCTTGAGGCCAAACATCCTTCCCTATGAGTCTTGGAGGCAGCCTTGCAGTGGGCGGAGCCATGGACCCTGGGTCTGCCCCATTGGCCAGGCCACCCGATGACATCACTGAGCAGCTGGTGGTTGGGTAATCTACTGTTCCTATGGAAACACTCTGGAGGTCCTCATACCTGATAAAAAAAAAAACCCAAAAAACCACAACAACACTCTTATTAATTTTTTAAGAGTAATTTTGGACTTTTAAAGCACTTTCTGAGCACCAGTCAGGATTGTGTGACTTTAAGATTTTAGATGAGGTCTGACACATATTTATTGTATAAATGTTCTATTCACAAAAGTTCATCAAAGAGGCTGCGTTTCCCAAGAGACATGTTTATCACTCGGATAATTACAAGTATTTTTTGTATGACAAAGATAAATTGTAATAAATATCATACATAGACAATATTAGGAAAATTAAGTCGAGTATGGGTTTAGATCAACAAAGAAGCTGGTTAATTATAAGCCAGTGACTTATGGAAAAGGGGTGGGATTAAATAAGTACTTCTCCTCACTCCTTTTAGAATATGTAAACCAAATCATCAAGTGATTGACCATTTCTTTTCTTTATGCTTTTTATTACCTGTAAATATTACTTTTTTTCTGTCTGCCCACTTGTTTGTGTGATCATTTCTCTTTTATACATGTTTGACATAAATTTCAAAACCAAAATCAAAAAATTTGGAGGAGAGTTGAGGATGCCTTGGCTCATGACATGCGTTCCCTATATATCTGACATTTTGAAAAGTGTAAAAACACGCATTTGAAAGCCATTATTTATAAAAAATTGTGCACTATTTAAGCTGCATGTCATTGTTTAGTTGTGATATGTACGTAGCATCAAGAGACACATTCATTGTCATACTGAGTAAGCAGCATCTGTCATGCATATCTACCATCTACAAATCAACAGGCCGAGGAGTCTCTTACCTTTTTCTACCGTAAGTTCTCTTCATCTTTAGATCATCTTGAGCTTCAGACTCGTCATTCTGAAACATTCAAGTACAAAGCTGTGAAGTGGAGATCTAAATGTGCGCACAAAGTTATCATATTTTGAGTACGAGCAGAGTATAAACTTTGAAAACCACATTCAGACACTTCTAATTAGCAGCACTGTCCTGATAACCTCTGCATAGTTTGCTTGCAGACAACTTTACCGCATGCAACAGGATTCATGTTCTGCATCTATCTTACGAGTTCATTCTCACCTTGGGATATCCAGCTGAGTTTAATTCACAGGTTCTTTCTGGTATTCGCTGAACAACTGCAGGAGAGAATATTAAACTTGATTTGAAATGAGACAAAAACACACAATGGAGGGTTTTTAGTGCTATGAAGGAGCACACCGTCAGTTGTGCCCTGCTCACAATGATTTGAATGAAGTTTTTTATCTTTACCTGGACATGGCACTCCACTTTTAGGTTGTGACTGGACTGACTTTCTCTTTCTTGGCACATACAAAGGTGACATATCCCCTCCGATGTGTTCAGAGTCCATTCTAGGAGTGCCAACACTCCCGGAGAAATCACCACTGAAAAGAAAAGAAAGAAGACAGAACATCCTATTAAAGCTTAAAACGCTGTTACATAATTCCTCATCATTTAAATAAGTAATTGGGTGATTTATACACGATGAATCACAACGCTGTGTCCTGAGACTGTGTTGACATGATACTGAAATTTATACAATAACTAGAAATATATCGACATTTGATATGATTTTTCCATACCACTGGGAAAACTTGACATTTGGGGTGTTTAAGTTGATTTTTTGTTAAAAGATAAATAAAGCAACACTACAACAACAAATTCTTTTTTCTTGGTTAGTAGCAGAGAACAGCACACCAGAAAGAGAGAGCGGGAAAGCGTAGCAGGTGTCCATGTACTGTTACTGAAAAATGAGAATCAAAACCGCTTCTAATATTCAGTAACAACAAATTATTACTATTGACAACTATCTTAAAAATGCCTACCAAGACATCGATGGAACGCCACCTATATCATGACTTCTAGTATGTTATTTCCATATTATTTGGGAGGAAGTTGTTCATGGATTTTGTCTTAGATCACAGAAAATTGCATGCATACATTTTGAAAAAGGCCATAGTTGCCCTTTAAGTTTATGTCTAAACCAAATGATACAAATAGTCATTAAGTACTGAAGGTTGTTTTTTGTTTGTTTGTTTTGATGTTTTGAAAAGTATTTCTCAATGCAATGATAGTAATTCTTAATTTGCCCATTTGGTTATCTGTATAAAACAGATAAAAGTTTTGTTCAGATTCTAATTCCTCAAACCAAAACGTGATAGTAATACTAATACTACTACTACTACAGCTACTACTAAACTGAATATTCCTCCCCTGAACTAATTTAAAAAAACCTTCCCTCTGCAGTGCTGAGAATATACACAAAATATCTGTATTTATATAAATACTTTAAGAATATTTGAAGCACCCTCATTTTAAAGCCCCTAACCTATATATATATATATATACACATATATATTTGTATGTGTGTGTGTGTGTGAACAATCACCTAAAATAAAAAAAGGTAATGTAAAATTTTAAAGAAAAAAAAAAACCCCAAAAAAGACTAAATAAAATCTTTTCTCCACAAAACCTATAAACGCTCCTGGTTTTAACTAATTGCACTTTATTCTTACAACATATTTTATTTCATTCTCTTGTAAGCCCATGCGTCCTTTACAATTTGTCCACTAAATTCAATGTGTTTTTTTCAAATGTGTGAAACTTGAACTGACAAATGACTCAAGTCAAATGTGGCCGCAGTGGCTGGAGCAGTCTGGACCCACCGCTTTAAAGTCGCACAGCCTGGCTGAGCTGCGGGCTGCAGCCTCCGTTATGTTTACAGTGTTGTGTTTCCATCATGCTTGACATTTGAGCGCTGCTTGTATGTGGATGTGTCCCTTGTCACGTTGAAGGCCACTGACCTGCTGCTTCAATGGTCGAAAAACTGAACACAGGATATCAAACAGGCAGAAAATCTCCAATAGTTATAATGTAGTTAAAGTGGTCATATTTTTTTTCTCCTCGGTCCTGTAAACCGTTAAAAAATAGCCATTATGGGTCTGAGGCAAAGACCATCATTGTCTGTATGGACACAAAAAATAACATTTTGACGACGTCGGAGAGGAAAACATGTCCAGCTACAGCACAACTAGCGAGCTAACAAGCCGTTTTCTCTGCACGGAGACACCTTAAACCTGTCCTGTCCGCCTTTCATTGTTTCTTAACGGGGGAAGAAACGCAAAGAGAGCCTACCGTCCTACAGCTCACTCCCTCTGCAAAGACGCTTCGCCTCCATGTCTTCGAGCCCGGCCTCCTCTGTCGCCTCTCCCCCGGCAGAGCTACCACCAGGAGGGCTAACATGAAGGAAGGCCCGATCCGGGAGTTAGACAAACTCTCGAGATAAAATCAGAAGCTCTGACAGCATCTAAATATGAGGCACGTACACCGGCATAATTCACCGCTGTGTATTTGTGTGTTGTTGAGCGGAACGCCCTCCTGCTGGACAGAACAAATAAGACCCGCATCTGCTGCTGCCTTCACGGCCTGTCGGGAATTCTCCCCATCAGCCTCATTCGCTAAGGGATTTGACCTAAGCTGCTGTCACTGTACGTGCTATTACACAATATAACACACTTTTACACGTATTACTGTTACTATATACAACAGTGGTGGAATAGATTGTAACTGAGTATGTTTACTCTAATACTGTACTTACTACTACTGTAGTTAACCACATATGCTTACAGTTTATAAGGGACTCTTCTTTATTGGTCAAAGAAGGGGTACCATAGAGTGTATATGAAGATGGACGCTATAATTAAGTGAGGTTAAAATATCCGAGATATGGGCGCTGCCATCTTGCAATGGTGATACGATACGATACGATACGATACGATACGATACGATACGATACGATACGATATACTTTATTGTCCCCATGGGGAAATTTGTTTTGGACTCGTATGCTGCGCACAACATGCCTCCACAGTGTGATAAAACAAACATAATGAAGTGCACATAGTCAACATTGTACGTCACAATGTTTTGACGTACAATGTCATTGAGAGCCGGAGTCTGCGCAGTAAGGGATTTCCCAAAACACCCATCCAATCAACTGCGTACACAGCCCATTGAATGCAAGCACATGAATTGTCTATCACATTTGTCAATCCCTTTTTTTGTAGAATCGAGTAACTCCTTAAACCAGATCTTATCATAAAAACAAACACCTGAACAAATTTCAGGGTGATGAGAACTACCTTCAGTGTCAGAGGCCATCTTTGAGATGCGGGCTTTATGACCTATACTGCAGTCAGACACCAGGAGGCGATAATGATTGAAAAGTTACACTTATGGGGAATTATCATGTTGTCCATCTTTAGTCTATGGGACTTGGGTGTCACTTTTTTTTTCTTTTGACCCATTCCAAAGCTACAAATATTTTCCCTTGAGCCTCTCTGAGTGACTTGTGGAAAATGCATGATCCTCTACCTATTAATGTTTGAAAGTGAAAAGATTTTTAAAAGATGAAATCCTGTGGTTGAAAAGTTTTGGGGTTTTGCGCTTGTCATGCATGCTGGTTATTAAATGCCCTCTTCCAATTTTAAATTTTTTTTTTCCATTTCTAATTGGCCACATTGTATGAGATGCAGAATAAAGTGATTTTGATTGATTATTTTAAGCTTAAATGTCACCATGTTTTTTTCTGACAGAAGCACTCATCACACATAATGTGTGCAGGGATTGTCAAAAAAAAGAATATCTGTTTTTTGTTTTGTTTTTGTTTTTTTTTTTTTTTTTTTTTTTCAGTTTCTAGCTAAGTTAAATATTGTAATTTTGGCAATATTTGAAGAAAACATGCCTCATGATTGATTTGCAAGTCACAAGTAAGTCCCAAGTCTTTGCGCTCAAGTCCTGAGTCAAGACTGAAAAGTCCAAAGTCTTCAACTTTAAGTTACAAGTCCTGAACAAGTCACGCTTCAATTAAAGCAGGAGAGACTGGGGACAGCTGAAACACTTTTTAAGTTTACTCTCAGTAACTCTGAGACTATTTGAACAGCATTAACCAAATGTTTATATATCAAATTTACATATGTCTGTTAATTACCCATTACATTTAAACATAATTACATATGACATATCGTTTACAAAATAATTTCAGTGGAAGAAGTCAAATGTTGACCCCAAGCATGGGGACAGTTGAAAATGACCCAAGGGTGATTGCGACATGTGTTACATTTCCCCAAATATTTTTTGCTTTTTGTCCCTTTGCAAAATACGCTGAAAATATACATATTTTTCTACAATTATATTAGTGTAAAGTACAAACACCTCAGAGTTGTACTTTTGACAATATTTGAGTGAATGAACTTAGTTACCTTCCACCAGACTTCTGGTTAAAAAACCTTGATCCACTAATGCCTTTGTGCTTTTACTCAAGTCTTACAGTTTTGAGGTATTGTCAAGGCAATATTTTGAAGCTACTTTATGCTCCGACTCCTCTACATCTTAAAAAACATGCAGTATTTATGTTAGCTCAGATAAACAAGACAAAACAATATGGTGGTTACAGCATGGAAAGAGTGAATTTTCTCTGACAGTGTTTCTCAGTTGTGAGTCATCATGAGCTGCGAGTGCACAAAATGTAATTCCAACCAAACACAGCAGGAGCTCAGTGAGTAACAACAAACACTCAAATGCTCAGGAGAGAGAAGAGACATGAGCTGCTGCGGTGTTACGAATAAAGATTAATTACTTGTTAAATGAATTTGTTCCACTTTTTTTTTTTTTTTAACTTTTAGCCATCACAAACTGCCTCATACAGTTTACTGCAACATCTGCTCTTCCTCATGCTGCTGATACAACTTTTACACATGAAAATCTACCTTTTAGTTTTTTGCTCTACCAAAAATTGTGGATGCAGCAACCAATTGTATTTCAGTTTTCACCACTTAGTCACAGAAGTTTACGAGCAGACCATGAATGCAGCAGCAGTGAGCAGCGCTGAGATCAGGGGGGCGGGTCCTCCTGTCAGCAGCCTCTCTGTGAGAGCTGGTTGGCTGCACCAGAGGAGTTAAATGGGATTCGGCATTTGGTGAAATTGATGCTTTTATGTCAGACTTTAACAACTGAATCTATTTTTTGAACCTAAAAAACCCTAATATTTAAAGTTGCATTTTTGTCCACATGAGCTTCACAATCAGCTGAAACACGTGCTCAAGCAAAAAAGAAAAAAGTGGGCTTGTGGATCTCGCAGGCATTGAAACATACTTTTAATTAAAAAATGATGCCATAAAAATTAAAAATGAAAACAAACTTGAGTATGCATTTTGAAAAGAGGGAAAACAATAAGTCTTGCAAAAAGGGCACGTATCTAATCAGGAGGCACAACAGGAAGTGTTTGAGCACCACCTGGTGTCCATCTCTGCACGTGCCTGTTGAGCCTTAAAATTCACTGCATACTTGCAAGAAGGAATTGTGGTCTGTGGCTTTCTCCTGAAATGATGACATGTTGTAACAGTTTGGACGGGTTAAAAATGAAAACATGTTTACTATATTTCTTAGAGCTATTTTCCCCTCGTGCTTACACCCCCTCCATGTGAGGAGACAGACAATGCCAGTGTCCATGTAATGCACCGACTGTGCAGATACTCCCTGCTCCTGCTGCGTTCACATCTAACCAGCTGCATCTCTCTCTCTCTCTCTCTGTATCCGCACTTATTCTCTAATGGTCAGCTTGAAAAGATCACGTGGCTTGTCAAAACAAAAGTGAAAGTGCTGCACTCACAGGGCGGTACCATGATTACTTTGCTGTCAAGTGTGAGCAAATAATGCCAGAGCCTTTAACAAGAAATTATCAATCTTTTACGTAAGTAAGCAACTTTAAAGGTTTTCAATAATCTTTGCGAGGCTGTGAACTGCTGACCATGACTCGGAATTACGTAGGCTATAGACCTCTAAGGTAACGTTAACTGTGTCTGCATCAAGCTTGTGCCAAGCAGCTATGACAAAGTTTGTGACGCACATGCAGCAATTCCTTGTTTAGCACTGTTTTTTTTATTGTATTTCATTGTGTTGACAAAAGGTTTCTTTATCTCTTCCACAGAGACAACAGCCACAGACAGATGACTGGTAAGAAAACAAGTTTACTTTTTTAAAATTTTTTAATTAACGCATATTTTTCAGTGGTGGAATGCAATTAAGTACATTTACTCAGTACTGTACTTAAGAACAAATTCAAGATATTTGTACTAGAGTATTTAATACAAAACATCATATATAATAGTTAAACACTTGACAGGGAATGTTTTACTGAACAGTGAATAGGGGAGACCGTGCATGGTTGTAACACCAACTCACTGAATTTTCATGCTATAGCTGTTTGGGTTCATGGGGCTCTCAATTTTTGCCACAAAATATCTGTATTTATCTACTATAAATAACATTGTTTCCAGCTTCTCCACATGTATAAGTGAATTCATTAATTGGTGTCAAGTACAAGGAGCTCCCTTGTGACAATGTGACCAACTCTGCAGAAAAGGTTGAAGATTTAAAAATGAAACAAAAATACTTGACTGCTGCTTCCGTCAAGTAACCAGTCAAGACATCCTCTTGCTGCACATTGAAGACTTTTTGACTGCGTTTACAGCTCACACAGAGTAGCTGCGTTAATTCTCATTGTCCCAGGTTTTTTCATTTGTTGCAGAGTTGGCTCAATGTCAAATAAATAAAGTATTATTTAGGGACACCCCTTAGTCCTGTCTTTCCCTGCCTCACTTCATGACGCATGTTGAAAAAAGGAGTAAGAAACAGAAACAGAAAGTGTGTCTAGTTTCCACAGAGTGCTGCAGTATTGAGGTCCAAAAAAATACAGGCATGAGTGAGCATTTTTGCACATTTTTGGTTCCCTGGTCTTTAAATTAGTAGGTTTTCTAAATGGGTTTTTGGTTAGGTGCCAGAAATGAGGTCTGTGGTTAACACAAGCATCAGAGATTTTAATGTTTTTATTTTGGCAAAAAAAAGTCAGTTAATACTCATGAATTTTAAAGCTTTTAGGTGTCACTAAAAAGGCAGCTGTAAACGGTATAGTTTATTTATAACCTAACCTTAGTTTTTTTGCCTCTAGTGATTGCATTCATGCTTCAAAAATTGTAAAAATGGTGTTCATGTTAAAAAGATTATCTTGCTTAACAAATCTTGTTAGAAACATTTGTTTGCCTTCTGTAACGAATGTTTTGAATTAAGGACTTTTTGCCGAAGTAAAGGATCTGAATACTTTCTTCACCACTGGTGTTGCTTTGTCAAGATTGCACTATTTCAGTATTAAATAGAATAAATTGCAGTTAAAAATATAGAGGCTGACATTTAAAGATGCTCTTACCAATATTTTGATACTATTAATGCATCAGCTGACAACTGGTAAATTGAGAGGGGTTACTCATAGTGATAAACCAACAGAGACAACCATGTAACAGGGCCTTGTATGTGATTAATAACAACAGAGAGGTAGATAAAGGGCAACACTCAGGCATTTTGGACCATAAAATTATGGTCGTGGCTAAAGGAGGAGGCAAGGATTATTTAAACATACACAAAGACAAACACACCTTTTTTTAAGCTTCTTTAGCCGAGTTTGATTCACAGCTTTCACACCATCATAAACAAACCAAATCAAATGGGTGAACACACCAGAGTGTGTTTGAATCTAATCAACAAGGAGAAAGAAGAGAAAGAGAAATCACTCTGAAGATTATGATCTTTTCTTGTCTCAAGCATTCCTCTCTGTCTTTAGCGCCGTTGAGAACCTTCTCTGTCCATGTGGCGGGAGAAACCAACAATGCTCACCAAGCCTTTGTTAGACACCTCAAGGGAATTGACCAAGTTGAAATGCAGTTTCCTGAAGAAAGTGACTACCTGCTGGTTTTCTGTCCCGTCTCTTCACGAGTTGGAACAGACATCGGCGAGGCGCTGGAGAGACTTGGGAACATTCCAGGTAGGAATGTTGGTTGGCCGGTTTAACTCTCATGAATCAAACTTGTATGGGGACACCAATCTGTTCCAAGTTCCATATTTTGCAATGATAAAAATGTGTGTTATGTGCTTACAGATGATAAAAAAATTATTCTGGTGGTAATGCATCACACCTTCGATCGCGACCATGTTGTAGCTCCAAGCAGCACACAGGTGACCAAACCGAATGTCATCCTCACTGTGGACAGTCTGTTCTATGAGGGCAACTTCCTGAACAGTACGCGCAATGAAATTGCATGGGAAGAGGTCCAGAAGGCTCTTGGAATCCAACCTTCAAAGGTAATGATTACATTTACTGATCAAATACAAAATAATTTGTACAAAATTGATGCTGAGCGAACAGATATTGTGATAATACTGTGATCATACCTCTAAAATGATGCAATTTCCCTTTAAACCATTATTATTACTCATATTACTCATATTATTACTCTCTGTTTCTTTCCATCTTCCAGTACACTTCCTGGCAGCCTAGCGGGAATAAAATCTTTAATTGTAAGTATGATGGTAACCATGAACTTCAGATGTCAGTCTATGTTAAAGATGACCATACACTGTTTAAAAAAATAAATTATTAGTTTTGACTTAAGATATTTTAGTGTCCGTGCTGCCTTAAATTTTTAAGTTTACTATATTCGATAAGACAAACTGAATCATTATAAAATTACTTAAACACACCAAGGACACACACACACACACACACACACACACACACACACACACACACACACACGTCTTATTTGTAAATTATGCCACATGACTCTGTTCTGTTCTTTCATTCTAGTTTTGAGGAAGCACCCCGTGCTGGTTGTTGCAGCACTTACAGGACTCGTGTGTGTGGGAATCATTGTGGCTGTGATATTGACTGTCAAGAAGTAATTAAGAACATCTATTAGGCTGTCACTTACATGCATGACAATACCAACAGGAATCTAATCAGTATTTCCACAATATATGATTATTGCAGGGAAAAAAATAATTTGCTGTACAATGCTATGGATGAAGCTTTCGATCACTAATATTTATCTGCAGCACAATACAGGGGTAAATGATGGAAGAATTACAAATCTGCAGTGTCTGAATGTGAAAAAGACAAAAAGAGGGAGAGGACTTTTTTTTTAAAGATTTAACAATGAAATTCCCTTCAACTTGTCACCTAAAACTTTCATGAGTTAAAAAGTCCCTTAAGTCTATCTTAAGACAGTGATGACATTCACAAATTTTCACGAAAAGGGTTTTTGTTTGCTGTAATTTTTCCTCCTTTTTGTACTGGCACTGAAAAACGAACTATGTAATGTAATGTAATTTTATGTGAGCGATTGGGGACAAAATTGTGTAATGAAAATGTAAAGGTGGGGTTACGGCCAAAGATGCTTCAAAACGCTGTTAATTATGCTTCTAGTTTTGTGACGTGTTTGTAAGTATTGTGTTGTCCTAAGTGAATATAATGTATTTTTGTCGCATGTCTGTAAATTTGTTGCATCGCTGGTAAACAAATGCAATGGATTTCTATTCAAAGGAGGTCAAGGTCTAATAAAAAAAAAACAAAGTTCCAACTGTGGCTCACACTTCTTTTAATTTGAATGTGCAAAAATGTAATTTTAGGATCAAATTCATCTCTGGCCGAGGCCACCCAGGAGCAGTGGTGGAAATTTCATGGTATGTAAATGCTTTTTGCAATGCAACTTTAGACTCAACTGGATTTTGATTCAAATTCTAAACCTGATTTGATAAAATTAAGTCTAGAATACTACAATTTTTTTTTAATAAAGTGAGTAGGTCTCAGTATGAAGTTAGCCAGTTTATATATGTGTGGGAATATATGCTTAAACATAACTCGTAGTTTCCACATATGCACTACACAATAACACAGAAATGTTTTCAGAAATGCACAATGCAAAAAATTATTCTGGCAACTGGTTAGGGTGGGTTCAGCCAGCTGTAGAGCCAAAACAAAAATGAAACTGCTATGCTCAGGAAACACTTCATATGTGCTCTGCAGGGTGTAGATGAGAAGTTCTGCACAGCCTCGTCTGATGCCCAACAATGAACATCTGTAACTGGCTGAATTTCAATAGTTAATCATAATTAATTGCGTTTTTTAACCATGTTTTTAATTATTTTGCATTTCAACACAGTTATGAAATCCCCATTGACAATGTAAAACAATTCTTACCAGATTGTTTTATTAGAAATCAAATGGCAGCAAAATCGGCATGGGACGAGCATGAAGTGGACATGTCTGTAAAGAAGAGGCTTGTGTACCCACAGAGCCTGTGGAATAGCCATGCTGTTTCTCCATCGCCAAAATTTAGCCTAACTCTGGAGTATAATTTTGACCTTAGGTCTTGTTTCAGATGATACCACTCTCAATATCACCTTGCTGTAAAACTCAGGCTGGTACAGCCTCTTAAAGATGAGAATTTTGGCTGGTGTGAAACGTGATTAAAAAAAAAAAAAAAAAGTGCTTCATACACAGACCTTAATCGCATCGCAATTCACACGTTAATGCTGACAGCCCTAATTTCAAGTTTACACCTTGGCCCAGTAATTGCTTCAAGATTTAAGTCTGTAAGCATCCACAAGGGAATTTAATCAGCTCAGTAAAATGAGTGCCAGATCAATGAGCAAACATTTTAGTTAATGTAACCTGTCACCACAACTTCAGTCCAGTTTAGTAAGCAAATATTAAAGCTGGGTTGTGTAAACACAGTATAAAACAAAGCCTGGTTCTGCAACTGAATCGTCTACTTATCACCTCAGAGACAAGGTTTGGTTCATAGTGACAGCCTGGTGGTGCATTTGTCTGATCACATGTATAAAGCTTGAACCCCGCAGTGTTTAGTGGGGAATGACTGAACATTTGCACCAGCTTTAGAATAAAGGTCTCCATATGAGCCTAACAAAGTAATCATTGGATTATCAAACAGCTTCTGAAACCAACACACAATAAGTCATGACAACGTCAAGCAAAACGTGTGGCGTTATTCCCATTTGTACAATTCAGCAAGTTAAATCCACAAACAGAAACAAAGATACAGATTTGTCTAGTGGACGGGAGGCAGTGTGATGGCCGTTTGGAACAGGTATGAACACTTTTACCTTTGGACGATGGATAGCATGACCTAGTTTGTCTGAAGCATACTTAGACTCTGAGTTTGTGTTTCCTTTGTATTTTTACTGATCTGAGCTCTTTTGTGTAATTGCAGTGCCATTTCAACACTACAAATTTGATTTAACTTAAAGTAAATTGCCTGAACTGCCTTTCAGATCTTCCCTCTCTCTCTCTCTCCACTTGATGACAGCTTTGCACTGAGCACAGGGGGTCTACAGGAGGGGGATTAGTTAACATTGGGAGGGGGGACTGGGGTGGATGGGGTGTTGAGGTCACGCCTCTGGCCTAAAAAGGCGAAGCAGAATACCAGCAGCAGCGAGCCGCTCTAAGAATAACTCCGGGCCTGAGGCTCAGAAACACGGCCTGAATGTAACAGCACCTAATTCGATTCAGACTTTCACTAATCCATAAAAAGGAAAGAAATAAGACTGACTATAGATTTAGATCTAATAACTTTTCTGCAGCATAACTATATACTACTGTCCACACTGACATCATGTGACACCAGCAGCAACATTGGCTGGTGGGATAGAGTTACCTTTAAGATCTCTCTTCCAATCTCTTGTCCCTCCTTCCCTTCCACCGTCCGTCAGTCCCCGTGGTTGATCTAATTCTGTCAGAGCCGGTACAGGGTGGGGGCAGGCGGCGCTTTCTACAACCATAGCCCCAACCAGGCAAAGGGCAAAGACAGTGACCATCTTAACTTGGTCTCTGTCTGTTTCCCCAGCTTCATCCACTGGACGGAAGTCAGCTGTCTGGACCACCTCGCAATCACTTGGAAATTTTTTTGACTTCTGGAACAAGAAAAGAAAAATGCAGATTTAAGTACTAAGACTGAAGAAAGTGGTGTAGCGTTACCAGTGAGTTCAGGTTTTCCATATATCCTCACATGACGTTGCTGGATTGGAATTAAACACTGGGATTAAATCACACAGAGGGGTTGAGGATCTACCATACATTTTTGTTTTCATGGCAACTTAATCTGCACAAAGGATTTACTGTTGGAATTTTATTTTGAAACAATGACTGAAACAGTTGAAGGTAAAGTATTACTACATCAAGAATTTCAACACCTTATTGCATAAAGGAAGCTTTTAATAACATACATATGAAACTCTTGCAGGGCTGTTTTGTTTTGCACTCCGATGTTGTGCTGTCTGGTGTGTGTTCATGATTGGAAGTATCTAAAAATATGCTGCTATCATGTATCGGCTATTTGTAATGCAGCTTTAAGACCCCTTTGACATGGACAGTGCCGTGTAGGATCTGTCACCATCAACACTGTGCTTCTTGCTGGATTTAACCACATCAGCTGATACTGTTATATGCTTTTTGATGATTTATATGCATTAATAATGAAATAAGAAAACCAAGAGGGCCTGAAAGCAGACAGAAGTTGATAACTTAAGAAGATCACAACTTTATTCCACGCCCATAATGTGAAACACACACACACACACACACACACACACACACACACACACACACACACACACACACACACACACAGAGGTGTTTTTAGGTTCATTAAATGTCTACTTGCAGAGTGGAGATGAGCAGACTGTACTTGATTTGATTGACAGTCCCACGACTCTCTATTTTGTTTCACACACTCCTTTAAGTACATCTACATGATAGGGCCACTTTTTATTAATGCACATTACTTACTAGTTATGAGGCACACGCAGTGACACACACACCCACATACAAGCCAATGAATCTAATGCAGGTAGCTTTGCTACTTTCTCTTACTTTTCTTTCCTACTTTGTCTTTTTTTTGTATTTCCAAGGTAGCTTGCAATCTGAATCACTAAGTGTTTGTTTAAAGTGCAACAAATTGTTTAAGGAGCTCCCTCCTCTACGTTTGCCCTCCATCTATAATTACGCTCATATATTGACATCATTTTCTCAGGATTGAAATTGTTTAACAAAATTCACTCACTGGCTTTTCCGGAGCTTTCAAACACATTGTAATCCGTGTCATCTGTGGATGAGTTAGGACGACACCTTAGCAGCCACTGACGAGGACAAGAGACATTTGGTTGAAAGCTTTGGGGAAAGTTATTGAGTGGAGAAAATGAGACAAGGATTACCATTGCTTGAAAATTCAGTTCCTATTGGGTTCATGTTTAGTACTGAGGAAATTTTTAAAAAATAATATAACAGTGATCTCATTATCTCAGGATGTCAAATTGTTGTCTGTTGATTAGCCCTGAATTATCTCCTTATTAAGAGAAAACAAATGGTGGTAATGGGACTACTAATTTTATCATCTTGAATTGTTGATGTCTTCCTCTAGGATATGTCGTCCCTCTCACATGGCCATAAGGACTGACCTCGACAGACTGTAAAAGTACGGAAGCCTATTATCCTGTTAGAAATAACTAATTATTATTAAACCTCAGAATATTGTGCTTAACAAGACATAAAGCTGTCTTAACGTAATAAAGTCCAATCAGTTAAGTCAACACAACAATATCTGAAATTCTGAGATCTCAAGATAATTAACTTGTTATCTTGTGATAACAGACATTAAGATTTCACTTGTGGATTGCACTTTCTTCTTAAGAAAGAAAGTTCAAGGCAAGAAAGATCTTAATGGTAAAAATGTTTTTGGAAAACTCAACATAACGCCTCGCTTGGTTTTGCTGTGGAAACATTAAATGTGCTGATACTACAATGCTTCTGGCGGTCCCATTTAAAAGAGTATTCATGCCAAAGGCTATTAATAAATACCGTTTCTTGTGTGGTTTTTTAGCAGCAAGTGTGTTAAAGAGCAATCATAGGAGGTATGACAGGTCAGTCAGGAGTGTTTACAAAGCTTTTGCTGTGGAAATGGTCCATACTTGGAGGGGTGAGTTGACATCTGTGAGGCAGAGAACATATGTGTTTGCAAATGCCAAAAAGCCAGTGGGAAAAGCAACATTTACCCAATTACAGCTGCTGTTGATTGGAAAATTGTCATTTTCCAAACTTAGATTACAAATAAGCTGCAAAAAAGACAGGGGACATGTAAGTTTTTTCTATAGTACTTCACCCTGAAATGAATTTTTGTGTGTCAAATACTCACCAAACATTCTTGATGAATTGGAGTAAATGGGGTTCACCTTTAACAACAGCAAAACTATGTCAAAACATCCATTTACAAACTCTCACACAACTTATGTAGTTTAATTTTTCGAGTCGTTTGCTCAGTACTGCCTAAACAGCATGAGAAGTCCATGTCTGAGACAACTCAAGTTCAACTTCAAAGTGTTTTAAAGAGAAAGATTTAGCAAAAATGTATGTTTTTCGGGAGTACTGAGTTAACGACTGGATAAACGAGGCTTGAAATATACTGCACTGATACGAAGTTGTGTGAGAGTTTTGAAATTTTCAGTAAATACTTAAATGAATCAAGGATGTGCAACTTTTCTGGATTTCTGTGTTTACTGTGGAGTCATGCATGAAAAACATTTTCTTCAAGAATTCAAGGTAACAGGGAGTGAGTAATTGATATACAAATGGTCATTTTGTGGATGAAGTATTTCTTTGACTTCCTGTAATGAACTAGCACCTGTTTATGCAATCTGAACTGTCTAAACAGTTGTATCAACACTAACAGCAAATGCACAACAATTAAGCTAGTTGGAGAGATGGAAACCTAACTTGATTATCTGCATCATCACACTCAACCAGCCGGATTGTAAAGGTCTCTGCTGCGCTTAATTCGCTCGGTGCACCCATTAAGGGCATGTTATGACCACGCTCCCCTGTATTCTGACTGAACAGGCAGCCACTAGCTGCTAATGACTGCTCTGAGCTTAGCTGTCATGGATACCCAGTGAGTGTCATCCACAGTGTGGAGACAGGTCAGCCATAAAAGGAGGAATTGTACATGGATGACTGCTCAAACCATTTAGAGTTGGGTTTAAAAAGTGATAGTCAACAGAGGCATTAAAGTGAAGGGAGGAGGGATGATTCACAGTGTTTTAATGCTTTCAAGCCCAGTGATATTGTCCAAAAAGTGCTCACTAGATATGTTAAAAACATGCACATTTAGATTTTTCACATATTTTTCTGTATAAGTGGGATATTAGGCCTGATGGTGGTACCTGAGGATAGGGAAAGTAACCATGGTTCCAAGTTTTCAGCGTGTTATTGCAGCATTAAAAGAGCAATATAGATCATAGCAGCCCACAGAATCATAAAAACTACAGCATAATATTTAAACTACAATTATTTGACCTGGCAGGGCTATACAAAAGGTCATCAGGACACCTGAAATCTTAAAGACTGAATATTATATCTATACTTGAACTCTATAATGTGGTGGACCAGAGCCTTGGATAGACCAGGTGGCCAGTTGGTATTCTTAGGCAAAAATTGTGGTTTTGGTCTGATGTTTGATACTGGTTTTCATGAACTTGAGTGCAGAAACCTGAGTTAGGCAGGTTTCATACAAAGACACAGCAGCCGGTTAGGGAGGTGAGTACTATACAGGATGACAGTATGAGCTCAAATTGATCCATAACAGCCTAAAGGAGGAAGCAAAAGTCTTTTTACTCTACAGCTACTAAAATGTCCTGTAAGAGATATTACCCAGTGGTCTGTGGTTGAACTGGGCAGCGCAGCAGGCGTACAACCACAGCAAGACCTCAGTAAATTCTGTGGTTGAACTAGGAAGCCTCTAGTCAGCTTGAGTTGCAGACTGCTATCTTTAATTAGAAGTGAATTTAACTTTTAGAGTAGCCTAGTTTTGGTTGAATGTAATATGACTGAAATCTCTACGATGTTTTGAATAGTTTATGTATTTTAGAAACTTTACAAGCTCTTCATAAAATTGCAGACTAGAAACTACACACTGAATGTTAAAATTTGGGTTCATGACCAATAAAAGCACACTGTTGATGGCTTTTGTTAGCTTTGTTGATTGTTAAAAAAAGAAACATCTCATATTAGGCTATGTGCTGCCAATTTCAGAATTTAAGTCACATTTTAGTAACT
Source organism: Plectropomus leopardus (assembly GCF_026936395.1). NCBI lineage: Eukaryota > Metazoa > Chordata > Actinopteri > Perciformes > Serranidae > Plectropomus > Plectropomus leopardus. Next base: position 24,364,203 of record NC_142191.1, read on the forward strand.
AATTATTATCCTGAATACATTTGAAATAAGCTACAGTAAATTTTATACAGTAATAGCCTGTCCTCCGTTCTAAAGATGGGAAGAGTAGAATATCATACTCGAAGTTTTACATGTTTCCCTGACATTAGCATGTAGCTACATGTAGCAATGTACTTGTAGCTAGGAGAATAACTATAATAGAGTACATATAGCGACACTTTCAACTGTGAAAAATCACCAATATAAGCTTCCAAACCAAAAGCTTCACAACAGGACATGTTCCTGCAGGAATATGATTTAAATGAAAGAGAAATAAATAACATCAGCAACCAAGGTTACACGTTTCACTGATTTTCGCATGTAGCTACATGTATCTGCGTACACAACTTGCAGTACGCTGCCTGGAGAAGATGACCATATGATGAAAGCTGATGTCAGTTTGCCTCAAAAGTAGAAAAAAAGGTCTGAAGGTCTGTACTTTTATGAGAGCTACTGATGCTTTATGTAAAAGTGAACACAATTTATATAAAAATCCAGTGATAGTTTTTATTTTTGTTGTTGTTTCAGTGACAACAGTGATGGTCAAGGTGAAAATCTCACAGTGATGGTTACACTAGATTAAAAATAAAAAAAATCTTGTTGAGAGAACATTGTATCCCAGGTTAAATGGATTTATTTAATTATACCATTCAAACCATTCAGCCTTCCAGCCTGTCTGAGGAGTGACCCCTGATGACCTCCATAAATTGTTGAAATTTCATTTCAAATATTATTTATCCAAATTTAATTTAAATTTAACATCAATTAAGTGTTACGCCATGCATTCACCATTGGTAGATATTTTCTTTATGTTGAAGTGTTTGTTTTTTTTCTAACTATTAACCCTAAAAAAACAGAATGATTAATAACATAATCATTTCCATCCACTGCTATGCTATGACAATAATTCCACAGTAGCGATCCGGAGGTATCAAATGTGGTTACTCTTATTTTGAACGGACCTGTTGGAGTCAGAGTGATGACGTTAGATAGAGGTGTGTGTGTTGGTGTGTGTTTAGAGTGCTGCTAAGCTGTCTGAGTCAGCAGTAATGGAGTAACCTACAGTAGCTGCCAACAGTGGCTGAAGAGAGTCAACAGGTGGCCTGAGCTCTCGAGCACACCCACAGTGACATTAGCAACTTCACTCAAACTGATTTTACCCAAAAGAAAATAATCCTCGATCTTTCATCTTGAGGGAAAAGAGTCAAAATTACAATGATGCACTTTTGAAAATCTGTGTTTACAGGTACAGTATTGCTGTTTCTTTCAACATTGTACCATTACAAATTTAAATTGTAACATTCGTTTGGTTCCTATATAACAATACTATGCAAGGATGGGTCGACAAACAGAGTGCTGGGAAAATTGTCAGCAATGTAAAGATTAAACTTCTGACAACAAATGTCACCTGATCCACCTTCCCAACCCATTTAGGAATTCACTTTCTCCTTTGAAATTTAATCTCATGGCATAAAATGCAACTGGATATATAAATCAGAGCCTGAATTTACACATACTGGAAAAATGTGTTTATGTACTGACAAAACTAATAGCTCATTCACTTGCATCATCAAAATACATGGCTAGAATGACAAAACTTTACTCTGCATGTAACTAGATGCAAAGCTATGCAGTGAACACTAAACATCTTAGCAAACAAAAACTGGAGTTGGCATCTGAGGTTTTTACTAGAGGCAGTTATGAAGTAAAAATAAGGACAGTAACAACAAAACTGAATTTGTAAAAGTCAAGCTAGCAGTTATTGGTCTACTGCATAACCCTGTTCTGACATGGCTGGTGTGTGCAGGGCAAGGACCCCAATGCTGACATACGCATTCAGAAACATTTCAGTGATCTGTTCACTAAAGAAGAGATACTAAGCTCACAGGGATGGGTTATTTGTCTCATTAACTACTAATAATCAGTATTGGTAATTTTGGTTGACCCCTAGTCTAAAGGTAAGGTACTTTCTGAGGGGATACCGGGTGCTTTTCATTATGGTAACCTGTCTCCTCACTTCCTTCACTTGCATCTCATCCTCGCATCTTTGCTTCACTAAGTTAAGGATGAGGAAGAGAGATGAGAAGACGAGAGATGCAAAGAAGAGACGAGTGGGATGCACCTGTGTTTCCTCACACTAAGCTTCTCCAGTAGCCTATTTTCTTCACACTCCTCAAGGTAAATTCATGGGACTGGAAGATCCTCCATGATGGTGAAGGGGGAGCAATGTCGAGAGGGACGAGAGAGGACGTGAAGAGGCATAAGTTAGCTTGATGAAAAGCATCCTTGTCAATGGAAAATGGCAATAAGGGGGCCTGGGAAATCAGGACTCAAGTACTACACTAAAATACAACTTTGAGAAATAAAGGGATTAAGAAATAAAACTGTTCAATAGAAGGCCATATTTCAAACTCTGTATCTAATCTCAGTGTCTTTGCTCCGCAGCACGGTCGTTGACCACCACCACCACAATGGTCATCGATGGTAAGAATGGAGATGCCGGGGTGCCGCCTGCACGACAAAAGAAAACTTTTGTAGAAGACCTCCAATCCACCTTCAGCTCCCCACTGGCCTGGATCTTGGTTCTGGCTCTCATAATTACATGGTCTTGTGTTTTTGTCATCATGTTTGATCTGACAGACTACAAGACTGTTTCAGGTAGGTGTTTTCTCTTAATGTACTCTGCACTTTTGGTTATTGTCACCTTTCAGCTACTTAGTCTATAATTTTTTTTACCAGCTTCCACACATAGCTAAGTCAAACAGGTTGTTGCTAACTGTTAGCACACTTATGGCACCAAATGCGGGCCAACTTTGACTCACATATGGCTGCCAATTTACTCCAATTTCAAGGTTAGCACTTTGGTGAATGAAAGAAGATTCAGCGCCAGTTAGAGGCACTGGAACAGATTTTAGGGAAGTGTTACCACAAAAACGGCCCAATGTTTGCCTCAAGTTTAGTATCCAAGTGGTCTGGCCACTGAGCAACCATATGCTGCATATGGTGTAACTTAGTATTATGTGGAAATATGCATTCTGACTGAAGTGATATTCTGTATTTTTCTGGCAGATTATGAGGTTTGATTATACGTGCTCACACATTTGCAAGGGTGTAGGCTGGTTCCAGATGTGGAGAGGCGTGTTGAAACATAAAAGCATACATAAAACACACACACACACACACACACACACACACACACACACACACACACACACACACACACACACACACACACACCAGTGACCTAAATGTCCCCAAAAAGTCAATCTTTTTTAAAACTAGGAATGCAACTTTTGTCCCCATTTGGACAAGTTGTCCACAACAATTTCTTTCTTAAAGGGTTTGACCATAGGAAGGGTTAACGCCAAACATTTAGAGTGTTACTGCATGATGTATGAAGACAAAAAAGATGTGAAGACTGGAATATTGCCAAGAGCAACAAAATGGTAGCAGTCCAGAAGGTGTTTTTGTAGCCCGAGGCCACATTTATATGGTCAGCAATGTTATAAACTGTTATTGTTTCAAGTTTCTTGTCCTGCTACTCACTGATTCTAGTGGTGTGTTTAATGACTATATTTCCTTTCTATGCAAGCAGAAAGACTTGTTTCTGTTGGCAGACTTTTAAAGTTTTAAACAGTCAGTTCAGCAAACCATAGATATGTAATTTGTTCATTTCATACCTATATAAGCATTTCTAAAGTGACATAGTTTAGATTACACTCATGTGTACTCTGAGTTTCACATCAGGAGGAAGAAGGGACGGTAGACACTTATGTGAGATAACTGCAAAGCAGCAGACCACTGTTCAAGAATAACAAAGGGGAGTGTTTTTAACAAGAGTTCTTGATATTTCCAGGTGTATTTGTAGCGACCCAATTTGGTATTTTAAGCCAAAACATGATCTTTTCCAAACCCCAACCCAGCAGTTTTTGTGCCTAAACATAACCGCATGTAACCACAGTGTTGTCACAACCTCAAATTTCAAAAATTGAAATGTAAAGAAATGTCACGTTTCAACATATCCACTGTACATGAAATGTACAAATGTAGCTTATCCTTGGTTTACTAGAACATACAATGCCAACATTTATTCAGGCAAGGGGGTTGGATGCTCATCCTGAGGCCTGAAATGGGGTAGCCAAGGATCTCTTCAACTGTGGGCTTAAACGTCACTCCTTCTTCACTCTCTCCCCTTTCAACATGAACAAAACGGAGAGAAGGTTATATAGTCTGTATTATATACAGTATATATATATATATATATATATATATATATATATATATATATATATATGTGTGTGTGTGTATTTTTTTTTGTCTTATAGGTCAAGTGTTATTTTGTCCCCTTCTCTTTCTTCATTTTAGTATGATTCTATATCTTCATGTTCCTGTATAACACATTGAACTGACCTGGTATGAAAAGTACTAATTTTCACCTTTCTCTGTTTGGTGATATCGCTAAGTTGCAAGCAATGGTTTCATTTCTCCTCACAACATTAAAACAAACAATGCTTCCAGAAGAGAGAGTCATTAAATTATCTACTCAATTTTCTAACCCTAACATCAACATCTTCCTTTATTGCTTCCTAATTTCCTCAACTACTACAAATGACTCTCACTTTAGATTATTAGAGAGTCATGCAAGGTACTGAAATAATGTAGCAAAACATAGCAGTGCATACATTTTCCACAGACTAAATGCTGCCCGTAAGATATCATTCATGATCAAATTTTGGCCTTAAAACAAACAACAAAAGAGCATGAGATCAAAAAAACTTGATATTGTTATAAATATCAACTTCTCTTTTGTTTTTTTATGCATTTATTAATTAGAAATTATGTTTTCTTACGATGTAACAGGCAGCAGTGGTCTGCAAGCTACATTTTTATCACAGTGTGAACACAGAAACTTCATTTAACAACACCTCCTCTTTCCTTCCCCTCTCCTCTTTTTGCTGCACAACTGTGCTAAATGTCTTTGCTTATTGCCGCTGTGTTTCTCATCCAACCAGGTCGTCCTCCTCTCGTCAGGAAGGTTTTAAAGGATTCAGGCCGTAGAGGCAAGGCACCTTATCAGCTACTAACTCCTCAGACTAGAAGCTTTTCCTAAAAGTGCTCATTAAAAACTAGCTGACTAATTAGCTAACATTGACTGCTAATATTAGCTATCAATGTTAGAAAGTCCTTCACAGAGAAAAAGGACAAGCTGCTTTATTTCTGCACCTCTGTCTGACACTGACAGTATTCTATTTGGATAACACGATACTGTGGGTAGTTTGAAGTTTAGTCTGTGTAGTAGAGATATTTCTGATGTGTATTATTTTTTAGCATGTTTATCCTTTATTTTTTATGTCTATTGTGTGTGGTTCAAATCTGAAAAAAAAACCACAAGTATTTGGATTCCAACTAGGAGAACAAAAAACTGATGTTTGAAAGTATACTTCAGGTGAGTTTGATTTGCAAAACTGGTCCTGGAAGATAATAAATAAAATAAATCACTCTCATCTGAACTCTGCCTCTAAAATGCATTTTATGGCTATATTATTTTCTGTTCTATTCCTTTTTCTTTATATATTTTTTCTTGTTTTATTTTGGCTGTTGCTTTTTATGTAGCTCTGGATGCACTTGGGGCTCGGAAAACTGTGAAACATGCAAAACTCTTATCTGTGGACAACTTGGTTTTAGCTCAACAATGAACAAGCACTGAACGAGGAGATAACGTGTAGCACATAATGTAACAACAACTTGTTTCTACAGTGATACTCTCTCACAGAGGCATGGACTTAAGTCTCTCAAACTCGAGTCACAAATTTGACGATTTAAGACTTGAATTGACAAAAATCACAAACGACTGGCAACTTGACTTGGACATTAACACCAGTGACTTGTGATCTTACTTGTACCTGAGCTTTTTGATTTGAAAATACTTGATACCTTCCACCAAGTCAATGTAGGAAGAGAAACTTATAGGCATTTTCCCAATATGAGACGAGTTAAATAAAAGACAGGACAAACATAAAAAATGAATTCTGCTGTGTTACTGGTTAATAGTGCCATTATGCTAAAAAAGTGTGTCAGCATTAGCTTTTCTTTCTTATTTAAGTTCATTCACGCATGTTTTAACAAAGATATGCAACTTTTAATAACCGTTCATGGCTTTATAAATCGAATTGGTCATAACTCTGTTGTTAAAATCAAACTGACTGTGGCAAAGACAGCATTACATGTCATGATTTAGTACAAAACTGGGACTCACTTGCAGAGAAAAGCATGGAGCATCAATCCAAGCATCATCATCTGGGGTCAAGCACAAGAGGGCAGTCAGTGAAGGCAGAAAAATCCGTTCTGGAAAAATCACAATAAAGCCCATAAATCCAAGTAGAGTTGAAAACCAGGGAATCAAACATGAGAATAAGGCTGGAAAGCATGAACACACACTGGTGACATGTCAATCTGTCAACTGAATGGGGGAAACATCGGGATTTTAAATACAAAAGGCGATTACTAACACATGAGTTAAAGAAGATGCAGGTGAAACACACGACATCATCAACAAAGGCGGGAAAACTGGACACAAACACATGAACTTAAACTTGACAGAATACCACATTATGACTTGAGTAGGACTCGAAACTCGATGTTAGGAACTTGGGACTTGATTTGAGACTGGTCAGACTTGACTTGGAATGACGTGGGACTTTAATGCAAAAACTTCAGACTTACTTTTGACTTGCAAAACAATGACTTGGTCCAACCTCTGCTTTCTAAACCTCTTGATGAGATTCAAATTTGTTCAACTGCCCTAATTTAAAATGAACAGCGGTCCTCCTTCATCAAAGTGTCTGTCAAACAAGTTCAAGTAAAGGGAGACTTTGCCTCTTCTATTTAAAAAAACAAAATTCCCACTGTCTAGTCCTGTGTTGACTATGAAATATTAAATTTAAATGCAATGATAAAAATCAATATTCTGATGGGATTAAAAGCAGATAATGAGTAATAAGTTGATGAAAGAGGGTCAATGTGATATTTTTGCAAATGCTCTTTGCGCAGCAATACGTGACAAAAGCTTTTTGCAACGGTTAAACTGGAAGGTGGGTGATCCCTAATCTTAATAGAATATTAATCAGCTCCCTACATCCAGATTACATCTTTTTGAGTTCAGCGCCAACCCCAGTTTAACCCTTCGCTCTAAGGTTGATGTTTTCTGACATTTCCTCAGTACAGAGGGATGTCTGTCCTGAGAAAATGTCAAAGTAAGAGTTCAGAAACTCTTACTGAAACTGGATACGTTTGGCTGGTTCAAGAACAAACAAGGTAAACAATCTCAGTCAAACTAGATGAGTGACTGGATGATAAGATATAATTTTGTCCCTGCTCCACCAGGAGGCCTCAGTAAGATCGGCCAGGACCCCATGAAGGCGGTGAATGTTGCCATGGAGGAATCTGCAAACGTGATCAGTGTAATATTAAAATTTGCCTCCAGCCTGGTTGCTCCTGAAGAAGATGAAGGTAAATTCACTGTACACATGGAAAAAACAAATATACATCCCATAAAGCTATGTAAAGCATAGCATTTATAAGTGCATTTATGTATTTTCCTCTCTTACTCTTTAGGGACTCTATACGCAGTGCGAAAAAAAGGTTTGTATTGATGCTATTTTTGAATGTACTTTCTGTTGCGTTCATCACTCTGCTGCGGCCTTGCTCACTGCTGTATAAGTCTTGTTTATGTTGTGCTGCAATACATGTGCTGTTCTTTTAATTATATTTTTATAACCTATAAAAAGCATCTCATTAAGTGATACTGTTGCTTTAATTCAAGTTATTACAGCAAACCACACATGTACTGCCACTACTTGACTTTCAAAGGCAAAATCTTTTATTTGTAAGGGTCATCAATGGATGATCAATCTTAAGATGGGTAATGATGCCACTGTAGCAATCTTCTACCTTCATAGATGTAAAAATACATACAATGTGTGGCTGAGGGACTGAGGGGATTGTTATTATGGAGTTTAAAGCTGACCTGATGTATAAACGATCTCAAAGATTTAAGGTGGTTGGAGGAGGAGGAGGAAGTGGAGGTGAAGATTAAGAAAACAAAAGGTATTTTATGATTATTGTTTTTCTACAAACATTAAAAATAACGATGGATGCAATCCACCCTGTCCCTGACCCTTGTAACAGTGATGGAGATAGTAAAATAATATACCCCCAATAATCAAAAGGTATGTGTTTATTACTTGACAGTCCTAATAACTTTGCTAAAGCTTGTCTGTTTCTCACTAACTTAATGTCATAACTGCCTCCACTGAAATATTAACCTCAGGGGCAGAGTGAGGGCTTCCACTGCTCTGAGTGTTTTAAGTTTTATACCTTCAACTTTGTGTTACTTCTCCTCAAGTCTCTTTGACTGGATCAGCCAATCAACGGAGCAAAAGATAAATTACTTCTGATATTTACAGCTATTCCTATCCAATCTTTGCCTCTTTTTTTGTGGCTGGAGTAAAAGTTAGTCATCCTCAACATTTTTGTCTTATGGTTTCAGAATGATAAGACGGCTGGAGTTAGATTAGATACAAAATAGGATGAAGGCTATACACGTTGTTTTTTTTCCCCAAGCACCAACCTCCAAGGCTTGAAAAGTGAAGCAAATGTGGAAGTGCCGAAAACTAGATTCTCAAATTTTCTCACTGGTTTATATTTTATAAAGGCACGGAATCAAGCATATTTAAGGACGAGGCCACTTGAGTGACAGACTTCCAATCAGATCCACTCCTCACTCCTTCCACAGCTCCAGCCTCTTGCCCAGATATGCTCACTTCAGGCCCCCAAATGCCAGTCCGCACACCAATGGGTGACGTCACAGTAGCTATATCCATTGTTTCTACAAGTTATAGTTTTTGTCATAAATGTTGTAAAGACTTTTAGGCATTCTAATTTCTTAAATGGTTTGAAAAATAGTGCATACAGCTGCTGTAAATGGGGACAAAAAATAAAATAAAAAATATTTACGTCTGGTTTTGCCCCTTACTAAACTTTTACTGAAACGGACAATCTACCATATGTGAATCACCCAAACAGTAACATGTTTGATCCGGATAAATCTGTCTTTTTTTTTTTATTTTGCTGATTTGCCTTTTCTCTTTCTGTGTTTTAGGAGAATTTTTACCCTCCAGAAGTAAAGGTATGTAGGTTTGTGTTTGGCACATTCATATTTGAGCTTGATTGTTTACAGAGTAGACGTAAAATTAAATTAAACGTAATCTTCCTAAATTTTCTATTTAAAGTACGAGCTAAGTGTAAGTGCAAGTTTCTCCGTATCTACCAGATGTTTAATAAGCAACTGCTTACAAAAAGTTTTATATTCAGCCTAGATATCAAATAAATTCACAGAAGCATAAATCACTTATATGCTATTATATTATATACTTACATACTATTCCATAATGTTGTAAACGTTTTTTGGGAAGAGATTTGTCACAATGGTTTTATTCTGCGGTTTATATAGAACTTATATTAAAATGAACATGTTTCCTTTAGTTATAGGGATGCAAGCAAAGACACAACCAGTGATTGAAGTTGTGGAGGAGGAGGAGGAAGAAGAGGTGGCAGAGGAGGAGGGAGAAAAGGAGGATGAAGTGGAGGCTGCTGGGGAAGAGGAGGGAGAGGAAGAGGAGGAGGAGGAGGGGGAGGAGGAGGAGGAAGAGTATGAGGAGGAGGAAGATGAAGAGTATGAGGATGACTATGAAGAGGAGTATGATGAGGCGTATCAGAAATATTATGAAGAGGAGGAGGAGGAGGAGGAGGAGGGAGGAGAGGAGGAGGAAGAGGGGGAAGAGGAGGAAGAAGAAGAGGAGGAGGAGGAGGAGGAAGAAGAAGAGGAGGGAGCAGAAGCTGTGGAGGAGGAGGAAGAGGAGGAGGAAGAAGAGGAGGGGGAGGAGGAAGAAGAGGAGGAGGAGGAGGAAGCAGAGGAGGAGGCAGAAGCTGTGGGTGAGGAGGAGGAAGAGGGTGAGGAGGGTGAGGAGGAAGAAGAAGAGGAGGGGGCAGAGGCTGTGGCAGGGGAGGAGGAGGAGGAGGAGGAGGAGGAGGAGGAAGAGGAGGACGAGGAAGAAGGGCCCGAAGAGGAAGAGGAGGAGGGAGTTGAAGCAGCTGCTGATGAAGAGGAGGATGGAGAGGAAGAGGAGGTGGGGGTGACTGCTGAGGTGGAGCAAGATGAGGATGAAGACGAGGAAGATGAGAAGGAACCTGCAGCAGCTGAGATTGATGAAGATGATGATGAAGATGAAATGAAAGAGGAGGCAGCAGAAGAGGAGGACAAAGATGATGATGAAGAAGAAGAGGAGGCAGATGCTGCTGATGAAGATGATGATGAAGTCTCTCCTGAACCTATCTCCACCTCTGAGGACGAAGAGTCGGCGGTGTCACCTGACTCTGAGTCTGACGTACCTGTTGACGCCAAAGACAGCGACAAAGAAGAAGTCCTGCCTGATGAAGATGACGAAAAAGATGAAGATGACACCAGCGACGAGGCGTTCACTGACACCTCAGATGTCAGTGAATCTGCACTTCTCTCCAGTGAGGAAGAGGACGATGAGGAGAGGGACGATGATGACGATGAAGATGACAAATTAGCTGAGGGCGTCATGTCATCTGACAGCGACGATGTCATTGCAGAAGACAGCGATGAAGACCTGGATCTTCCTCCCATTCCTGCCATCAGTGATGAGGATGAAGATGATGATCATAAACTCGCTGAGGAGGAAGATCTTCCTCCTTTACCTGTTGCTGAGGATGATGATGATGAAGATGAACACCTAGAGGAAGAGGTCAAAGTTGCTGAAGACACAGATGAGGATGATGATCTGGACCAATCAGATGAGGACATCTCCGTCGCCTCCTCCGAGCACTTTGCAGACGATGAAGATGACGAGGAAGACAGTGACCTCAAGGACCTCGACTTGGACCTCGACCAAGTCCACGTCGACCTTGACGATGATGAAGATGACAAACCTGATGATGTCATTAAAGAGGACATCCATGACGACGAAGATGATGATGATGATAAAGAGGAGGAGGAAGCTGACGTCCCTCCCTTTGAGAGCACAGACAGCGGAGTCTTAGGCGATGAAGACGAGGATGACGATGTTGCTCTTAAGACAGATGAAGAAACTGTCTTCAGCGATGACATCTCCTATGACACAACCGATGATGATGATGATGACAAAGATGATGAAGACATCGACACCAGTTCATTTGAATTCACTTTCGACCAAGACGAAGAAAAAGAAACATTTATTGGCGCTGAAAAAGAGGACGATGATGATGATGATGATGATGATGATGAAGTCACATCAGAGGCCCGAGCTCGTGAGGATGAGGAAGAAGACGATGAAGATGATGATGGTGAAGATAAGGATGAGGATGACGATGTTGATGACCTCTTGTTAGCAGGTATAGTCCAACATAACTGAAAACTTTCATTTAAAAGTTTTATTATGCAGTGGGGAAAGAAGTACTGAGATCCTTCACTTAAGTAAAAGTACTAATACTTTGCTGTAAAAAATACTCTCTTACAAGTAAAAGTCCTGGATTCAAAATTGTACTAAGTAAAAGAAAGAAAGTATAATCAGGGACAATGTATGTAAAACATTGAAGTATAATTACCCAATCCAGAAACAAATAAACAAACACAAAAAACTTAAAATGACTCAACAACACTGTAAAAAGAAACTATTTGTTTTAACTTTAACTTTAAAACGTTTGTGTCGGGGTTGCATTTAATTTTTATGTTGACTGAATTCAGGGTTCCAACACATTTTCATGGACAAAATTTCAAAACTTTTCCATGACTTTTCAATGCCCCCCTTTTTTAAAGCCCTACATGAAACAGTTTACATAGATGACTATTTCCCAGAAGTTGAAAAAAGATCAATTTACTATAAACCTGTACTGGTGGAATAAATCTCAAGAATTCAGCGATTCAGAACAAATGTCACAATTCACGCAATCATAGCCATTCAATATATGTGTTGAATGGAAACTGTAGTGACATGTACTGTTTAGGAGAGGAACTACGGAGCATCTTACCCCTCTGGTTTACAGAAACTGCTACAACAAAACTGCTCAGAGGTACTTACATCCGTGGATCAGTCTCTGGACTACATGCGCCAAAATTTTCAATATTTCCTTATAAATGGTGTTGGACATGCAGTAGTCTGCTGAAGCCCCTGGGCAAATCATAAAGTGTAACTCATCCCGATGGCTTTTCCCTGCAGAGGAAGTCTACCGAGTCGACAAAGATATTTCATGGATCAAAACAAGTTTAGAAATGACTGCCCCCTGAGCTGCCCCGACCCTTCAACTTTGACCGGACGTGATGACGCCGTCACGCCCGATCGGAGGAATTAATTAAATTCGCATATTTTACGCATCCTTTCCCATATGTTATGCTGTTCAAAATATAACAATTGTTCAAACAACTCATGAGTTTTTATAGTAAAACAAAAAAGTTAATTATTTACAAACAGTGCTTTTCCACCTCCTGTCAATTCCCTCAGCACCCACCTCACGGCGCACTTGCTCAAAACCATATTTTATCAGGATAAATCTGAGTTTTAAATAAATTAATACATTTAATTGCAGTGGTTAGATTTCTTTTTTTTCTCATTTGCATCATTCCAGGTTCCGTATTTTGCCTATCCAAAAATATTGCCAAGCATACTTCAATACATACAGAGGTACACTAGATAATAGTGCACCTTTGTCCTTTGTAACTTAGGATGCAAAAGGTACAGAGGATGCAAAATCACCCTGTGCAATACTGTATATATATATATATATATATATATATATATATATATATATATATATATATATATATATATATATATATATATATATATATATATATATATATATATATATATATATATATATACACACACATACATACACATACATATATATACACACACACTGTATATATAGATAGATATAGATATAGATATATAGATATAGATAGATAGATATTTGTTAAATTATTATTTTTTAAAAATATCTATATTCTTATTTTCTATATTTTTTAAACTTTTTTTTAAAAATTCTTTTCTTTTAAAAGTCAAGTCAAGTCAATGTCCCTGCTGTGTGGATTGATAATCTTATCTTATTTTAAAAGTCGTTTTTGTTCACTTGCTGTGTCAATATACTGTGTGTATTTGTAGCTACCACTGCAGCAGCCTTCACTGTCCAGGAGGAGGCAGTACAGACTGAGGCAGAGGAGGATGAGGACGAGGATGAGGATGACATTAAACAGGCTGCTGATGAAGGCGAGACTGAGGAGGCTGAAACAGAACCACTTGGTGAGTATCACACAACCAGTACTCCAGCAGTCTTTTACACACTGTAAAACAACATGAGCTTATCAGAACTCATTTAACACATCGTTAAACTGCCTCTGCCATTAATGGGGATCTATATTTTTTCATAAACTGTTAAGTTTTATAGTTGGTACCTTTATTTTAGCTGAAGTAAAGTGTGTACATTTAATATTTAGTGTTTTTACAGGAAGTGTGATGTAAAAAATAATATTCCAACTCTCCCATCTGATAGCAGTGAAACATTTATTACTAAACAAAATGATTTTAATTGCAGTTGAACAGTGGAATCAAATATTTGAGTAAAACACCAATAATGTGAGGTACTATCTGTTTCATGTAGTGTCATGCATCAAATCATCTTTCATAAGGGAATGTTCTGAAGTGTTACCAAACTTACCAAACTTTTTTTTACCTAAGCTTTTGGGCATAAAGACCATAAGAATATTTTTCAATGCTATTTAAAAAAAAAATCCAAAATTTTCTTGTTTTGTGTTGATGTACAAGTTTATAAACATTTTTTGCACTTTTACACGACCAGATGATTTGTCTTTGTCCAGATTTGTGTCATGTGAGAAATGATTTCCAGCAGGCCGTGTAAAAATGTCAAACTATTTCTTTAATTACCATTTTATCCCAGTTAAGGTAAAAAAAGAAACAAAAAACTTTGTTGTCCATTCATAGGTGGTTTATAACAACAACACATGAGCGTAACCAGTCACCTCACAATGAATACAAATCTACCTTGCTGTTTTCCTCCTCAGTTACCAGGCAGCCTGCTGCTCTTGAGGAGGGGGAGGAGGACGAAGGGGAAGATGAAGAGCCGACAGCTGAACTGAAGAAGACAGTTGATGAACCTGAGGACAAAAAGGAGGAGGAGTACGATGAAGACGATGATGAGGAGAAGGCAACTGTGGATGTGATCAAACCTGTGCCTGAACCTGAGGAAGAAGCACCGAAAACTGAACCAACAGGTCAGAGAGCAGAGATAATTACAGCTGTTATTTAAATCACTTATGCCTTCACTGTAACTTCACCTGTGCGCTTTGTGGTTTCAGTGTGTCCCTGTATACAGTCTGCAAAGACCACAGAGTCAGCCACAAAGACTGCAGAGAAGAAAGGTTTGAGATACTTCTCAGTCTGAATTTATCATCTTCACATGATGAGCTTCTATTAGTTTTGCACTTAATGCATTTTGATTCAGGAAACTTTAGATTTTTTTGTTTGGATTCTTGCACTACAATTCTGTTTCCTATGTGTTAGTAATTTTATAAAATAAACTTAATTTACTCTGATGAATGCATATTTATATCCATCTGTATGTGGAACAGCAGAAGAATCAGCGTTTAGTCCTCCAGTTTGAAGCTTGAAGTGATTATTATATGATCTCATGTTTGTATTTACAGATGCTCCAAGAAGAGTTTCAGCTGTTAGTCGGAAAAAAGGTACGCAAACCAATTCTGTTAAAGCCACCACACAAAACTTCTCATCTCTGTCAGGCAAAATACCAATGAAGCTAATATGCCTCCACACCAGTGAATTTGGCACAAACGTCCAGTTGGACTTGATGAAGAACTTTTTCAATATTGTTAGTTAAAGAACAAGGTCATCTCAGGAAAACGCTGACAGAATTTCATTAAGTTAAACACAAACATCCACTTCAGGATGAGTCAGGTTGAACTGATTAGACTATGGTGGTCAAAGGTCAAAGGTCACAGGTCACTGTGACCTTGTGTCCATCTTATTTTGTTAACATGATATCTCAAGAAGGTTTTTTTTGGCATTTCCAAAAATCCAGTTGGACCCAAGAATTAACTGATTGGAATTTGGTGGTTGAAGGTCAAAGGCCAAGGCCACTGTAACCTCAAAAAACATGTTTTTTTGCCATAACTCAAGAATTAATACACTAATTGTGAAAAATTTCACACAAATGTCTAATAGGATAAAAAGATAAAGTGCTGACATTTTATATATTATAGTTCTGAGATACAGTTAGTGATAACTTTCACGGTGCATGGTGAAGTATAATCAGGTGAAGTTCTCATTTATATTGTTTCACTTTTTCTTTTTTTTTTTCAGAGCGTGAAGCAGTAAAGACTCGTGAAAAGCCAAAAAGGACAGGTAACACTGAACACTGTAGCATAATATCTTTATAACACCTGTGACTTCAAAACTAAATATGATACTCAATCGTCGTTTTTTTTTTTTTTTTGTTGTTGTATAATGAATTCAATTATGTGCTTGTGTTGCATCCAGCAATGCCCAGAATTGCAAGTCTGGAGCCGAAAATCAGGAGGGTCACGAAATTTCCTGCTTTTCTCAAAGGTATTCAGACTCCCTGTGGGCTATAATCTTCTTACTGTGAACCAGGTTAGGAACAAGGTTAAAGGAACAGGTCAGCATTTTGGGTAATGCCCCTTTTCAGCCAGCAGTCCATTACATATGAGGCAGAGCAAGCAGACAAAAAAACCTGAGATATAACATGTTGATAAGTGAACTTTATGGATGCTGGCTGGTGCATTTTAGAACATCTGCATAGAGTCATAGCTAGCTGTTTCCACCAGTTTCCAGTCTGTATGCCAAGCTAGGATAACCGGCTGCTAGCTGCAACTTCATATTAATTGTACACATGAGTGGTATGAATCTTTTCATCTAATTCTGCACCAAAAAGTGCATCAGCCAAAATGTTACACTAAAAAAATCATATGAATTATAAAGACATTACATATATCTTTATAAAACACATTTTTGCAAATTCTTTCACGTTGTTGTCTCAACTTTATTAACGGGATGTCCTGTCTTTTAAAGCCCAATCAAAAGCTAGGAAAGTGGAAAAGACTTCCACCAAGACTCCCAAAAAAGGTAAGTGGATGGGTCAGCCACTAATAAGTCACATTCACACTCACTCTGTGATTAGAGTTAGCAAAAGTATTGCTCAGTAGATATAAACCATGCGAAGACTATTAACGTTGAGTCAAATTATATTGATGTCGCCCAATATCACAAATCACAAGCCTCAAGGGGCTTTTCAGTCTATACAGCCCTTAGACCCTCGATTTAGACAGAGAGAGAGAGAGAGGGAGCAAGAGAAGTCCATGGATGGCTGATGGATACAGCACAGACACCTGAGTAATGTGTTTGTGGTTGTGGAACAACAAACTTGTTAGTTTTCTCTTTGACAGAGCCAGAGCCAGAAACCAAAAAAACAGAAGAGGTCCCAGAATCTGGACAAGAAGGTATTATATCTATTATTTTCAGTTTTAGTAAAAAAAGTATTTTCAGAGTTCCTATACAAATGTCAGTATACTTCATATAAATTAGCACATACAAATATATTTATGTAGTAATGTAAAGGTACATGTGTATGCATTTATTTGTTTCAGTTGGCCCTTGCAGACCTGCACCAGTCTACTGTCCGTCTCCACCTGGCTGGTACGGTAAGTAACAAAGTTTTCATACAGGGGGATATTAATATCTGATTTAATAACTCTGGAAGTGATGGCCTGCTTAAGATACACATTTATCTTCCAGTTCATCACATTGTCACAGACAATCCCTACCCTCCTCCGACCATGTCAGGTATTTACACTGTTGACATATCATCTATAAATTATACCAGTAAAAGACTATTCCTTTGATATATTTTCATGTCTTTCATACTTTTAGTGTCTTCTGCTGGAATATAAAAACATATTTCTTTCAGCTCCCTCTGCTCCTGTTCTGACGGCTCACCCTGTCCACCCTGGAGCTCCACCTATGCAGCCTCTTTATCAGCAGCAGCCGCTCTATGCACAGTATCAACCATATCAACCAATGCAGCCAATGATGCAGCCTCAACCAGAACCAGTGCAGCCAGTCCCACCAGTTGAACCGGTCCAGCCAGAAGCCAAAGAGCAAGGGGCTCCTGTTCAGCCTGAGATGATAACTCCAGCTGCTGAAGGTCAGCCGGCTGGGGCTCCAGTCCAGGGTGAGAGGAGATGATTTAAACACAACAGAGACTAACACTATTCTTATTTTCTGATGCAGTATGTGCAGATTCGAGCCTTTTAGCCAATATGGCTGAACTATTATCTCATATACAGTAGTGGAGTGAAAAATATGCAAAATCTTGTATCATTAAAAACCATATAAAACATTTTATGATTTTAGATTTGGAATATGGTTTGACATTAAAAGTTTTTTTTAAGAAATACCGAAGATGCAGACTACAAACTTTTATCATCAGATGTAGCCAGGCTGCAGAGCTGTGCACAGAAAAAAAGGTCTAAAAAAACAGACTTACAGATGGCTTTATGCTGGCAATGATGCCATTCTTTAGATAACAACAATAACAACAACAACAACAACAACAACAACAACAAAAACAACAACAACAACAACAACAACAACAACAACAACAACAAAATCAAGTGTTGAGTGTAATGTCAAAACACCATTATGAAGCAAAATCCTTAAAAAAAACCTTGGTTTGCACCACAGAGGTAGAAAACACTCCAAAAAGTATGACTTTGACAACTTTTAAATCTAGGTTACAAACTATTTTCGCAGGATTTCATAAATGTATTTGCTTTTTAATCATTTTAGTGCACAGTATAAGTGACTTTTGATTGCCTCAATGTATGAAATGTTCTCGACAAACAAATGTACCTTCTAGAGGTTTAGGGATAAAATCCAAAAGCTCTGAAAAGAAAGACTCTCTTCTGTCCCCTTTGGTTTCCTGATCACATAGTAGAGTGTGGGTATATTGCTGTTCAGGGAGATTATCTTTCAAGTTTTATGCAAATTGATGTTTACATTTTTAAAAAGCTCAATATGTTTTATCTGCAGGGACGCAAGAAGTCTAACAGAGAACAAGATGACTTTCATTTCAAATAAATATATTAATATAATTGAACATTTTGCCTCACACGGATAGAAAGTACTATTGCTCTCTTAAAAGAAAACAACAACTCGGAAAACATTATTGCAATAATTTTGGAAAATGTATGATTCACAATATACACCGATAAACTTTAGAAGATGAATGAAAGTAATGAGATTTAAAATGTTACTGCTATAATATTAAAGGTGCTAAAAGAGCATATGAGCATAAAGAGCATATGAGTTGTCTGCTCACAGTTAACATACAGGTGGCTGAACCTGCAGCTAGCAGCTCACAGTGCTAACTCCCAAAACAATGCGAAAAAACAGTCTTGACTGAACGTTGCAATTTTGTGATCGCAACTACCAAATTTAAAACCAGATTTAACCAATCTCTGTGAATTCTGTGTGGCCTTGCGATTTTGTTTTCAAGTTTACTACAAATTTTATTATTTAAGATCTCATTTCTTTCTGTCTTTTTCTTGGAAATATGAGCTCTGTGCCTGAGACAGAGTCACACGCAGACAGTGACAGGGCTAACTCTTAGCATCACACAGCTAGCGTTACCCAGTGCTTATTAGCAGGTTTCTTAACAGAATCAAGCTTTTTTGGTGTGTGTAGGAAATTTTTGTGGCTCTGTGTGAGATGTTAGCCATTGCTACTGTGTTAGTACTTGCTAATTGTGCAGAGAAAGCAGAAGGTAGAGCACCAAATGGAGACGGTCCTTTAGTGCTGTGTCAAAGGGCAGCAACAGCTGATCATAGCGGGTCAGGCCGCAAAAAAATACAAGTTCAGTTTATTGCATTTGAAGAATAAAATAAGGAAACCTCCAATGTCATGACTTATCTAAACTCTTCTCTCTTTAAGAACCAGAGACTGTCGAGGAGGAGGCAAAGACTCCCCCAACCAAGAAAGGTACAAATAATTTAAGAGGATATCTCACAAATATTTTCTCTCTCTTGATTACTACTGCTAACTAAAATTCATACCTGATATTTTCCAGCTGAAAAAAAGAAATCGAAGGCTGCTGATTCAGCAAAAGGTACTGTATGACTTTGCACATCCACCGAATGCTTCATTTGTCATAAACTGGAGGATTCCCAGTAAATAACAACAGCTGCGGCATTGAACAGCGATGTACAATGACACAATATGCTGTAAGAATGAATTCATTATGGGAAATTAACTCTACATGGCTATTTCACTCCCATTATCTCCTCAGAGCCAACAGCAGCCAAAGAGAAAACAAAGAAAGGTAATTTATCTTTACAGCTCAGTAATTTGCTGTTTTCAATGGCACACACTTGTTACCACTGTTACAAGTACACACACAGTAGCCTATTGCACAATTCAGTGATATGATGAATATCATAATTCAACACTAATTTTCCAATTTTAGATGCTTCTGTTTCAAAAGACAAAGCCAAAGCTGGTGCTGCAAAGAAAGGTGAATAAACACTAACTAACGGTTTATTCTTCAGGAATATTCATTTTAATTCAAAGGTCCAGTGTGTAAGATTTAAGGGGATTTTGTGGTATAAAGCAGAGAACTGCAGATTGCAACAAACTGAAACATCTCCTAGTTTGAGTTCCTTCAGTGTTTATTGTTCAGGAGGTATTTAGCAGAAGCTTAATTATCCTCAGAGGTTTCATCCTCTCTAAAACATACAGATGAGATTATTTAAACAATTAAAAGCACCAAATCAAGCAGTTTCACATTACAAATAAATATTTTACCTTTGGCATGTTGCAGATAGGTTGCACATGCTAATTTGTGCTCACTTTTTTTCTGGCAACTTAAGATACTAAGACATTTTTACCAGAGGCCAAATTACCCACGGAGGTATCTTCCTCTCCAAAATAAATGTATCAGGTGATTAAATTTAGTATAGACACCAAACAAAGTAGTTTCATGTCAAAAATCCGTGTTTTTCCTGTGCTGTTTGGCATGTGGCAGATTGGCTGCTAGTCCATTATCTGTGCTTACATTTTTTCTCAGATAGTTTCATGTTCAGTAGGTTGTAACTGGGTGCTGAATTATCTGCAGAAATCTCTCCAAAACCAGAGGACCACATGATTTAAACACCAAAAAACCCCAAAAAAACAGTTTCACGTTAAAAAAGTCAATGTTTTCTGACGGCGCTTGTTGCAGAGTGACTGTGAACTACAGTAGCCGAGGTGAAAACTTGACTGTAGAAGCAATGTTTGGTTCTTGGTCAATTCTGGGCTGCTCTACAAACAAGATAGCAATCTCCGTAGACGAGGACCTGCTCCCTATGTAGATATAAACGGCTCATTCTAAGGTCATAAAAACATAAGGTTTTTAAGTTTCTGGTGATTATATGCTGAAGAAAACACACTTAAACAATATGCTATTCTGCCAATATATCCCTCTAAATCCTACACACTGGATATAACATACAACATTACATACAAGACATTGATGAAAATGTTTTTTTTACAGAGCCAACAGCAAAAAAAGAGAAAACCAAAACTTCTGCAGTGGCTAAGAAAGGTATTCCACATTTTGCATATGAGTATAAACTCTCAAATTCACATCAATGAAATAATGCAAGAGAAAACAAGCATCTTAAAAAGTAGAATATTAGGGTATTACTGTATATTGTACTTCTTTGAGTCAGTTGTATTTGTTTTTACAGAGCCAGCAGTAAAAGAGAAGACAAAACCTGCACCGGCTAAGAAAGGTACTGTAGATAACTATAGAACATAAAATCTTGACATCACAGAAACAGACATTAACAATATTGGGGTACATATTAATTTGTATTCATAATCTCTGAGTTTTTATATTTTTCTTTTTTTACAGAGCCAGCTGTAAAAGAGAAAACTAAGAGTCCTGCACTGGCTAAAAAAGGTAATGCAACAAACATTTTAACCGAAAATTTTGGTAGAAAATAAAAAAATGTCTACTTTACAGAAACAAAATAAAACAAGAGAAAACAAGCTTCTTAGAAAGTAAAAATATTGGGGTGTTTTTTAATTTATAGGTCATATCTTTGAGTTTCTGTTTTTGTTTTTTTACAGAGCCAGCTGTGAAAGAGAAAACCAAACCAGCTAAGAAAGGTAAAGCATCATAAAGCCAGAGGGTGTCATAGAATTTATAATTATCATGTGAAGCAGCAGCTAATATTTTACTAAGAAAACAAATGATTCAGGCCACTAAACACGATTCTTTCCTCATTATGGTAGAGCCTGCAGCTGTGCAGAAGAGGAAATCAGCCTCTGAAAAGACAGGTGTCTACACACACTGACGTGCAGTCATTTACATTAAAGTCAATCATTATTCCTGTCAGTGACATGAGAGATGATTGGAAATTAATTGTATTTGCTCCTCTCAGAAGCGTCATCTGTCAGAAGCAAAGCCAAGGCCTCTGCAGCAAAGAAAGGTAAAACTCTGAACATGCATGAGTTCATTAAAATTATATTTTGGTGAAAGTTTTGATTTTGAACATCCAATTTAGCATAGTTTCTCACTTGCTTTATCTTTTCTGTTTATGCAGGTGCTAAACCAGAATTCGGTTCATGTCTAAATTAAAATCTTTGTATTCATGTTTTTCAAACAGATCCAGACCCAGAACCACAGCCGATCAGACTGAGGACGAGACTAGAAGCCATGAGGAGGGCGAATATCACCTCTCAGGCAAAGGAGGAGAAACCTGCCAGATCTGAACCAGGTAACATGTTGGGACACACATGATTAATCAGGAGCATTGAAGGCAGACCAGGACTCTTGCACTAAAACCTGCAGTTATTTATATTTCATATATCTTTTATTTTCAGCCAAGACAAGGTCAAAATTATTGGCAGACAAGAAAAGTAAGTCTACACTTTAATGTTTGTTTATACACCTTCTTTTTTCTGTCTGTGAATATCTCTGTTTCCTGTCAGTTTTTACTTGCCCAAAATCAAATTGCCTTTGTGGATTAATCAAGTTTTATTGAATTCATTTTTTTGTGGATGGAGCAGGCTTTATGCCTTTGTGCCAGCTACAGCTGCTGCCAGACGCATAATGTTTTCAGGTTGTTCCTTCATCTGTTCCATTCTTGTATACACGATATCTCAAGAACATCTCGAGGGAATTTCCTCACATTTGGCACAAATGTCCACTTGGACTTAACACTGAACTGATTAGATTTTGGTGGTGAAAGGTGAAAGGTCAAGGTCACTGTGACCTCATCTGTCTCATTTTTGTTAAGGTGGTATTTCAAGAACACCTAGAGGAAGTTGGACTCAATGATAAATTGATGACAATTTAGAGATCAAAGATCAATGTCACTGTGACCTTGTGTCAGTCTCATTTTATGATTGCAATATTTTAAGAAGGTCTTGAGGGAATTTCCTAAAATTTGGCAAAAATGTCCACTTGGACTCAGGGATGAACAGATTAGAATTTAATGATCAAAGATCAAGGCCACTGTGATCTCACTTTTGGCCATAACTCAGGAATTCAATAGCCAATAATGAACAAATATCACACAAATGTCTCATGGTTCATGGAGGCATACACCTGTGAAACAGTAAGTATTATATCTATGGATGCAGACGTTATGTATTGTTTTTTGTCAGTATACAGCTGAGAGGCAGACAGGAAACATGTAGAGAGAGAAACAGGGGGATGACATGTAAAAAATAGCTTTTACTTTTGAACCAAACATGTTGAGGTTAATGTGGTATGCGTATTAGCTCCTAGACCATTATGATTCTCCCAGAAGTATTTTTTGTTTAAGCCTGATGTTCAAATACAGCAAACACTAATTATTCAATTAGTTTCTTCTACAATGCCATCTCAGTTGTCTTTTTATTTTTAGTCATGTTCTGGAAATTAAGTTGTCTATTTAACACTGAAAATACAAAATACATCTAAAGAAAGCATATAGTGAAATGATGATTAGAATAAAAAATGTCTGCGACATTCAGTGGCTCTCAGGTATTTTTTGATCAGCTGATGAACAACATTTTGATATTTGAGCCATTGGAATCAGTTTTCTGGTCATGTTTACTGCAAAACAGAGTGTGAGACAATAAAACAAACAAATAAATAAATAAATAAAGTGCCCTTTGGCTCTGGAGGAAATTTGAAGATACTGCACAGTAAAAATCAGTGTCATACAGACATAAGTTGAACAGTGGATTTTCCTCAGAACATATCTGAGTCTTATATTTGAGACACGGTAACGTTTAATCTGTACCGACATTACTCAGGAAAAATCATACTTCTTGAAAACAAAGTCGCAGATTATGAGATGAAATGGGCTGTTTAATGCATCATAAAATTCAAATTAGGACATGTCAAGCTGTATTACACTGATAGGAGAATATTATCTCCAGATTATTATATATACACCTGAAAGTTATTTGGCAGGATGTAAGAGGGCTGTCTTTCCTCTTTCAGGCAAACCTGAGAAGGCTGAAAAGAAATCTGTCAAAGAGACTCAAGGTATGATTCACAATGAGAAATCTGTTAGGTGCTGTAGATGTTCGGCATTGATCAGTCTCTCCCTTTCTCCTCCCTCTCTCATTTTAGATAAAGAGAAACAACCACCACAAGCCAGTGAGTATGAAAGTTATTTATCTCCGGTGATATCCAGTCTCCATGACGACCACTAACACCTCTGAACTCAAACATTAATGATACTATATATCCAGAGTTTAAGCTTAAAGCTGGCATGAAAGATGATCAGCGTTGGCAGTTATGATTTTGCTTTGCTGGTATGTTGATGCAAAACAAACTGGTATGAAGTTTCTCCTAAAAGACATTAAGGCTCTGCACACACACAAGGTTTAGACTACACAATATTTTGCTCATGATCATAGAGTCCAAATTCTTGCTGTGACTCGAACAAGTGACATGATGGACTCCACATTGGTGCTGTAGGCTTTACAAATTTGAATGCTACTGCGATGTCACCGATTGGTTTGTTGACTCCTGTTTTGATACTTGTGTTTGGCTCTTTGATCGTCTCCATCTTGTTTTTTTGGAACCAAAGTGACCATATATGGATAAATGGTGGAGCTTAGGAGGAGTGAGGGGTGGATCTGATTCACAGACTGTGGTGAGGCCTTGCAGACAGCCTGTCACTCAAAGCAGCCTCACCTCTAATTATGCACAACTTTTAATTTTAAAAAATTTAAAAGGGTAAGATATACATTTATAGATATATAAAAATTCACTTCTGCTACAGTTATCATGATTGTTGAAATTAAAATTGGGCATTTTAACATGAGGGTCTATGGGGATTTACTCTGTTTTGGAGCTGGCCTGTAGTGGCCATTGGATGAACTGCAGGTTTTTGGCTATTTTGCATTCGTTTAATTTTTCAGTCCCAAAAATTGCTGCTTGGTTGGTCTCCTGACTAATTATAGCCTGCTGTCTTTCATAATCTGCATAATGTCATCAGGAAGGAGTTGCTAGGGTACAACATCCAGGAACAAGAATGGAAACAAACAATGGCGTACTGTCTGTTTGGAAACGATGTGTGAAACGAAAGGAAAACTGACTGTGACCTTTCCTCTGTTTCACAGTTCCACCTCAAAGCACTGACTAGATGATTCCTCTTTTTGTTCACCATGTTTACAGTTGTGCTCTGTGCTCCTATTAGTAAATGTCAAGGAATGTCAAGGAATTTGACATACTCAGCACACAAAAAAAAAAAAAAAAAATCAACAACACAGGTCTTGATGTCAATTGTTGTCCCAGATGCCTGTTTTTACTCCTGATGCACTGCGTCTGTCAGATTGGGCTATTATAGGGTGTCTGAACCCTACAAAGGTGTTCTGTAGAGGTATGCTGGGGTTTACATGATACAACAAAACTCAGTGTAGTACTGATAACAATAAAAAAGGGTTGTGTAGCCCCGACAAGTGTGACTAATAGGACAGTTTGGGTCACAGAGCCCAAAACTCAGAAGCACGACTTAAAGACAGACTAGTTAAGATAAAAGGTTTAAGTTTGTTTAAGTCAAAAAATCAGACGAGGGTCAAAATCAAGACAGCAGAACAAGAGACTGGTAAGCTAGAGCATTTGAAAGCAATCTGGCAGGGAATGAGTGGAAATGAGCTGGTATTTATACTGCAGGGCTGATGAGGGAAATGGGAAACAGGTGAGCAGGTGGGGGGGTGAAGGTCAGCTGATGGGAATGGGAGGAAAAGTGCAGGGCAGGAGGGAGCGGCAGGATCTGAAATGACAGGAGAGTATTTGGTGCGGGCTGTAGGATCATGCCTAAAAACTGTATCTGAATGTATTTGATTGGCTGTATTTACACCAGACCATAGAACTGATAAAGTATTTTGATGAACAGAGATAGCGCGTCTTCTAAATCTCCTGGATGACTGAGAATCAGGTCAGACACAAGGTAGCGTTTGCTCACATTTTATATTATATGCTTGTTGTTCATAGAAAATGGAAAAAGGGCTTCCCGTAAAGCTTAAGGTATTCAGTTAATTTCCTCCATCTTTCCACTGGTTGACTCAATACATATTTGCTTTAATGACATTAGGAGCATAAGCGATTAGAATTTAATGAGCTGAGCTGATTGAGACGAGATTACAGTCCTTTTGAGCTGCCTTGAGTCATCAGAAGAGATTATGGTCTTTGATGAATATAGCAACAATAATACTTAGCTGGATTGATTAAATCCATGAAGCAAAACCCATTAAATTGGGGTATTAGTGTTCTGTTCTTATTGAGTCATCCAGTGGAGTATCAACACTCCCCCACTGCCCCGAGTGACTCTACACTTTCCTACTGACACAGTATTTCCTGTTTCTTAGTGTGTGATCAAAAATGGTTTGGTTTCTCTCATCCAAAGTTAAATTTATAGGTTTAATTTGCTGTTTTTCCCTATAGGACCAACATCCATGTATCTTTGATGATGTGTTTTATTTGTTCCTTATGGACACTACCAACAAATGGTCAAATGATCAGCTAAAAGATCTGCTAAATGCCTGACACTATATCTAAAGAAACCATCTATGCGCATTTTTGGCAGTTAAATCTGTCAGCCCCTTTACTATCTAAAAAGGGGTTGTGTTTAACAAAAGCAAAACTATATCTAAATATTTGTCTACAAACTCTCACACAACTTCTCACACAGTATAATCCAAGTCTCATTTATCAGTGCTTCCAACATACATACTTCAACACATGCATTTTCACTAAAATTCTAAAAATAAAAACAAAACTAAACTAAAAAACAGAAGAAAAAACTATTTAAAATAGCTTGCCTGGGCCAGCACAAGAGAGTTTATAAACAGCTGTTTCAAAATTGTTTTGCAGTTGTTACATGTGGCCCACTTTTACTCCAAATTATCCAGTATTTTCCCAGTTTTTGGATTCTTTGTGTATTGGGAAGATATGCAAGCAAAAACACATGCACGAAAAAAAGATGCAAGCCAAAACACGTGCTACACTGTGCAAGATATGCAGATATGCAATGATCATTTTGTTGGTGAAGTACTTTAAACACAAACTTTTATGCCCATTGGAGAACATAAAAATATTAATTGCCAAAAAAATAACATTTAGATGTTTTTTGGTTGTTAATGATATTTGGCACATAGACATTAAAAAAAAAACTATCAAGGAAACGTGTGTCGATTTCAAGCAAAAATAAAATTTCATGTCAGATTTAAAGAGAATACAAAAATACAAAAGAACATCACATGGTGTTGTCTGAATGAAACCCTGTTTTCCCTCCTTTTCCTACTTACATGCATGTAGATGCTCTTCGATTTATCTTCTTTCTCTCTCACACAGACTTACACTCACATACTCACTACCATTATGTATTTTATCCTATTTCTTGCAGAAGAATCCCAGACCGATGACAATACGACAGAAAAGAAGAAACCAAGTAAGAGTTGGTGAAATTTAATTAGATAGTATTAACTAACCGTGACTTTACCTGTATCGAAATGGAAAGTACTTAGATGCACATTTATTTAATTTTCCTTTTAATTTTCCTTTTGTTCCATTGGATAATTAACAGTAAAGAGAGTCAGGAAATAAAGACAGAAGGAGAGGGAAGTGTGACATGCAGCAAAGGTCACTCGCTAGAACTCAACAAGATGTAAAAGATGTTACCATTAGGATATTGGGGAGCACATTTGTGTTTATTTGTTGGATCTTTGAGTTACTTTTCAAGGTGATTTTCCAGCCCATTGTCATTACCAGGGCTTCAAATACAGCAGCTTGGTCAGTGGCCATTGGCGGCTGATTCCAGCTAATGAGGCACCCTTTAGCTTCCATATAACACGTATTGGGCTTTCTACTAATTTAGTGTAAACCAGGGTTAGAATTATTTTGAATTATTGAGTCTGTTTTAAAATATAAGAAAATTACAAAACTGATCATGCACAAACAAAACAAATACTGAGTACAAAGTGGGACATGAAATTGACATGCCATCCATAAGCATCCAAAACCGAAGCTAGAGGAGTACCTAGAGTGTCATAGTTTGAAGTGTAGGGTCACTGACCAAACTTTTGGATTCGAAATTCCTAGATGTTTGGTTAAATTGTTGTTATCTCAGTTTCAGTCTTAGGTGTGTAATACTGATGGTAGTTTGAAGTTTGAAAATTGACCCTTTTAAAGGGTTATTAAAAAGGTTTCTAAGTTGCAGCATAGTTTGAATTTCCATTCATATATATTCATTTTATTTTTGACTACCATATCATCAATAATCTGTCCATCTCATCTTGTCGCCTCCACAGGCCAGAGATACTTCCAGTGCATTTACGTCCCTGGTAAAAGTGCGCAGTACCCCTTACGACCTTTAAGCCCGCCCATGTCCCCCGCCATGATGACCCCTGCAATCAGGTCCATGTTGGAGCAGCAGCAGAGAGCAGCGAGGCCGTCGGGTCAATAGCACAACCTGAACTCTCACCTCACTTCTGATAGCACTGCATCTCCCAGTCCAGCAGGGGAAGACGTTTGAAATCTGTGGAATCCCTAATTTTTTTAGGAAAAACCACAGAAAGACAGACAAGGGTGGACAGAACTATTTTGTCTTTAACTTATTATGTGTTTATTTTCTCTCTATGTGGTTGAGCTCCTGGGGTTCCTGGGTTATTTCGTCAATGCCGTGCCTTGCTTGTGCCTTATGTATAATAATGTAACAGATATCCAAACAAGGAAGCAGTGTGTGAACATTCTCAACTGTACATAAGGCTTATATCTGTAATTTAGGCTGTAATAAATATACACACCTTGCGCATTTTGTTTTTTAAGTTGACTTTTGCAGTCCAGTTTAATATAAGCTGTCTATGGTAAGGAATTTGCACTTACAGACAATTGTAAACAGTAAAACATATTGTTTTGCTTATTTATAATTACTTATTATAAATTATTTAAGAATTAAAAACATAAATTATTAAGTAGAATTAATTATATTTATTCTGTTTTAACATTTTAAAAAAATACAAAACTGTGCACAAAGAAAAGAAATAATAAGAACAATCAGGGACAGCATTTTGCATCAAATATTATGCAAACAATTCAGGAAATTATTAGGAAATCAGAAAACAAAGAATAATTTTGTGTTTCATTTGAATGGGATTAAATATTACCTGAATTAACATACTGCTGTTTTTTAAAAAAACATGAGAATAGTTATCAACAGCTTGTATCCCCTATTTTTTAATCGCAGATTTAGATCCTGCATACTGCATTAAGACCAGGTGTGTTTTGCTGCTTTGCTGCATCTGCAACAGTTTAGCATGCAAATGTTTGGAGGGTCAAACCCCGGGAGCTCCCACATTTGATCCGAGCAGCCTCCCTGTCTCTGATCGCGAGTCTCATCAACATGTTAAATGTTGCTTGGTGATGAATAAAGATGAGACATTTTCTCCTCAGATGACCTGATATCATTGAGGAGTAAAGAGGCTGGTGAGCTCATTTTAGCATATGAAAACTTTAAGACATGCTATAATATATTTAACATGCGTCATTTAAATTAAAGGCACAACACTTTAATCTACAGACATACTTAGGCATGTTAAACGTAATTGTTTAATATTTTTTATTCCCAAACATGGACACTTTTTTTTTTTTGCTAATTTAAAAGCATTTTTAATTCCAAACAGGTATAAAAGGGCTTGAGTTCACATTATGTGGTCCCCCCATCTAATTCTTATATTAATTTAATACTTAAATACTGTTAATTCTTTTTTTTAATATGCTTTTTGTTCTATTTCCCAATCTTTAAACCTCAGAAGTCATAAATGAGGTACAGCTCGTGGAATTAATGGTGTCATAGTCCTACATATGGGATCTAAACCAGTTTAACATGGAGATTGACACAAATATCAGTTTTGCTCAGCATGATGAGAGACAGGGAGTCTGCATGGGACAAGTTTGATGTGACCAACTAATGAGACGCTGTGATGTCTGCTACAGTGGATAAATGTCATGTTAATCATCAGCTTATTCACAAAGCCTGATACATTGTCATATTTTCAGTTACCTCACTCGCTCTGGTTTTGCATCTTAACAACAACACTCCCTTGTTGTTGCTGCAAAATTGTTGCTGAGCATTATCGGCAATTTGCTGCTGTCTTACTGAATGAAAACCTTGACTACAAAGAACCAAAAGGGTGTTTCACAGTGGGCTTAATCCTGGGATAAGACCCACATTAGTCCAGGGCCTGCTGTAATGTTCACCCTAACAGTTTATTCACACTTACAGTTCCTAAGCTGTAATATTAATTCCTTCATGTTTTGCAGCATGAGGACTTGTATGGTTGTGGCAGTGACGTTTTGTTTAACACTGTTGACTTAGAACAGTTATTTAAAGTAACAGCATGTAAGATTAAGGGAGATTTGTCTAATGGTGAGGATTGCTCATTGCCGAAACTTCTCCCAGTTAAAATTCCTTTATTGTTAATTGTTCTGGAGGTTTTTACTGTGAGCTGAGTTGTCCATAGAGGTCTCTTCCTCTCCAAAACAAATGGACCAGGTGATTAAAAGCGGTAAAAATACTGAATGAAGCAGTTTCATGTTACAAATCAGTGTTTCTCCAATGCTGTTTGGCATGTTGCAGAAGGGGCTGTTAGCCTAGTATCTGCTTATGTGTGCTCACCTCTTTTTTCTTAAGATCCAGACTTTTAGGGCCGTTTTTACCAAGAGATGAATTATCTGCAGGTGTCTTCTCTGTAAAACAAATGGACACATTGATTTAAACCTGTAAAAGACTCAGTAAAGCAGCATCACATTCAAAATCAGTCTTTTTCTAACTATGGTAGTACATGTGGAACAGTTCACAATGGCCCTACATGGAGTCAGTGTTTACATTGTATCCATAATTCTGGGCAACTGTAGAAACATGGTGGTGGTGCGATATGACAATCTTTGTCGATGAGAACTGCTCCTTATTTAGACATACATGGCTCATTCTTAACTGATGTTTGATGTGTGGCTGTCATGTTGCATTACTGTACCTTTAGCCCACAATTTACTGACATCACTATTTTGCAGGTCTATTTACAACTGCTATTTCAGTGTTGTCCCCCCAAAAGTCTTCAGGAGTGTTCAGACTGAAACCTAAGTAATTTCAGAGGTGATGCAAATGCTTACAGACTCAATGGAAAAATGTGAGTGCATGTGGACTGTTGGAGTCTAGGTAGTGTAAACATCTGGAAATGCTTCCATTCGAGCAAAAAATATTGCACTTATCCTGCAGCTATATGACTCAGCTGCAGGGACAATAAGACAAACTGGTAGAAAATAAAAGGGAAATTCCTGTAATGTTGCTATGAGCTAAGCTAACAGCAACAGCCTTTTATCATTGGATATTTGCACCATACAGCGGGGAAAAATACTTTGTGTTCACTCTGAATGCACCTTTAAAATCAGTTGGTGTGAATCCAGTTTGGAACCAAAGCAATATCAGTTTGTTGTTTGCTGTTTTGAGTGTGAACATTTAACCCGAGGATCGATGTTAACACTGGGTTAAGGAGTTCACGTGTGAAATGAGGTGAAGCTAGCCCTGGGTTGCTTTTTGCCGCCCTGTTGCAGGGTTTAAGTCAACAGGCCTGAGAAATGTAAGTGTGAAGAGTCCTCATGTTTCATGGCCAAATGAGATCTGACAACCTTTTACAATAGCACCCTACTGAGTGTGTGTGGTTGTTGGAGTGGCATTTAAAAGACACCTGGAATTGCTGTGCACTTCAGGTGTTTTTTTTCTTCTTCAGATTAATCCTATTCCAATGGGGAGATGCAGCAGTAGGTGGCTGCTCTGAAGGCCCTGATTTGTCAGCCGGTCTGCAGCTGCATGATATTTACAGACAGTGATAACACCATGCAGCTGCAGCTGTCTGCTGTAATTATGTTTTTAAATCTAATCTAATGTCACTAGACTGTAGGCCTATACAACAAGTTTAATAGCATTCATAAATATTCATGTGATCCTTAAGTGGAATACTAGGTTTACCCTTGACTCCATTTGTGATCACATTTTAAATAGAGGTACATATGTTTGTATAATAATGGTGAGAGTGAGTTTTTTTCCCCTGCATGTTGTCAATGTACTGCAGCACTTGTGAAGGGTACAGTGTGTTAACTTGAAGCAAAACATTACTTGTCAGCATGTTTCACATAGGTTTTTTGGCATTTTTGACCACATTGATCCTTTTTTTCCTGTAGAAACATTTTGGACTGTGTTTCCCATTTTTGTTGGTCAGTATTTTTAAACATGAAACACAATGCAATGTGCTAAAAGTAAGTACTTCCAGTAATCAGTTCAGACACACTACTCTACACTTTGCCAGCCTGACCACTTGCCTTTAAAGGTTTCCTGTGCAGTTTTTGACCAATAGTTGCACTATAGAGCAATGCTCCTTTGAGGAGCAGGACCCTTTGGCTAGGTTTGAAGGAGATGTATCAAAGCCAACATTTTGGGACGTGCTTACCTTGGAAACATTTGGTTATGAGAGTATGCCGTGTTTTCTGATTGAGGTTCAAAAGAGAACTCTTCAAGTACTCACTAGGCCTGTCACATCACCTGATGTTTATTTCAAAGACAGGCAATGCTTTTAAATGACAGAGGTAATAAATTCTCTGTAATATCCCTAAATTTCACACAATTCCCTCTATCAGCCAGCCTGCTCTCACTCCCAACTTGCCAAATGCAGCTGCTTTGTCAGTGGTCTCTGTGTCAGATAAGGTTAGCCATAGGCACCTTTCATGGCGGCGACAGTTGTTGACACAGTGGGCTATAACCCAGCTTGTCAAGTACTTGTCATTGGATTTCACCATTAGACACAAACAGAGGCACACTTTGTGGCATTATGAAACCACTGGTGGGTAGAAACTATGTAAAATAGAGCAAGAAAGTCTGTATAGAGTGGGCAGAGGTGTTACACAAACTCTAGACTTTCACCAGAGGCTACTGTTTGTTTCCCTGTGTGAAACCAAAAGCCAGTGGCTTTATTTTAATAGCAACCAGTATGTGTTGCATTCTATGGTAGTGATTTCTGTCACATGACACTTAAAACAACCATGCTTAAAGCCATGATGTTTTTTTTTTTTTAATCTAACCAAGGACCTCTATTGTCTAAAATTAAAGGAAGTAAACCTAAAAACTGTCTTAAGTGTCTTACGTACTGTGTAACTTAATTTACTTAAGACTGTATGCATGTCATAAGCAGAAACTATACATTTCCTGTGAAAATGAAAGAAAATTGCATGTAACAAAAAAACTGACATGCTGTCCTTGAATGTCCAAAGCTGATGCAGAAGTGTGCCTAGCGCATCATATTTTGATGTGTAAGTCCACTGGCAAAGTGGCAGTATTCAGCAAGTTGGGATGAGAATGCACTGTTGTTGCTGTTGTTGTGACTTCAGCATACACTGTATCAGACGTAACTTTTTTAATATTGCGTTTTTGAGCATGAGAGTCAACTTAGAAGCATGTGTTAAACAAAATACAACAATTATGTATGATCCAAAAAATAAACCGGATCTTTGCATTAAAATTTGCATTAGAGTGCATGTATTTAAATTCATTTGAGACCAACATGCTTCACAGAGTGATAGTCAACTCATTGTGTTTGCTTTATTAACTCACTCTAGGGGTGTACACTAGCAAGCAGGACAAAAAGAGGAAAACCAGCTTCATGTATATGACAGAGATTTGCTGATTTCTACCCTACAGTATGGACAGTTCGGGGCGTTTAAAACCAGGCTTATGCCACGTGTACTCCCTCGAGGAACCTGCGGCAGTGGCTACAGTACCAGAGTAAATGTTTTGAGAATACCTTTGTAGGAATTGGTTTCAGATTACTTTCAGAGGTGTTACTGAATGTCATGGGCTGTCAATTGCTGAAGATGAAAGATTTATTAATGTTGTTTTTGGAGTATTTGAATCGACTGAACAAATATGGTGTGAGGTAGTTGGGTTCTTTTAGAAGGATCAATTATTTTGTCAATGATTTCTTATGTAATATGCATGGTGGTATAATTTACAGGAGGTAGAGCAACACATTTTTGAGCTGTAATTCACACAAGCATCACTCTACAGTGTAAAATACACATTAACCAACAGTCAGAAGCTGTATAAAGACTGTAGATAATATTCATTTTATTTGTTGCACTCTGCAGATTGATCACCTCATCAAGTCTCACACTGAAAGAGATTAGATTCATACACTGGTTTGCTCAGAGAATTTGTTTTCTAATTTCTAATTTGTTTTAATTAGAGAGGATATTTTTGTGTTGTTAAATATCATCAGACTGTAATGTGGGCAATAATTTTGACAATGTTTCCTAATGAGACAGTAAACTACCTGTTGCATGTATGATAAAGCAGAGGTGTGTGGTGTAATCACATGAGAGGGCGAACAACCTGATTTAATCACTGTTTTTAAACATTTCAGGAGCCAATTTAAGGTCACAATTGACATTTCAGTCACGTAAGGGATTCTACTGATGATGTCTGTTGTGGTAATATGTAGAATACTATCACCAAAATGCATTTTGTGAGTCATAATTTTAATAAATATTTGCAGAAATTTGTGAGGCCATTACTGTGTCTCTTTTTATGTTTCTCACAAGATATAATAAAAAGTGAAAGATTGTTGTTATGGGGACACAGAAGGACATTAACTGGACTAATGTCAAATAACAGCCTGCTGTATGAGGACATAAAGATACAACGCTGTCTCCTGCGAGAAACAAATGCATGCTCATTCACTGCGCCAAATATGTTTGGAAGAGACACATAATTACTGCCTGGATTACATTTTTATCAGCACAAGGATGAAATTTTCATGGTTAAATGCATCTAGGAGCAGTTACTGTCAATTTATTAATCTGGTTTCACCACAATAAGTTAACATGCACAATTTGGAAATAGCTGGGACCACATACACACACGCATTTAGGTAATTGTGAACACACACACACACACACACACACACACACACACACACACGCACACACAAACACACACAATGTAATGTATAGTTATGTTCAATAGCATACAGTATTAGCTGGTTAAACAATCAATTACTCCTTTACATACTTCTTTGCTATTAGTGAGGCTAAAACTTCGTCGGTCGAAATTCACCAAAGTTGAACTGCGCATTGCAAAGACGCAAATTTGCTTTGAAATTGAAAGCAAATGTTTTAAGTCAAGGGGAGGTGAATATCCATTGATGTTAATTTCAGACTTCCATGTCTACATGTGACACTCTAGGTATCCTTCTGCATCTGCTCTCTACATTCTGGGATGCTGCTACTGTGATGTCAACACAAGCACATGGTGGGGTGACACTGCACAACACAAGCACATGGTGACCAACGCCGGGACGTCGAAAAACGCACATGCTGGTACAGATGGTTGGGATTAGTGGAAGGAGGGACATGTTCGTAGTACAAAAAACATCAGATTCAGTCAAGACACAAAGACTGGACTCCAGCATGAAAGTCCATGCTTTGTTTGACCAATCCATTGCCCGCTCTATAGGTGCCCTACTGGTGTATAATAACACAGCGACTGGTTCTGTCCAGTCGTGTTTTCACCTGATGCCATCCAGAGGCATATTAGGTGAATTCAAAAGGTGGCTTTTAGCTTTGTGATCTTACACCAAAAGCACTGTCAAAGCAGTGGTATTTTATAAGTTCTGAGCTGAAGCCTGGGACAAGATTTGAATCTTCATACTTGTTCACATACTTATTATGTAGTAAAAACAAGAAACAACAACAACAAAATGATTGCTATAGAACATACAACTCTGGACAGAAATACTCCAAATTAGTGTCATATGAAATGAATGCAGTTGTTGTACAAGTGACATGTCTTCCCATAAATTAAACCCATGTTTGAGTGAATCTCTTTCGATTTTTCTTTAATGGCATATTTTGATGAAACAATCCTAATCCCATGCAGAGAAAGATGAAAAAAAGGGATGGAAGTAGACAAACAAACAAACAAACAAACAAGCAAACAAACAATACCATGGTATTAAATCGTCTTTGCTGGGAAACCTATTTCTAGGAGAGAGCTTTCAGAATGAACTCAAAGTTTAAGTATCTGTATTGTTTTCATGTGTCTACCTCTTGAGTTTAAAATTATGATAATGGAACCGAAGAATTACCCAAAACAAGATCTACACTTAGATCATAAAAGAAAGTGCCTCTTTTGATTATCACAAGCTCAACTTTCAGTTCACTGATTGAAGTTACTCTTTGCTTTTCTGCAAACACTGCCACTTTTCTTCATTTACGCTGCTAAAATGTTCACTTTCTTACACAAAGATCTCATGCTGGACAATTTTACAGGGATAAAAGCCCCCATTGGCCAATACGCTTTTGATTTTGATCATTTTTAATGATCAGTAAGTAGATATTGCTTTTGGGGGTCATTTTTTGGCTTAAAAATGGTTTGATTCTCGCTATTTCATTTTTTAAATGTAATACTTAAGAGATTTTGCACAGTAATACTGACACAATTCGAATCCCTTTTCCAGAAATCAGTAAAACAAAGGTTTAAAAATGCTTTACCTGTATATTGTGCGCCATATATAGCTTCTAGTGCAACTTAACGAGGCTGTCCTGTGATCAAGAACTGTGTTTACTTTTTATCATTCAGTGGAGAGAGTATTGAAGCTTTCAGCCTGAGTGAGCAAACTCTAAATGTCTTTGTTCCCTCTCATGTTGTCTGTGACTCCTGCCTCACCCAGGAAACAGGTGAAAGTCTTGATTATTGATTCCCTGCAGCTGCAGTTCAGGTTGTTACATCTCAAGCTTTCAGCCCCTGCTGCTAATACTTCATTGTTGTTAAAGGGCAGCAATAACTGAATTGGTGAGACACATCTAAAGACACAGAAATAAGAGAAATGTGAGGAAAATCTACATGTGTCCATATTTATTTTGCTTGTTTTACATGATGCATTTCAGCAAATTGTCTTTGAGGACATTTATACATTTAACACCTGCTAACTGAACAGTTTTTCCGCTCCTATTATATACTGGCTTTCCATAATAACTTCACAATTCAGGTTTGAGTTTGGTCTCCCTACAGTAACTCCTACTGTAACTATACAATCAATCAAAACACTGATATGAAAATTAAATAAATTTATCACCAACAGAAAGGTATGCATTCATTTTCAAGAAATTATCAATCATTTAAAAAAAAGTTAATTCAGTGTCCAAATCCTCACAGCACATACACTTAATGATAAGAAGCAATACATTAAGCTATTAATGGAAGAGGAGGCTTTGGCTGAGATAAACCAAACATTTGTAAAAGTCAGTGAGAGATTAGTATTGTTAGTCCATGGAAATAAATACTTGATAAGTCAGTAAAATAACCAAGCTTGTGATGGAAAGTTTGACAGCACAGTGATGCAGTATTGTGAAGAAAAGGATGATTAAATTAAGTTTTCAAAGTCAGAAATTATGTTTTTTGTAACCTCACTCTAGAACAAAAGTCTTCATGAAAACAATGAAATACTAATTGAAATATATGATGCATGTAAGACAAATGCCAGTTTCACTTATCTGTCAAATAAAAATAAATAAAAGTTAAGTTCATCAGGGTCGCTGAGGCTTACTTGTCACTCTCATTGACATTTACATTACTGAAACTGGATGTGGAGGTCAACTTTTTCCCTTTTTTTTTTTTTATAGCTATTCAGTTTCAAACACATGAACATGGATAGATGAAAACAATACATGTATTCCTGGTCAAGGAGCACATGTGTCTTATTTCTGTGAATGATGGCAATGTCCTCTTTTCTTGTACAATCTGCTAAACAGTCATGATTCGGCCCTTCATTATAGATTTTCCAAACTGGTATTGAAATTAAGTCTGTTAACCACATTTGACACCATCACTACTGGAGATTTATTGAAATTTGCATATGTAAAACCTAAACATACCAATAATCAGAAGTGATTATACTTGAAAAAAAAATCAACATTTTCAAATATTGTAGCCTACTCCAGCGTTTGTTTTAAAGAGCATGCACATCCAAAAACAAATCACAGATGAAATGTAGATCCTGCTCGCTGTTTTTCTCCCACACAAGTGAATTAGTTTGAAAAACAGGATGTGATGTTTTGAGCTAGAGTACAAACTGGAGAAGCTTTGATCAAAAAGTGTGTTTCCATAAACCTGTTGTAAAGCACATTTTCAAATTGCGCTTGAAAAAAAAGTGAAATCTCACAAAAAAGTTTTTTACTTTGCTGATATGGAAATGTTGTACACTGATAAAACCAAATGCATCAAAATGCACCAAACACAACACAAACAGTGTATAAGTAATGATGCACATGCAGCATGTGATTTAGTTGTCACTTAATCTTTCGCTCTGGTGATGAGAAACAAAACTGCGGAAGACAAAAATAAGAAAATATGTGTTGAGGGATGAGAAGGCTGTGACCGTCCACAAATCAGTACATGGAGCAAATATAAAATGTCATATTTTCATCTCACCTTCCTGCTCTGCAGTGGTTTGATAGCTGTAGAATTAGTGTCAACTCCTTATTATCTCAACTCCTAATATTCACATAACAGTCGTGTATGGAAATGAACAGTGATTTTCTCTTGACGATTTTCTGGAAATTTGGTTTAAATTTGTGTTACATTTAATGGAGACTAAAGAAACAGTTGTCAGTACGATCTTGTATGTAACTTTCAGTGTTTAAATGTGTCATATATTCTATTAATTATGTGATAATTTGTTGGTTTTGTATGTGGTTTGTAGTTTCACTTTCTTCACTTTTAGTCAGAAGGGTGGCACAAAGCTGGGATACTATATGACAACCTTATAAATGAATGCTAAAACCAACATGGTTGTGCATTAAAATGCAGTACCTCTAATGGTCACTAGATGCTGGCTCAGATTACACTCTGAGTGTGTATACTGAAATGAGTGGGAAAACCCCCACATTATCTCTCAAAAAATAAAGAAGAAGTCTTAAGTTAATTCTGAAGTGCAGTTCTTAGGTCTTAGGTTCTTAGTTAATTTCACATCTTATGTCTTTCTTGATTACATTTTTTAACAAAATCAGTGTTACATAATGAATCTAATTCGGCTTAAAACGGGCTATGTTCGGGGTGTTTGATTGACAGGCGTTTTAGGTTATCATGCAGCTTGCTCACCTCAGAAAATATAGCTTTTCAGGATCCAAGCAGAAGGCCAGAGCTCATTTCAGATTTGTGACCTCTGCAAAAGGTGAATTTCAAATGGTGACAGCATCATATTACACAAATGTTTGTCACTTGCAAACTGCAGATAACACCTAACTGAAAATATTTGACTGCCAGTTTATGAATATATATTGCATGGTGTAAACCGCTGTGTTTTTACTGTGCATATTGTGCATAACAATAAACTTCATGGTTCTTGAATCTTGAAAAAAATGTTGTTGCAATGTTTTATTTTATTGTTATTGTATTTGATTGTATTTTAGTCTCTGCCTATGCAGGCTACCATCTTTGCTGAAGTCCTAGCTTAACCAGGGACAGGGGTTGCAAATTAGCCTTGGCTAGAAACCTGTATGCGTAGCATCTACTTAGTATTTCTTATGAAGCAATGTTTCATGCATTTGTCCCTGTCAAATAAACACTTCAGTAAGTAATGCATTGGTTGTATATTTGGGATTCGTTTTAATAAGTGTAACAAAATAAACAGAGGAAATGATGTCATGTTGCAAATCTCAGCATCAAGCTTCCTTCATGTTTCTCTACAATCCGTGCATCATTGTGAGATCTTATTTTGCGTGGGAGAGTAACAGTATGCAGGCTCTATATTTCCTTTCATGGAAACTGGTGTGAAAAACCGATGTTGTTTGCAATAAGACAGTGTTGTTTAGCTGAATAAATACCATGTTAGTTTTGATGAAAATGTGAAGATTCCTTTTCAAAACCAGCAAAAACAAAAAGGTGTTCATTTTTTCCACAAAGGTTGAATCAAAAGTTTTTAGAAAACTGACTGAGGACTTCCAGAACAGCTTTGAGAAATGTGAAAACCATCAATATATCACTACTGGTCTGTTACATCAGGTTTGTAAAAATGTATTCAGCAACAATAATCCAAGCTCAGCAGGAAAGACATGACAACAACACACAAAGAACATTCGAAATGCTGAATTTCTTAAAAATAAAAAAACAGATTCTAACTTCATAATTCTGTTTACAGTTCATACAACATATACCAATCTGTCACCTGTGTAATAAACAAGGTAGATAGCAATTTTAATAAAATACTGACAAAGAAAAAAAAAACATTTAAAAAATCTTAAATGTGTGGCAAAGCATAAAGCGTCACCAGATAAAGTATATTTGTCATAAAATGTAAATCTTTACCTGTGTGTTACTGTGTTTAAGTTCCTCTACATACTTTTACAACAGAACAAAGCAGCCTCTGATACCAACCTCTAATACTTAAACCTTAAAAATAATCAGTGAACCTGCAGGACGTTCTGAGTGAGATCTTGCTATATTTAAGCAGTATACAGATGTTTATGAATGTAAACTTTGTATCCTAACAACTGGAAGCATCTACAGTGGCTGTGTGTGTGTGTGTGTGTGTGTGTGTGTGTGTGTGTGTGTGTCTGTTTATAGTACTGTTCAGTGTTTCCCCTTACATGTCCTCAACTTGCACATTGTTGTAAAAGCTCAAAAGAATCCTGATTTTGTGGCAATTTCTTCTCTATGTGTGTTATAACAGTGAAAAATAGACCTTGGGTATCTACTGATGCACAGAAATCATCTTAAAACACTTGATGAACGTTTTCTGGTTTCACGTTAGACCCACAGTTTACTATAGTCTCTCTGATGTGCACAAAACTGGCAGTTCTCTGTTTCCCCCAAAGTGTCTGACTGACTGAAAGTGGTACAGCCACCTCTCTAACATGACAATAAGAGATGCAAAAGTGACAGAAAAAATCAAGCATCTGTTCATTCACTATAAAACATGAATAAAATTGAACAAAAATGATCTTACATTTGAGTTTTTTGAGTCTGATAGTGATGCTGATAAAGTTTTAGATTTAGGATTGTTTTATGTATTGTGGTCAATGTTGAGAAATTTCAATCGTATTAATATGATTCTGCAAAACCCTTAATTATGTTCAGTAATGACGTTTTTGAAACATTCAAATTCAAACATTTAAAAATGACATTTTCTGATTACCAGGTAAGGGTCAAGTGACTAAAACAACTTTGTGCTACACACAATTAGGGTGGGGTCTCTTAGCACATTATCAGGATTGTATCTATGTATTTGTAGGATTTTCGTCTTTAAGAAAATCAGCTGGAATTAATGAAAGCTGTCTGTAGGTATTGTCTGCACTAAGGGGGTGATTACATATTAAATAAAAATATTACTAAAACATGTGGCCAATTATCTCCATCTGATTTAAACAGAGGTGGAACCAGACATCACACTGAGGCCGCAGTCTAACTCGACTCTGCACCAAGTCGAGCCTCTGAGCTGTTGTAAGTGGGGTTGACATGTCATGTACGCTGGTGTGATAGTTTAACATTCCAGCTGTCTGCTCTCGTTGCGGCCGGCCACCTCACACTTCCTGCCTGCCGGCCTTTCTGCGATCTGCTCAGCTGTCTGCTTGGCAGCCTGACTGGCTTTTCCTCCGCTGCTCTGCTCTGCCGTCATCGTCACAGTATTCCTGTCTGCCGGCCTGCCTGACATTCAGTTGTCATACCTTCACAACATAAGCCTGTATGTGAATTGTTGAGTCAAAAAAAACCCCTAAACAACGGTATGTCAAGCACGTTCATCTGGTGCCACTTTCATATGAAGCTTTTGGAAAGTCAGTATAAAATAACAAAAAAACAGTGAGGGAAGCAAACAAATAGTGTGTATGTAATTTTACATATCTACACTGCAGCTTGTCCAGGTGCAGAATTTAAATAAAATACTGTAAGTACAATAAAATACTGTAGTTTGTATATGTAAAATAATACTTCTCTGAGATAAAACTTAACAGTAACCTCTGTAGTGTATTTACTGCTAATCACTTCAAGCACACTCACTGTTAATCATGCTTACATTACTGCCAACTCGGATACTGCCTGAGATAGATCGTTTATCACCGTGTATCAGTATTAGCTTCTAAAAGTGAAATTAGTCTGCAGCTCTGGCACATTCACATGCTGTCAGGAAGCTCTGATATTTGAGACTTAAAGCTGCCCTGTGGAGTTTTCTTAAAAACACACGAAAATTATGTTCAAAGTTATGTTTGATAAGCTGGGAGTCAAATTTATGCAGATCTTTTCATATTGTGTGGCTCATAGAGCAACTGCAACAGTGATTTAGGGTGCGCGAGGGGCTAACTTCAGGTTTATATCTCTGCGATTTAATCCTGCAACTCTTCAAGAATTATGAAACATTATTAGACCAAAAGAATTCAGTTCATGAACTGCGTACTCAAACAAAATGTATCCACTAATTGGACGTCTCTTTTCTCAGTGTAAGTCTATGGGCAAAATCTTTTTGGGCCCACATGATGGACCTTGAAGTTGTAGTAACACGATTTGGCCACTATGTCAAATTGGCTTCAATGTTCGGTCTACTTCTTGGACACCTGGTTTTAACAAGGTCAAACAAATCTATTAGGAGTATTTCCTTCCTTAAAAAATATTCCGTAAAAGATTTGCAAGGCATTGTGCATTTTTTACAAGTTTACTAGCATTCTTCTTCTTTTTTGTACATAGACTGTATAAATAATGGACGTAACTACCATGATGTCACCAACTGGTTTACAAACTGTCGGTTTGAAACCTCGAGTCCGGCCTTTTAATTTATTACCACCTTGCTTTTTCTGGAGCCAAAAGTCACCATATTTGAGTGAGAGGCTGCCACTGAGGAGGAGTGAGAGGTGGATCTGACTAGGCTGAGGACACGAGCAGACAACTTGTCACTCAAGTGCCCCCCCCCCCCTTAAATATGCCTAACTTTCAGCCTTCAAAAAATATAAACTGGTGTGTTTTGAAAAAATGTACCCCATGTAAAGTAATCATATATGTTGAAATTACCTACAGAGACCAGAACCACTTTTTGTAACAGGCTGTAAAGTTGAACATTTAAAGTCTTTGGGGATTTACTTTGTTGTGCCTCAAGTGGCCATTCGAGGACCTGCTGTTTTTGGTAATTCCACATAGGCTTAATTTTTTAATCTTGATTGTTACACCCTTTTGTGCATTACGTTTGCCAACTGTTGATTGCATTGAATAGTGTTAAACTAATGGCAGGAGTGTGAATTGCATTTGCTCGATAAAAACAAAACAGGGACCCATTCATGAAAACATTGGTCCGTAGTGTCACTAGGGGCCATAAACTCCACAGGGCACCTTTAAGAGTCTGCTGCCATAAAGCATTTCTTCATGTAGTTGCTGAGCCAAATGCTGAAGACAAAAAAAACAAAAAAAAGTGAATTACTGAAATGTTTTCTTTTTTTTTATCACATGATAGCACACTGATCTTCAATTAAATCTGTAAATTAACAATTAAATGTGAGATAAATTTGAAAGCTCAGAAGAAAGCTAAAAAGTGGAGCTTGAGTTAAGATTATTAAATAACATTAATAGCGATTAAAATAGCTTTAATCTGCTTTAGGAAACACCAAAATACTGAAATAAATAAACGCAATTTTTTAGTAAAACATGCAAAAAAATAACAGTGCAGCCCCTTAACTTGTCTCTAAATCTTATAATACTGACATGTTTTAATACAGATACTGTGGTGATTCTTGTCCATTTTAGATGTAAAATAATTATTGCAAGTAATATATAACAAACGTCACAAAGTCAAAGGAGAGGGTGATATGCTTGGCCATTCTCTGCTTTTATAAAAATTGAATTTAGGCTTGTTTATTTGTGTGGCTAGACATCTACTGAATTCTCAAAATATATCTTTTGTTCATCTTAAGCCAAACATGATAATGCGAGTTTAAAAAGAGGCTGCGGCTTTGTGTTTTCTTAATGGCAGAATAAATACTGTATTTTGTGACATATGGGTCAGAAAAAAGAGGGGAAAAAAACACACAGTTCACAGAGACAGCTCTTACCGTAAAGGGGGGTTTGCTTTTCCAAGAGACAACTGGAGCAAGACCGATAGTTCAGACATTATTTTCACCTGAAAGACGCCCATAACCTCCCAGTAAACTCCCAGTAAACCCAGTGCCTGCCTGCCTGTCTGCCAGTTTTGTGTCCAGGAGGTTG
Source organism: Plectropomus leopardus (assembly GCF_026936395.1). Taxonomy (NCBI): domain Eukaryota; kingdom Metazoa; phylum Chordata; class Actinopteri; order Perciformes; family Serranidae; genus Plectropomus; species Plectropomus leopardus. The sequence goes on from NC_142191.1 coordinate 24,408,166, forward strand.
AACAAGCTCATTATTGTCGTTAATCCTGAGCCGTGCTTCTCGTTTTTTCCTTTAAATTACTGTACAAAGAAGAAAAAAACTGCAGCTCAGGAACTGTGGCCCCCAAGCCCTTTTTTAAAGTTTGATGTCCAGTTTTTCACCCATATACTATGCAACTGTAGGAAACACTGTTTTAACATATGTGGCAACTCTTTCTCTTGGTGTTTGTTCTCCTCTTCCTGCTCCACCGATGGGGCCGGATTTGTTCAAAGATGTTAATTTACAGTTTTTTGGAATTGGCACTTGACAAATAACTAAATAAATAAATATAGAGAACACCATCACTAGCTCTAAAGATGCCCTTCTGTGCGAGGAAACGTCCCTCGCTCAACTGCTTCCCATCAGCTCATTTTGATTTTTTTCTCGAGTTCAAGAGAAACAGGAATCCAACAGCAGCAGCAGCATTTTCCGGCCAAAGGTGTTTTTTAGGATGCGCGTGTCGCTTACAGTAGGTGCGCAGGTAAGTCAGTGTGTTTGTGTGTGTAAATATCGATTATGCTTTCAAGCTGTTATTGGATGTTTGGATTAGTCTAGCGACAGAAGCGGCTGCATGTTGTCCTCTTCACTTTTGACTTTGTCTGGTCGTTTCAGGACGCCTGGTTCCACCACAGACTGAGACCTGCATGGACACACAAAACAAAACGTTCAGCGTTAGTGTGTACTAGAGGTCTTCACAGGTCCTCTCGTAACTCAGACCAGACTTGGATGTGAGTCAGTACCAGTTCCAAATTATTAGCATGAAGATAAACTAGCTTTGGGTTGACTAGTGAAAGAGCCATGTGCATCAAAATGGCTAGTGTGAGCCTTAGAGGGAACACTTAGAGACATTCAGCCATACATGTTTGGGCCTCAGTCAGACCCACACTTGGATGAAGAATCTGTTGTGCACAAAAACCAGCAGATAAATCATAGCATGGTAAGCATTTTTTAAATTTATGTTGATTGTTAGCTTGTAAGCTTGTAATTGGCAGTGGCCATTGACTGTGTAGAAAGATAGACATCGCATCTTCACTTACTCCAGAAATAAAGCCAAAACATAAATATATAGAACTTTTTTGCCTCTCAAACAACATAGGAATAAAGTGAAGTCTTCGAAAATAGAAATACTTCAGTAAAGCACAAGTATCTCAAAATAAACTTCACAATTCACAACTGACTTCTGATTTATTGAAAATTATCAGTGCGGCTGTGTGGATCTGCAGCAAGAGTCTGTGAGCTCATGGTGTTATTTATCTAAATGTGTCTGAGTGAATGAGTCAGCTGGCGTCAGAGTGGTCAGATCATTTACTGTGACTGTGAATCACACTGTGTGGTGGCCTATAGGGGGAAATGATACTGCATGAAATGTCAAACATACTCAGAACATTCATCGAGTCAGACAATATTAGTGTTTGAAGGCCAATAACTGATTCACTTTTTATCATGTTTTTTTTTTTTTTAAATCAGGTTGCTATAACCGTGTTGAAATTGCAATTTTTAAATATTAATAGACAATATTCAACTTGTATTAAATGCTGTTCAACATCAACTAAAGAAAAAAATAAATAATGAAATTTAACATGTCAACATATATGATGACATGCTGTATATTAACTTTATTCATTTTGTAATATGGCATTTTATAATTTGTTTTATTATTTCTTTATTTAATTAATTAATATTATTAATTTAATTTAGCTTTCTGTATCTTTTGTTTTTAATCTCTTATTATGTTACCACTCTGGCAAATACAGCAAATATGAAGATATGTATCATTATATATTTTTGCTTTTTTTGCTGTCAGATAGAGAAATTAATAAATTAATCAAATGATCATCCTCTTCAGTCAAGATGGCAGGTATTAGGATGAGGGGGAGAAGAAGACAAAAATAACACATTAAGATAAAATCTAAACAGTAGCTCCATTATTATCCCATTTGTTTACAACAATTACGCAAAGATAACATAATTAATTTGACAATATGATGTTCTGTTGATACATAATGTAGCTAATTAAAACAGGAAGCATCCTTTTTACATTTATATCTGGACATACTGTAATTTCAGCAGACATTTTTTTTTTCATGTACTAGCCTTCTTGTTTTTTAAACCAGAGTGGAAATTAATGAGTAACACATTTTCTTCCATAAAAAAGTAAAAAAAAAAAAAAGTAAAAATGTTAGAAGTGATGAGCTGACCTCTTCATGGTTTTCGGGGACAGGTTTTTCTCCAGGTCCCTCTCCAGGTCTTGTACTGACAGGGTGTAGGACTCCGGACAGTAGTCGGTCTCCTCGTCGTAGGCGTGGTCCAGCAGCGTTCGCGCCCACGTGCCCATATCGTATGGCGGCATCATCCCGCCGAGCTCCGATGGCAAGATCTCAGGATGGATCAGCTGGTGGAGGCTGTTCAGGTTGTTGCCGTGCATGAAGATCTGCAAAGGGAAAGGACATAGACACTAGGACGGTTTGAACTGACGACTTGGTTAGTAATGCTTAAAGACGATCAGTCATGCTCATTTAAGGTTCATATTTGTATTTGGGGTTTCTACTATAACATGTTTACATGCAACTGTAATTTAATTGAGGAGGGATCCCTCCTCAGCTGCTATTCCTGAGGCTTCTACCATTTTTCCCCCCGTTACAGAGTTTTTTTGGGGGGAATTTCTCCTTAGACAATGTGAGGGTCTAAGGGCAGAGGGATGTTTTATGCTGTAAAGCCCTCTGAGGCAAACTGTGTTTTGTGATGATGGACTTGTTTCTGCACCGTCATTGCAGCCTAATGGTTGTCAAGGAAAATATTTTCGACCATCTACAGTCCTTAATATAAAAATATTGATTGATGGATTATCTTGTGGCCTCACCCTCTTCCTGGTCTTGTCTTTGAGGAAGGGTCGTATCACGGTGTAGAGGGCATGGATGTACCAGGGCTGGTTCACAAAGTGGATTCCTCCAAATCTAGCAGGAAAACTGTCCTGTTGAAAAAAAGGACACAAAGCAATATGTGTAAACACAGGCAAACGAGGATAATCCCATCCAGGTGATGCATGTTTGTATATTTGCAGAGGTAAACAGTACTAAAGAGAAATGGGATAGGTTAGTTAATCTCATAATCTCTTATTGGTGCTTGTTTGCTTCATGATGATCACAAATGCAGGTCGTCTTTTGCCCTTCTTTTTTCCCATAATACATTGAAGATGTACCGAGTTCCAAAAATGATTATGCGGTTGGACTTTTGATCTTTGCAGTAAATAAGATCTGAGGTAAACAAATATGCATGTGGTACTTATACATTCTGTTTAGTAATTTAAATTTCACAAATCAACACAACTTTTATGTTTTTGAAGCCTAAATGCAATCTCCAGAGGTAAAACTCTGCTGGGCTAAAACAAACAACACTACGGCCGCACCAGTGTGGCGCGATTCAGCTTGATGACATTATGTGGTCTTATTTCACCACGTAAGCAACTCTCTTTTTTAAGATACATAAAAGCTTCAAAGTTTGCAAGTGGGGTATTTACTAACGCATTTTATGCCACAGAAAAAAACATGACAGTCTCTTTTTTAAGTGGTCTAACCAAAAACTCATTCAAAAAACCAAGTGACCTCAAGACGAGGAAACAAGAGGAACTAAAATGCTCTTTAATTTCTGGGTTTTACGGCTCATTACTTGGATATTCTATAACAGTACAGAGAATCAGAATCTGAATCAGAATCAGAAAAAGATTTATTGCCAGGTATAGTTAACACAATACGAGGAATTTGTTCTGGTGGGTTGGTGCAACATAAATATAGAAAAAAGAAAACAGATAAAATAGAAGATACAAATATAAAATATAAAAAGTACGAGTCTAGCAGTGCAAAACAAAACAAGTAACACAAGTAACAGTGTAACAGTGCAAGAAACAGAACCATGGAATTAAAGACAAAGAGATACACAAAACCTGGAAACGCTGACCAACAAGAGCAGACAGGACTTTATCGGGAGGGTGTCTGTCCAATACAGACAAATGGAGTGTTTTTTGAATATTAAAGCATGTAAGTGGAGTAGAGACTCAAAATACAAGAATGAGCCGTAGAATGAGCATAATAGGTCCCCTTTAGTGTAACTGCTGTCTAACAAGGACCCTTATGTTTTCAACACCCCAAGTAAGAGTGTCATTACCTCCTTAATTTTCTAAATTGTCCATTAACATAATGGACATCTCTCGTATTTAACACAGTATATACAGATATGGTCGTGGGGAGCTCAGTGACAAAGCAGATGTAAATTCATAACATAATACTGTATGTTTTTTCTAACCAGAGGAGAAAGAGTCTTAATGACAACTGCAATCATTATTTCTCATAAAAAAATCAAGATTTATAATCTCTCTTTGTTTTTATCACAAATAACAGAAAGCCGGTCTCAATCAAGGGAGATTTTTTTCTTCTTTGAGTTCCAGTAAATGAAAAATTACCTCTGTGAGTTTCCTGTCCCTTTCCATTAGATTAGTTTTGTAAATGGGCTCTAATCTCATAGTCAATAGGAAATGGTCCGGTCTATTTTGGAGTCACCGCAGCTACAACGCCGGAGGGAAATGAGTCCTTGTTCATGGAGGTTAGTGTGTGGAGTCTGGGCCTGACATGGTGTTTCCTCGAATGCTGGACACAATTATGATAATTACAGTCCACTGTAAGCGTGTGTGTGTGAGTGTGTGTTTGGCTGTAGTCCAGGCAGTATGGTGAAATTATATTCTGACATAACAAAGCCAGCTGATGAAAAAGGCTCGGGGCAGACGTTTGTGTAAAAGCTGTTAACGTGTGGGAGAGACAGAGACAGTGAGAGTCTGTGAGGTCGGGCCAAGTTTGTAAATTAGGGTTTGACCAATATGAGTCATCAAGCCCAGACTCGCCAGAGGTTTTGCGATGTCGGCTACCAGACTGTCCAATGCTGTGATCCAGAGCAAGATACAACCGGACAGCTATGGCACTATTTACATGAAATGTGAGGTAAATAGTCACGATCCAAACAGGATTTTGGTGACCCCCCTGAACCTGCATCTAGCACTGCTGTCAAGCCAAATTTACCTTTGACCAACACTTTATAACATGAGGTTGCTTGTATTTCATAAGAATTTGATTTTAACTTTTTTTCTTTAAATATATGTAGTTCCCAAAGGACCCTGCTTCAAACAGTCCAAAATGTTGCACATATAAGCCTCATTGTTTTTGTTTTATAAAGCTTTTTACTGAATATTTTAATAGAAGCCTATATAAACTGATTCCGCAGTTTTCTGTGTTTATTGTTCAAATAAATGCTTGTAAATGCACTTTTTTCATGACGATGACACAATAAATGTTTACACAGCCTCTAAATCCAGTTATATAAACTAAATATAGGTGTAGCATTTGTCAGTGTGGGTAAAAAGAGTCTTATTTAAAGCGTGGTCAGACAACCCTTCCCCCTCTCAGCTGTCAGATCTGACTGTGAACCTCTGGCCTGCCCTCTGCTCTGACAGACATTTTCACTTTGATGGAGGGACCTGCTGCATTATACATGAAACACTGAAAATGGAATATGAGCTACGAGGCCTCTGCTGCACTGGAGGGACTGAAGGAGGAGGAGGAAGAAACAGAAGCTAAAAGATTGATCTGCTCCCCAGTGAAGAATATGGGAGAAGGTGTTTGGAGGAAGTGTTCAAACAAAGGTGGAGGACGCTGTAAAGAGAATAATGTAAAGAAAAGGAGGTCCAGAAGTAAAAGATGCTGAGGACCAGGAAGGGCAGAGAGAAGCTGATAAATATGTGTGCAATGACCATTAAACTTTGCTCATTTTGAGGTCAATTTTATCAGTATTATGCAGATATTGAAGTCAAAATGTACATTCTTTCCCAATCTAAGGAGCAGATAAATCCTCTTGAAGAAAGTCATGTTTGCCATCACATTATTCCGATTTTTATTCTTCCAAATATACCACAAAACCCACAGTTAGTATGTGTAAAACATTGTAAAATTGGACAAGTTGATTTTATTTAAAAAAATGGATGGAAATATAACTATTTATCTTAAATTGTGTTTGCGTTATATCTGAATACGTTTTCTTAAAATTAAGTTAAGTATACAACATTTTGTAAAGTTCAATTAAGTCAATCTCTTTAAGTTTTAGTGACTTCAGAAAACCAAGTCTACTGTGCTATATTTCTATATATTCTGCTGGTTGCAAACTTGTAAATCATATTTGTATTTTCTCAGAAATGTTAAGAAAAGGGAATGCACAGATCTTTGAACTTCATCAAAGTTAAGTCAAAATAACTTGGTTTACAAAGTTGCTAACACTTAGAGAACAAAGTAATTTCAATTGTAATTTTTGAGTTGCAACAACTTTAACACAAAACTCAAAATTAAGTAAATACTGCTAAATCTAAGTAAACTTTATATGTAAATGCTTACATATAAAGTAAATATAAAGTAAGATTTAAAGTTATATGTACTTTCCTTTTTCATGGCAATCAGATCCAAGATTGTTTTAAGTAAGATCAACTTGTCAGATTTTACGGTGCAAAACCAAAATTGCAAAAAATATTAACTAGGATGTGGATCAGTAAAACAATCATAAAACTAGCACATAAAGCCTGTCAGGATTAAACTAATTTTGGCAAGCAGATGCTTTCTTCCTTGTTGATTTATCTGAGGATTTTTTTTTCTCAACAATTCATTTACCTGTTCGAGCTATAAAATGTTAGATAGGTGTAAAAAGGCCACACCAATTTACTAATGCCTTCAAAAATATTGTTCTGTCTGACCATCAGTCCCCTAAAAAAATAATAATAATAATAAAAAAAAATAAATTATAATGGTGTTAAAATGGTATAAAAAGGATAAAAGATGCAAATCATTAATTAATTGAGAGTCTGGAACCAGAGAAAAATCTATATGGAAAAACATATGGAAAAAACAACAATAAAATTGCATCAGCACAACAAAGGTTCCAGGTTTTTAAAAAAAAATGCGAACAAATATAATTTTTTTTTATTTATAAATTAATAAAAATTGACAGGAGAGAAGAAACCACAGTCTTTTACCAGAGGATAGTGATACCTGCATTTTTATGTAGGTAATGTAAATTCCTAAAAAGTGGGTATAATCGGCCTCTTAAAACCACTACAACATTTTCTCTGATGTTTGTCAACTGCAGGCAAGATGTCGATCCTAAACAAATGAGTGACTGTGGCGATTTATTTTTGGCCTCTCGCTGCAGGTCACTGCAGAGCAAGTTTAGTTACAGCCAAAGGTTGGAGAGAATTGAGAAAGGTGATGGATGAAGAATTCGTCAACACCAACAGGAGGAATTGTAGAACCGGTGAGTTCTTAAAAAAAACCCATAAAAAAAACAAACTCACTGCCAGATTACAGACAGAAATGTTTCGTATTTTCTCAAAATCTCCCATAAACCCTGTTGCTTTATCTCTCACCTCCCCCTCCTGGGAGCCTGTGGCTGCACTGAAGAGGATAAACACGTTATAAATGATTTTCTGTTCAAAGCTCGCTTTGCTGCAGAAAAAATGCGCCCACCTCCGGCTTTGTGACACCGAGCAATCCAGCAGATTTTCCTCTAAATCTGACCTGAAGCCACGCATGTAAAATGCAGTGAGATCGCTCACAATCTGGTTGGTGATGGTCTTTTTTTCTTTACAGATATTACACTAATGCCTCATAATTAATGTCTTTATAGTTTTACAAGGAGACTACATCTAACTGGTGGTGTCTTGATTAGCAGGTGTAACTGACAAGACAGCAGGCATGGTAAAAAAGCTTATCCCAGGATTTAAAATGTCAGATACTCATGACACACAAAATACTGCTATTTTGACATACTGTATACAGTACATTATTATTTTATCGTGATTTAAAGCTCATATTTAGTGAGCATTCTGAATATTTCTGCACATTCTGAGAGTTTAATGAGCAACTCTGTGTGTGTATATATTAACTATAGTATCATTATTATTATTATTATTATTATTATTATTATTATTATTATTATTATTATTATTATTATTATTATTATTATTTTTTCTCTGTAACTCAACTATTTTGTGTTTTTTTAAGCTAACTAAAGGAATTGCAATTCAATTGTCAGGAGAAATGATGGCATTGTTTGTTTCTGCAAACTGCAAAGATGTTTTTGCAAGTTATGTTGCAGACATGTTAATAATTTTTGGTTAGGGTTAGAAAAAGATCATGTTTGAACTTGAAAAATATCTAGTTTTAGTAGCTAGAAATACAGCAAAGTCCTGCTAAGAAACAGCCACTTTTTTGTGCCACTGTCTTGACAGGAGAAGCAGCAAAAAACAACTGTTTTTTGTGCAACTATCCAGGCAGGAAACGCAGCAATGTCTCAGTAAAACCACCACTAGACGGAAATGCAGTGATGTCCTGGCAAAAAAACAAACGCTTTTGTGCCAGTGTCCCAGCAGAAAAGGCAGCAATGTGTTGGTAAAAAACAACCCTTTAAGTGCCTGGAAACACTGCAGTGATTTGCTAAATCACAACCAGTTTTGCTTGTTGGTTGTGAACGGTGCTTTGGAACTTTGTTGTCTCTCTTTGGTTTGCAGAATCCTCCAGAACAGTATTAAGCTTATCAGTAGTAAAACTCACAGCTACCATCTTGAGCTATAGTAAAGTAAGTAATGAAGAACACAAGAAGAAATGACCCAAAAATTAACAAAAAATTATCAAAATATCGGAAAAAAATACCAGAAAATTTGTAAATAAAAAAAGACCTCCAAGAAATTGCTTAAAATTCTAATAATTTTGTAACATCGTTTTGAATATGTAATTATGATAATTATAAATTTAGTTCCCCCCCTAGCTTTTTATGAATCATTTTTGCCCTTTCCCCATGTTTGTGAAAGAAAATGCACCAACATGCCCAGGATTCAAAGGTTTAAATACTTAAAGGCGTCACAGCAGCACAAGAAAAGTGATGTTGCTCCAGGTTTCAGTGGGTTAATCCCAACAATCATTCCATCTCTACCTTCTGTCCCATGTCACTTGAACACAGCATTGCGGTGTGGTTTCTCATATGTTGCTGTTGTGCTATAAAAACTCACAGATCCAGAGGGGACACAGACAGACAGACTGCCACCAACACAGCAGTTTCAACGCTGTGAGTCTGTTCAGGGACATGCTCAGCGGTACTGACGTGACATGTCGACAACCGCTCGATTGGCTGAAGTGTAGAACAAAAGAAGTCAACCACTCGTCAGCAGACCAGTGGCTTCTTTACTGAAATGTCTGAAATAAAAGTTGCACTCTGACTACTCAGGCAGTGAGTCCACCTTAAGGATACTCAACGTGTCTTTTAACAGATAACCAAACATACTCTACCAGCTTTGCTCTGAGCATTTTTGACGTTATGATTCCATTACTGAGGACAAAATAATGTGTTTTGTTCATGTTAAGTGTTAACTGGTGAGCTTCAGAGGCGCTGGTAGGTGGATTTTGTTAACTTTGGTCAGAACTTGCTGTTTCCCCCATTTCCGGTTTCTGTGCTATAAGCTAAACGACTGCTGGCTTTAGCGTCATATTCACCATACAGATGTAAGAGTGGGATTAATCTTAAAATTTTACTCTCGGCAAGAAAGCTGCATCACAATATCACATTTATTCTTCTGACATTTCATCGCAGCTATTGTATATTTCAATTTCAATGTTCTAACCCACGACACCGTGTTTTTTTTTTTATAACACAGTGTGCATAATTTCCAAAGACTTTTCAAGTCTGGTGATATTCTATACTTTTCTTATTGCAAATAAATCCCATCAAATGGGTTTATGATTCTCAGCTCAAGCCCAATGACACAAGCTAAAATATATTGTTTAATTTTAAAAATAAAAAAGGTTTAGTAATTTCCTTGAGCAGCTGGGATAGGTCAATGTGTGAGTTTATCATTATGCTGCATTCACATCTTATAGAAGTTACAATATGCATCTTTGTCACAATTCTTCTAAAACCAGATTTCAGGGACAGGGAAAAAAAATATACGTCGAAAAGGAATGCTAGCCTATGCGTCTTTTCACAGTTTTGCTACTCTCAAATGTTGGTCAAAGGGGCACCGTCAGGAGAGCCAAACCAGACAAATGTAATGTAACACATTTTCTTGCAACACAATAAACAAATACATTTGATGCTCCAATCCATCTCAAAACTGGAGCAGCACAGCAAAATAAGAATAAGAATAGAATAAGAATAAGAATAAGACAGCCTCTGTCAGGACAATGTTCCTGTGACAACATGAGAAAGATGGAGTGAGGCTGGCCTTTGGTGTGTAAAGTGTTTCTAATGGCTGAACCTGCTGAAGCTGTAACATCAGGTCATACAGAGCTACAACCTGCAAGTCACCAGCTGCTCATCTATTATTTAGATCATCAAATGGGAGCTGTGACAGCAGCGAGAGACAGGACAGAACCACATGATGGGAAGCAGATCGCCCCCTCAGTCAGCCTTTATCATGCACCTGTTCAGAAATATATAGTAATGGATGAGAACAGCAGGTGAAATCGGTTAAGATGTTTATGAATTTGAGTCCTCCACTGGTGACAGCCATACTTAAGATTAGCTGACTCAAAATGTCTGTCTGTATTTATTTCACAAATTTCATTTCAGTTCACATTTCTAGTCTGATCATGGTACTTGTCAGGAGAATATAAAAGTACACCTCAGACATATATATGCTGAAAAAGCAGGGACGGGCTGGTTGTAAACACCCAGATTTGGTGGCTTAAATGCCACTGGAAAACTTGAAATGTAGTGCCACAAACACTAGGGTAAACGTTGCAAAGCATTGGTAAAAATACAAGCTGTGTTGTTGGCCTGCAGCAGTCGGCTGGGCAGAAAGTGTTGTCAGTTTATATCAGAGGTTGCTGTATCTGGACACACAGTTGATGAAAGTTGTAAGAGTGAAATGTGCCATAACTAAAACATTAAGCTAAAAGAGGCTAAAAAGCTGTAGTAAGTCGCATATAATTCTCTGAGCTCATCACTATGAGTAACCTCATTACATTACAGAGTCATCTACTTCCTGTTAATAAGAGAAATGTATTATGGAGTCTTAAATGCACTATGTTAAAGATTTGAAAACTTTGCTGGCACTGTTAAAAAAAAAAGCAGAAATCACAGCATGCTAAAAGTAGCACATAGACCAATTTGTACACCAAATTCCACTGAGACTGTCTTGTTCTTCCATATACAAAGAAAGTATTCCCCCAGAATTCTCAGAACGATATCTCCATACGCTATGGCTTAATGTCCAAATGTCTTACTCTAAAAATAATAATAGAATAAGTACAATTTAATTCTTACATGAAATTGGTTTTTTTTTAAGACTTTGCTGGCATTGTGTGGGCAGCTCTCCACCAAATGTGCACTAGATCTGGTGTTAACATTGTTATTGTGAAGATGAGCTGCTTTTCTCTGCATTATATCCATGCAATAGAATCACTTTGGCTTTTGGACTGTTGGTTGAAAAAAGGAGTTTTTAAAATCTGGTTAAATTGCAAGGAGTGTGTTTATCATACTTCTATGCTTAAAAAAAAATCATATTTTTATTTAAGCCCAATGTGTCTAATGCAAAGCTTTATATGATATCTAACAAATAGTGTTTTCACATTACATACTTAACGTCAAGTAAGTTAGGTTCAAGAAAAGAAACATGGTGATGACGTACCCTAAAATAACTTGAGGTTCACCTATTTTCACATGGGACACAAACACTGTTCTCTTGGGGGGAAAATCCTGTGTTTGTTTGACCCATCTATCACCCCAACCTGCCTTCTTACATGGATTTTTGTTCTTTATATTCCGTCCTACTTTATTTCTGTCAGCACATTGGTCACGTCTTTGCAGCCTTTGTGATGAGTTATATATGACCAGCTCATGATTATGTGGGTTCTACATATGAATTTTGGTTGCATTACTTTTTTTAAGGTATAAATACAGTTAGTACATGAGAACAGCTTGTTCAGTTTATATCTACTATATATATATATATATATATATATATATATATATTTTTTTTTTTTTTTAAATAAATTTCTCTATTTACATGTACTTATAAATGTCCTCACAGTACTGAGACAACTAAATTTTCCCTGTGGCGATCAGTAAAGACTCAATACTGTTTCATGATATGCTAGAGATAGGAAATGATAATGTAAATAATTTTCCATATATATATTACATAATAACACCTGACATGTTTAAAAGCTAAAAATAATAAACAAAAGACCATTGCACTTGCAGTCAGTCTCAGGTTGTTTATGGAAGGTAGTTTTAAAAATTATATTTTTGGTGTCAATCTTTGCTCCATATTTGTAATTTTTTATCAGACATGAAAAGCTGCAAACTGAATCCCAGTTTTAGAGAACAAATGCTGTAACATCCAACATTTTTGTTGGACAGCGTGAGTCTATCAGCAGTCCGCCAGCAAGCAGCTGATGTTACAACATCTGACACGTGTCGTCTACCACTCTCTATGTGTCGGGGGTTGTGGTCATACATCTTCTCTCTCTCCGTCTCCGTCTTTCTTCAGCACATCAGGTTGATGAGTTCTCTCCGCTCTGCTCTGCTGCTGTCACTTCCCATCCGCAGAAGGATGAGTAAATGTGTCCTCCAGTGAAAAACTGGGAAAAAAGTGAGTTCTGAATCCATTTGAGTGCTTTTTCTTTTCAGAATGTAAAGTGTAGCCCGGAGTGACGACACTGTTTTGCTGCTGGCTTGTTCTTTACAAAAAACACCTTTATGAGGAGACGCCTGACTGGAGCTAATGCTTGAGTTAAAAAAAAAGGGGGTAAATCATCAGTGAATCTTATGTTATGTGACAGAAAACAGAGAGCAGTGCTACTTCACTGGTCTCTGTGGGTTGAGTTGTTCAACCCTGCTGCACTTGTGGTCACAAAATCCACAAAAATGTCAAAGACGAACCAGATTTACTGATAAATTGAACCTTTTAGTTCACTTTTCAAAGGGCACCAGCAGCATTAGTTCAACCTTGCACTCGTTTCTCTTGTAGCTTTTTATCCAATCTGTTTCCCTTTTTCTCCTGGTGTCATCTCTACCTTTATATTCCCTAAGCTTTGAACAAATCAAGCCTATTCCCTTTTTCTCTTATGTCATGCTGAAATCACTTATGTTCCTTAGATAATGTTTAAATAGTATCTTATTAAATTACAGTTACCTGCAGCGTTTTAAACATCCAAAGACATAAATACAGTTATAAAAACAGATGCTGGATTTAGTTTAATAATTCAGTGTAACTGCGTTAGATAGCAATAGTTTCCTCACATGATCAATTCTAGGGAAATAAGGAAATCATTTCTGGGAAATAAAAATGTGTCACAAGCACATTTGTTTTTGCATTCGAGCTGCCATGAGTCACAAGTTGAATTTTTGCTATTATTGTTACTTAAGTTCGATATGTATGGTTCAATCTAGATGTGTCACTTCCAGGTTCCAGTTGTGCATTTAAATGAAATACAAGCTTTATAAATGTTTTTAGTGTCACCTGAGTCAAAATGTCTGCTTTGATCTGGAGAATTATGACTCCAATAACTGGAGACATTAAAACAAGTTATAACACGCTGTAGGGAATGCTTTGTCTTTCTGTCATACATTAAATGAATAATGCACAGTGATTATATTTTGATGTTCAACTGCTTTGTGAAGCTCAGCCAAAATATGTAGGTGCAGAAGGTCCAGACTTTTAATTTAGGAATCGAAAGCATGTTTGTTGAATCCACAGTTTCTCCGATTTAAAACCAAATTCTAATTCTCAAGAGAGTTTACACCCAAATCAACAATACATATTCTCCTCTTACTTGTAGTACTGTTTTTTTTCCATTTCATTTTTGATTTATTTCTTGCAGCCTGCCCAGATCAAAACTTCAGATGCTGCATCTTGAGTTTATGTTTTTGAGATGGCATGTTTAGGAGTGCTGTTGAAATATATATACTGTTTGCTTATTCATTGCATTGGGAGCACAGAGCACACTCTGGGCACAGATGGAGCAGCAGAATGCCAGGTGCAGTGAAAGTGAAACTGTTCAAGTCTGCTGGGTCTAAACGTTTGCTTTCATTTGCTGCTGCAACTCCTTCTGCCATCCATCTAACTGATCAGCCCTGATCAGATCGAAAGATCGATTATTAATCCCATGACTCCTAAAACTGTTGCTGAGGAAAAAAAGAAGTAATGATGAGTTCCGTCTGCATTGTAGCGATGAACCCGCAAAAAATGTCCAAATTTAGAGAGGGGACACAGAATGCTTCCAAAGAAAAAGACATTGTTTTTTAGCTTTGAGCACCACAAGCAGAGTGCCATATACTTCCATTATATTTGAGAGAAGGCAGACATCTATATGGCCAATAACCTTAACATATGGCTACTCCCACCAAAACAATCTTGACTAATAAATAAAGCAGTACAGGCAAGAGGAAAACATGTGCTTTTGATTGGGAGGTTGAACTGTCCCTTTAAATTTCTGCAGTGACCCTCAAAAAAAAGAATAGATCCCCAAGTATAGCTTTCAAGTCCTTCATCTCAAGAACCTAGCTCCCACATCATCAATGATGTAAAACATGTGAGTAAGAGTGCTGAAGTTCATGTCAAAACTAGAAGGGCATTTGGAGAATGCAAACCTCCGCCAAGGCCAAGAGCGCTATCTTCCAATGTTGTTGAAAATAAAGAAATAATTCAATAATTTCACAAGTTCTTCCTTGACCCATGCTACACACTTCACCAGGTTTCATGAAAATCGAGGCAGTAGTTTTTACATAGTCCTGCTGACAAACCCAAAACAGAACCCCCTTGGCCAAGGTAATATAAGTTTGAAAGTTCACACTAGCTGTATCTACTGCAAAGATCTATCTACAAATATTTCAGTTAATGCCTTCCCTGCCTCGGTGTTCACCAGTACAACCTCCTTTAAACAGGTAAATAGTGCCAGGCGCACATCATTAAAGCTAATTAAATCACAGATTACAAGGAAAGGGTGTGTAAGCAAAAGGTATAGAATCACTAAATGCAAAATATACTGTTTTATCCATAAATCAGAGAAATTAGAGTGCTATCTGGTGGGCCATTCCTGACTGTACTTTTCTTTCTGTTAACATCAGAAGACAGCAGGTTTGTCACATAAAGAGACAGTAAAACATATATACTGTATGTGAGGTATCAAGGGTAACTACCGTTTCTCTCCTGTTAGAGACTCACACTGTGAGGGAAGGTCACACTAATTAAACTGCAGTCTCTGCAACTTATTAAAATACTGCCAACTGCACACTAGAGCTCTGTGAGGGAGGGAAACAGAGACGAACCTGAGTGATCCAAATGTATTTAAACGTGCGTGTGTGTGTGTGTGTGTGTGTGTGTGTGTGTGTGTGTGTGTGTGTGTGTGTGTGTGTGTGTTTGTGATGTGTGGAGTGCTTTACTCTGCCTTAATAGTTGTTTACTAAAATGCACTTCAAGTATTATAAATAAAAGTACCCAATGCAGAAAAGTATTTTAAAAAAACCAAGCAACACACATCCCAAAATATAAACCCTAAAAAGTTTAGACAAAAAACTAAAACATACCTCAAAACTCAAAAGTTCTAAAAAATAAGAAAAACATATCCAAAAAGTCAAAATTATAAAAACGAAAAAACACCCCAAACTTAAAACATTTAAAAAGGAAAAAAAAAACCCATAAAAATAACTCTAAATTACAAACAAAACGACAGAAAAAACCATTCCCCAAAACATAAAATCTTTTATAATATAGAAGAAGGCTTAAACGTTTATGAAAATAGTTGGCAGTTAATTTTCCGTGAATCGACTGAATTAATTCTTCAACTCCCTGTTGCAGTTGTACTTATGTAAACTCTTTGGCAATTTAATTTATCACAAAACATTAGATTTTATAAACTCTTCTTATGTTTTTATACAAAAATCTTAATTTGTAGAAAAACAAAACTGTTAGATGTAGTGAAGAAAGAAGTACAACATTCCCTCTGAAAACTAGTGCAGTAAAAGTATAAAGTAGCGTGGAAGGAAAATACTCAAGTAAAGTACCCTAAATTCATACTTAATTACAGTACATGAATTAATGTATGTAGTTACATCCGACCACTGGTGCTTTAAGTGGTAATTTTTAACCTAATCAAATTTTGTTTGATTGTTCCAAAAATTATTTCACATTTCTATTAAGTAATATATGGGATATGCTTTTAGAAAAATGTATTACAGGATGTCTGAACACTGCCAGGTTACTGCCCCTCGTCTGGATCTGTGTGTCCATCCTGTATGTGTGTGTGTGTTTGGTGCAGTTGACCTGAGCATCCAGATTGTGGGCTGAAGCTCAACAAGATCTTGTCTTCCTGCCAAACACACAGAGGGGAAGGAGGGCGACGGATGGAGAGAGGACAGATTTGGCCGATCCTGCCTGCCTTATCACCTGCGTCATGATTCCTGAAGCTTACACGAAGGGAAAATTATACACTGCTCGACTCAACTGAGGAAAGAAAAAGTCTCTGAATAATGAAATAAGAGCTTTTTCACAACAGATACGCTGACATGTCACAGCAAGGAAAGCACAGGTGGAATTCATAACATTTACGATGGCTGCAATGCAGGTCGGGGAGGTCACACTGTCAGGGCTTACTAGGACACTTCATGAGACTAAGCCATCGGTATTAATGGTATTTATTCCACCTATGCTTTTCCTGCAATGATACATCCCAAGTCCTCAGTGAAAAAGACTGCTATGTTTAACATTTACCAGTTTTAAAGGTACAATGGAAACACACATCTACATGTTAACAATGTTGTTCATATCTTTTAATTAATCTAAAATTATGTTATTAAACAGTGTTTTGGAATAGAATCTAAGAGCAGATTTCATTTTCTCTATTTAGTGAGGACCAACAGAGATGCGGTAGCCTCTCTTATTAATCACTTGGCAAAGAAACTTAATTTAATCACTATGTTCTTTCCAAATAGCCTTATGCACGATGAGGCAAAGTGGCCGTATATGCAGCATTGATAAGATAACATAAGATAAGATACGATATGATACGATACGATACGATACGATACGATACGATACGATACGATACGATACGATACGATACGATACGATACGATACGATACAATACGATACGATACGATACGATGCGATGCCATGCGATGCGATGTGATGCGATACAATACGATACCATATACTTCATTGGCTATGTAGGGTCTGGGTCTTGGACTCAGATAGCACACCCAGAAACATATGTACCAAACAGCACTAGCTGTACCCAATCACGCCAATAAATTGCACATAATCCATATTGCACATGCAAAATATTGCACATACAATGCACATAACACATACAGCCAACTATTGCACAATCCCTACAGCCTCCCTACAGATTAATAAGTAATTTTTTTAAAATTATTACTGTATTTCTATTTTACATTTCTTTACATACTCAACACATTTTGCATACTTAATTTTACTCAATCATATATTTTTTTAATACTTAGATACTAATGCTAATTTCTACTTTCTGATTCATACAGAAATTTCTCAATTTATAGCTTGATATTTTGGTTTTTTTTTAATGCATACACAAACAAATTTCTGAAAATGGCAAGTGACTGTACAGAAATGTAGTTTTATGTTTGCCCAGCTGCATATTTCCGAAATGTAGAACTCTTTCTTTAAGTTTAGGCTAGTAAAACTACTTAGTTAAGGCAAACAAAATCCCAATTTTCCCTTATTTGCATTAGAATAACAGCATACATACATCCATCTTTGCTCGAGAGTCACTGTTTGCACAACCACAAGAGATCTTTTTAAATATTTGAACAAATACTGTTGTTTCCTGGCGAAGACATGTTCAACAGACAAAGAAAATTCTGCAATGAGCAGACCTTGGAAATTGGCAGAGAACATCAGCTGATGCCAGCTTCTTTTTGAAACCATCTTCAAACCTTCATATCAGTCAAAAGCTCATGTAATCTGTTTTATCGAAGTGGGAGAACATTCGGACAGACAGCTGCTGTCTTTTTCCAGCTGCAGTCAGACAATAAAAGGCGGAGAATCAATACTGCAGTGTTTGTTAAGAAAGCCCGGTCAAAACAGCTCCATTTCCTGTTTTGAGACTCTACTGCTTGACTGTTGGTATGTTTCGATCACTGTGATTTATATTATCAGGGAGACTGGGAGGAAATCTCATAAAGAATGAAAAAGTTAAAGTCATAAACACTCCCAGTTCACTTCAACTCATTTCCTGTTAACAGATTTCCTAATTTTAAAGTATATAATGAATCTGCTGTCTTAATTATACTGCTGGAGATATAAAATTATAGGGTGCTTAGAAACCTTTTATCATTTATTATACATGATGATGATGATGAGAGGGAGGAGGATCACAAGACTTGAATCAATGCTCCAACATATCAGACGATGAAGTGATATTTTCCCAGTGATCACCTCTAAAGAATTAAAGTGTTTTCACACACAAGCTGCTGCCTGAGAAGAAACACTGGGTCAAAATCTATTTCATGTATTTTCTTGCAGACATTGACACAATTTTCTCAGGAGCCCCGGTTATTCTGGAGGGGTCTGCATGTTACATAACAATGCTAATGCAGAGTAAATCCACTGAGAGTTCACTGACTGGTGCTGTACTAATGTGTATGTTAATGTGGTCTAAATATCTGCTTATAGTCAGGCTCCATAAGGAACAAATGATCTCCTATTGAGAGCAATCCTATGAAAGGCAAATAGGAAGTCAACATGGACAAATTTATACAAATATTTACTGACTGATTTCACTGCTGCCACAACTAAGGAGTCTTTTCATGATCTTTTTTTTTTTTTGCTTTTAAAATTTGTAATTTAGAATATAAAACCTGAGACAATTTGGAAAAAAGGACGCATCATTGTTTGCTTTGTTGCTTCAAACACCAAAGACATTAAATTCAAAACAAGGTACAATGAAGAAACACAGCAGCTCATAAAGCTGGAACAAGCTGTGTTTGACAATTTGGCAAAACAAACATTTCAAACAATTAATCATATATTACAAAATGTGTTGATCAAACAATAAAATAGTCGATTAACCAACTACTCTTTTAACACTAGATTTAACTTTTATTAACTGATCAAAAGCAGATTTTACAAAACATGAAAGGATAATTTCAACAACATATCTTTTTAGATTAAAGTGAGAAACTAATTTGACGTGCATTGATTTTTTGGGGGGACAACCATAAACACAAAAATGAAAATAGGTTAAAAAAGAGGTTTAATAAAGAGAGTTTAATAAAGAGCAAGACTAAATCTAAAGTACCTTTTCCACTGGACAAAAAACAACTTACACCAACTTACATCAAGCTTTTGTATTTCGCGGGAAAGGTTCCTTTTTAACGCAACCACAAATTCTGTCTGTCTCCGTCCAGCGCTTGAACATTGCTTTAAATTAGTCTGCACCAAGTTTGAAAGAGAGACTGATTAGTTAACAGATATAAAAAAGGAGGAACCACTGTAACATTTTCACTGGCCTCCTTGCTGCTTTTGGTTGTTTACTAAGCTTTATTTCAGCAGGTTTTTGACGTGGAATGTGACACACCAATAAAACAATCAGAAAGATTAATCGTCCACTGCAGAGCTGCGTATATTGCTCTGTACTACAGGCAATGGGAGTGTTTTTTGTTTTTTTTTAAACTCTGCATATATGCACCAATTTTGGTTGAAAGGGTATAAGCTTAGTTTGTTGTTAACTAAATCCTCATGTACTGATTTGTAGCAGGAAAAGGTTTACCATCTCAGTTTAGTGTGTTAGGATGCTAATATTTGCTGATCATCACTGAGCACAAGCACAGCTCAGGCTGATGGAAATTATTCTGCAGGTAAACCAAACTGTTAGCTAGGTCTCTAGAAATGTATACTCCATGCCTCAGTGAGACCGCCTGTTTCTAAAAATGGTTAATAAAGTAAAAATGAAAGGTTTGAAATGACAGTGCTGCTAGAGGGAAAGTCAGAGGGTCTCCAGTCTCAGTTGGAATTATCCTCTGGGAACTATGAATATCAGGACAAAATTTTGCACAACTATGTAGTTGACATAAGGATATTGAATGGCTTCTAATGACATGAGACAAAACGTTGGGTGATCATAGTAGTTATGATTCATCCTTAAACTACTAATCAAGCCAACAGTTAAAACATAAAAATCAAAACTGTCAACCTCACAAGACACCCACAGGATGAGGATGCACTAAAGCAAATAATATAAATGTTATATAAAATAAAACTATTCCTTAACTCAGTTCCTGCATGTATTTCTGCAACAGTATTGTGCACATAGTGAGCAGCATTACGCTATTAATTATCCATAACACACCATACATTTACGGTATTTGGTGGCGCACTCGCTGACCGGCTGAGCAGCCGTCTGTGAGCGTCTTGGAAGAAAAAGGGAGCGAGATGGAGAAATGTGTTTCTGTCTCTGCACAACAAAAGGGAACCCATCTGGAGGAGAGGGCAGAGCAGATAGCGTGGCAGTCCGACATGTTGCCGTGGCAACGTGGCGAGGGTGGGATGTAGCAGGAGGGAGCCAGGGAGGGTGGAGGAAGAAAGGCGAGGAGTGGGGCTGGGGGGGTACGACTAAACACACTGTATCTTGCATCTGGCTGCTGATGAAGATGCTTTTTTTAGGTTCAACGAGAAAAAATGGTGAAAAATAAACAGAAGGGAGCTGATTTTTGATGATGATTTCTGTAAATATTTATTCAAATTCTGGGATCGTGTTGTGTTTCTATAGAATGATTAATGAATACTGCCGATTCAATGTTACTGCAGAGTTCATCTTTAAACAAAAAGATGAATCACAAGCTGCCGTTTTCCAGATACTGACATCATAAAAACTGCCCTGCCAGTATTGTCTCTGGTGAACAATGATGAAGTGACTAAATTGAAAGCAAGTAAGAGGAGAGATAAGGGGGAAGGGGAGGATGATGATGTTGTGAAAGAGAGAGTGGGGGGAGGGTAAAGAAAACAAAAGTCAAAGGGGTGGGGAGGCCAGAGGGGACCAAGGAGGAGGAGGAGGAAGAGAAGGAGGAGGAGGAGGAGAGTGAGAACCAGAAAAGGACGCCTGAATTAACCACTTTATTGATGCTCTTTTAAATCAATGTTGAGTCATCTACCGTTTCAGCTCTAAAAGGAAAATGACATTCTTTCTCTACAGTGTATTTCTCCAGTCAACGAGTTCTGTTCCTTTCTTACTTTCTCATTAAACACATGGACGACAAAGTGGAATTGGAGGTCTAAGAAAAGGTCAAGATGTCTGAGAAGAGGATATTACATAATTACAAAAGGAAAAGTGTTAATTAAGGAAAAGTCTGGCACACTTTTTTTGTTATTAGATTGACAAGTTTTTAAATCCAACAAACATGAAATTGGAAAAAATCAAGAGAACATCAATGTCATTATGTTCATCCTCAGGGGAGCATGGATGCCTAGAGCAAATGTGATGGCATTGATGCAGTAACAGCAGAGATATTTCACTCTGGACCAGCAACACATTACCATCATCATTTTCCTTGACCAGAAGTGCGAACCGTGACAACATCAATGGATGTGACATATTCTACCGGTTGGAAATGGACAGTAACGCTGTCCATGTTAGAGTAACATGCAGTTGTCTTATCAACAGTTTTGCTTGTTTTTTAGATAAAAATAAATAGCTATACTAACAGAACAAAAGTTTGCAGGTTATCTATGCAATCTGGGATTGTGCTGCTTTGGTTTACTGACATTGTGCATTGTGCAACGCCTTCCATAGATATCACATCCTTGATTACAACAGTTGCACTCAAAACTGGTGAAAATGCAGGCTGGTCCACAAGACAGCACCCAGGTTCCAGTAATCACTAAGGGAACCAGTTCAAGAACCAGAGCTAATTTGTTGGAAAAGGGAGTAAGAGAGCAAAAGAGATGCAACGCGCAACTCCTGAAAATTGTGACTATGCAGCAGGCACACCAGAAATTTAATTGGACATCACAACAGCCGTCCCCAATAGACTCAAATAGAAAGACAACACTGAAGCATGATTCTGAAAAGAGCAATAATACATTTTTCCTGCACTTCACAATATGCACTTTTCGTCAGCCTCAAAAACTGATATTTTTCATGATGCACCAGAGCTGATTATACATATTGATCCACTGCAAAACAACAGAATAGAACCAGACTTGATAAGATTTAATATAATTTTAATTCAGCTTGTGTCTCCTGGACGAGTCTTGTGAAGTACACATCTTTTTTATTTATATATATCACAGTGATGACTGACTCTAATTGACTCCAACTTGACATTGTTTTGCTTTAATGATCTAATTAAGGCTGTCCTCCTGTTTGAAAAAAGTACAGGAACACAACTGCTATTGTCAGCCCAGCAAGAAGTCTCATATGTTTGACTTTCCCATGAACTCCTGAACACAACATTAAGAGTTTGGCCACAACATTAAGCGTCTAATGGAGAAAATCCCAGATCCAGATCACCAACAAAATCTAATCTACTGATTCCCACATTTAGGTCCACGTGTCACCAAATTTGAGTCAAATCCTGCCAACAGACAGACAGATGTAAGAATTGTCATCATTGAGACATTAAAAGCTTTAAATGCAGGTTACATGCATGAAGCTGCAGGGTGAAGCGCACGGCTTGTCAGTCAGTTAACGGTCAGAGATTCAGGACAGCTCATTCATTACTGAGTGGCAGGTAACTGATCTGAGGTCAGATGGTGTCAGGCAGTCACTGATCACCTTAATGAGGTGATTCACATCACTGACCTCAGACACAAGACATCTATCAGGAGGTTGTTCAAGTCCACCTCCAGCATGTTCAAACAGCTTACATATTAACAGTAATAAGAAACACTGCAAATTCAAGCTGTAAGTATAAAAATGGAAATAAAAAAAATCTTTATAAAAGGAATTTAAAAAGACAATATATTCTTCCTTCTAATCTGTTAACCCTTAGAAACCTAAACAAACAAAAAATGAGTAAAAAGTTGCATAGAAGAAAAGCCCAAAACAAACGAGAATATAACTAGACAATGTATTTTCTTTGACATAATTTTAAGTATAAAAGAATGATATTTATGAATATCATTTTCTTGACATTTTTTTGTATTTTTTTGGATTATTTTCTAATAATCCTCTCCTAAACATTTTTTCAGACAAGATTTCTTGCATATTGTGGGACACCTACCAAGTTGGTCATTGTCCCCCCCCGCCCCTATGTTTTCAAATGAAATCAAACCTATGTGCTCAGTTTTCAAAGGGTCATATAGATTGCAAAAGGTTTCTGAAAAAACTGATGTCAATTCAGGTTTGAAGAGATCAAGAATGTATTTACTGATAAATGTTTAGGTGTGTTTTTCTATTCTCTGCCTTTATTAATATAGTGAGGTTGGTTATTGATCTCCTACGCCTTAAACACCTCTTTATGCAAAAGCTGTAACATTAAAAATAGCTGCAACATCTTTGCCAGATCATATTTTCTTATACATAACTTTGGAAATTGTTTTGAGAAGAACAACCCAAAAGCAGGTTTTGCAGACTTGAAACTTTAATCCCTGTGTAACATTGTAATCCTTGAGGATTATGACTGGATGGGTTTGAATTCCATACCGCACACTGTCTCACCTCTTGTGTTTCCACACACTCTTTCATATAATCTCTTGTATGAGAGTGGAAAAAAATGTAAGTGGAAATGTGCTTTTCACACAACTGGGAAATCACGCCACAACACATGCTTCATGCATGTGTTGTGGCGTGATGTATCAAACAAGAATAAACAATATAAGCATTTAATTTGGTTTGTACAACACTTAAATTAAGAGCAGGATTCTGTAACTCGAGAGCAACCGAATACGTGCACAAAATTCGCAAAGATATTCATGATCCCCAGAGGATGATTCCTAAAGCTGCACAGAAACTATTTGTGATTTTGGCCCCAAACTGGCCATATCCTGTTTTATAACTGGGACGAATTTCTGCTAGATCTTCTTTTGTTTCATATGCAGTTCAAGGTTACAATCTTGCGATTGCGATAAAAAACAAATTTGGGCTGATCTGCTGAACAAAACTTCAGTCCTAGATTAGCATCTATCAAGATTTATAAAACTGATGGGTATATGATTTACCAAGAATATTCTAATTCCCCAGATGATGAACCATTTCTATTTCCAAGAGCTTTCTACCAGGACCAAACTCACATTAAAATGCCACTTTTGTATAAAAAAAAATTAAAAATCTAATGGACATGTTGCCATGCTACCATGCTGATGAACTAACAGCTCATGCAATATTCAAAACAAATGGAACAATTTAAGCATCATTGCTGTTGAGGCTAAATAGAGCATACATGTTACTCCTCATCTCTTTCCCCCCATTTCCTGTCTGCATCTTGACTATATAAAAAAGCACCAAAAATAATCCAAAGATAAAACAACAATAAACAAATGAACAAAAATCTGATGCATATTTAGGAGTGTAATAACTATTGATCCCTCTAGGGGCCGCCAGCAGGGATCCTGACTGTCAGTCTTTCTTCTGCTTTGATCTGTGCAGCATACTGTGCTACAAACTTGGATCCCAAGGCATGCGGCTTACATGCTATTTATGTTTGCTCAAAACCAACACTGTCAGGGTTGCCATGACAAAGAGTAAATCACAATTGAAGCAGTTTGAGCAGCATTAACATGGAGGACGAGACAAAAAAAGGCAAACAGATGACTCAATACAGGCGGAGCTGGAAGATAAATAGCAAACCAAAGAGGATTTTGACTTCTTACATTGCAAAAAAGCAATTCAAAAAATGTCAGGGTATCTTACTTTAGGATGTTTAGGTCTGATTTTCCCTCATTGAGAATAAATAATATTGCCACACACAATTTGAAATAGATTAACTTATTTGAAGGTAACTGGTCGTGATTTGTCACTGTTACACTGTCAATCTCTTCTTCAGCTGATAAGAAACAGGTGAAAACAGACTGCACACTACAATCCCAAATATGTAGATATACAGCAAGAAAAAGATGACTCTGCTTATTTCAAGAGTTAAACTAATCTTAATAAAGCTATACCACACAAAACATAGGGGATAATCGTATATTTAAATAAAATATGTCTGTTTTTCAGCGTATTTGCTATTATTTGTCACAAGCTGTCAGTTTATTAGACATCAGATAATCCAGAACTGAGCACAATGAAAAATCTCTGGAAACAAAGAGAAAGAAGGCCAGCAGCAGCAGATATAAAGTTGCTGATGCACACAGACGTTAACGGATTGATGCGTTCAGTGTAAATCAGCCATCAAACTACATCGAACTCTCATGCAGAGGAAACTATACTGCCCTTCCCTGCAGGTGAGTCTGACTCAGCTGCTTTTAAACACTTACTGATTTCTTTACATTTGTAACCAGACCTGCACCGACAGAAGTGATTCAGTGTGGCTGTTTAACAATATGTAGAGCTCAGTGTGCAGCTCTACTATTTTCACGTATTGTCGACAGGATGAAACACAAATGTTGAATGTATTTATTTATTCATTTATAGAAATGCAAACAATGTGATGTTTATATTAAATTTTCAGCCCCAATCCCTGGTTAAACTTTTGAATTGAGGTTAAAACTAAATATTTATATATATTACTAGAAAAGAGCACTCAGTAGACATCTCTGCCAGGCGACTGCACAAGCTGATTTCAGCCGCTCTGAACAGTTTTTGTAATTCTGTTTAACTGCATAGCATGCTTACTTACTTGGGGTAGAAGCACTAATATCAAAGAAAAATGACCAAATTAGCAAAATCTGCACGTCTACAAAATTGGACAGGCAAAACAATTTGCTTCTAAAGCACCAGCAGTGTGGTATGAAGCTGTGTGGAGGACAGAACGAAACTGGGTCGCAGGCAGAATGGGGAGAGGTGTACCCAGTGGAATTGTCCCTCTGAGCTCCATGAAAATCAAGATGGTGGTGAAGATAAAAAAAAAAAGCTGAAGACTTATTCATCTCATGTTCAGTGAATCATAACAAATCAAGTTTGGAATCAGAGATTTTTCTTGCTATTGTTAAAGTAGAGACTGGCATTAGTATATATTTTCACCATTTTGACATTTCCAACAACTGCCACGAAAATATTAAAACCAACAATGCACTTGTCAATCTCGAAGAATTTTCTGATTTCTTAGCCCCAAGCCTATTGGATCCTGAAGACATAAATCTTTAAAACATAATTAGTGAAAAAAAAGGTAAATAATTTCCTAAAACAGCTAAGCGCTGTAGTTTTTAGCAAATGTTACTCAAACATGAGAAAACAGTGCATTTGTTGGGGACTATTTTGAGCGGCGGATTAATCCACATTTATTGCTCTATTTAGTATTTGGGGCAGCAGGAAGGTGTATGTGGGATTGAGTTAAAAAAACAACAAAACTACAGTGTGTGTGTTCATCATAATGTCTTTCAGTGCGACAGCGTGGCTCACTGAGTGTTTATAATAGTTTCTGGGAAACGGGGGCTCAATGACATAGTAGAAGAAAAAATATATGACTTTGATATACACACAATACTTGTTGGTAGAATCAATTAATTGTTTGGTATTTTCATGTAATTTGTTGACCATTAGGAAAATAAATATCATTACAACCTTAAAAATGTGTTTTCTCATCCAGAGGGAAAAAGATTAATCCTTGATGATTTTATTCATGTGGTTTTTGCATTTTATTTGTCAAATCAAATCAATAAATCACCCTATTGCCATTCTTCCTTCTGTTTTCTCCACCAAATGATGAGCAGCCATTTGTGTGAACGGTTGCACAGTTGGGAATGACTCAGGGCTCAGCTAATAGCTCCCATCAATAATTCAGGCTCTAATTTGTGTCTGGAGAGCCGTCAGAAATGTGTTATATATGGACTCGTCACAGTGATGCACTGGCTGGCGTCTACAGTTTGTTCCCTCAGTCTATAAAAACGGTGAAAGATTCTTCCCAACATACCAACACAACTCCGTGCTGACACTGCCAAAAAGTTATGTTTTAAAAAAGTGAAAGTGGAAAAAAGTATCAAAGTATCCTGCTTATGCCAGGTTCACACTGGGTGCAGAAACACCATCGTCGCAGGAAGGCCTTGCTGTTCACAACAGAAGGGCATTTCTCCATGCTGCTCAGCTAGTGATCTTGCCCCTGTGCTCTTTTCTAATCACACGTAGAGCTCCGTCTCTGTCTGTTTGTGTGTGCTCGTCTCTTTTGCTCTCTATTTAGACACAACTGACAAATATGTGGAATAAGTAAGTGTGTTCTATCATTCATAGGATAACTTTATCATTGATAATATATGTTCTTCATGTTGATCATAATTGATCATCAGTCTCTTTTCTTGCCAGATTCATGCATGGAAAACAGACCAGAAGCCAAAACTATTGCTGCAGAGATAGGCACCGTGGTGCAACCAGTGTGAACAGCCCAATTGGTTAACATGGGCGCCAAAAGGAAGCTGGCAGCGCTCCACGGAACAGCAGCGTGCTGTTAACCAGCTTGTGTAGAAAAATCCTAGTTATTGAAATCTTACTCTGTAGTAGAGGACAAACTAAAAGAAAGTACTTTACTCACACTGATTACCTTTGGTTCTGTTATTGTAATTCATTATCTAGAAAATTTCAAAATACAAGTAGTTGTAGTCACTGATCATTAGACTTGAAGTACATTTCTACACTGATTTCCACAAAAAAATTGAAGGCAACACACTGTAGCAGATTGCTAAAAATCCACATTCCCTAAATAAAAATCTCATTGTCCAGAAACATGAGTCCAGCCATGTGTTTTTGTTTGTTTGTTTGTTTTAGGGTTTTTAGTAATGGCACTTGACTATATGTGTAGCATGAACACTTAAATTGTAGAATGAATGACAGAAGTAACACTGAGCCAATGAAAAATTTCCCGAAGGGGATGATGAAATATATTTTATTAAAATATAGCATTTCATATTGTATCATATTATATCATTTCATATTGTTTTGTAATGTACTGTATTATATTGTACTGTATTGTATTGTATCGTTTAAGTTTGTATCAAATTGTTTCATATTGTATCCCATCACATTGTGTTATATTGTATCATATAGTATCATAAAGTATCAAATTATATTGTATTGTATGGCCTTATTTTATATTGTATATATAACATCAAATGTAGTTACACTGAGCCCATGAAAAAATATCGTATTGTATAATACCATATCATATCATATTGTACCGTATCGTATCGTATCGCATCGCATCGCATCGTATCGTATCGCATCGCATCGCATCGCATCGCACCGCATCGTATTGTATCACATCACATTGGATTGCATTCCATCATATGATAACATGGCATATCACATCATATCATATGCTAACATAGTGTAGCTTTGTGTACTTGACAGTTTTTGAAATTTCATTGGGTCCAAAATTAGTAATACTATTAGACATTCAGCTTTACTGTTTGACCTTCACAACAGTAAAAAGGTTCTATACATGCCCAATTTATGGTCAAATTTTATTAAGAAATGATAACATTTATGTTGTGTTTGTGAGGTAGCTTCAAATGTAAAGTTAAAGATAAAATCCACAAGAAATTCCGACAGTGAATTATAAATTATAATCACTCTCTTTACCCTCATTGATTTCCTCCTCTCATTTTGTCAGCTTTAACGTAGAATTATGGGAAGTAAATTCCGTATAAAATTCAAGGACTGCAACTTTGACAGCTTGGCATCCATCACAAGCACATCAGATAATCTTTTAGGCCATGCTGCATCTTACTCAACACTTCCCTCCAGAAACACTTCCCCTTAGATTTCACTTTGACTAATGGAGCCCAACACAAATTGGCAGATGATTCACAAGGATGTTGAGAAAGCAATAACACCACCACACACACACGCACACACACAAAACATTTCCCTTCAGGATAGGCTTGTTACCAAAAAACAGCTGTACACTTTTCTCCTGCAACACATTTCTGTATCAACGGTGAAGGTACCCTGACAATGCAGAGAAGTATTTCATTTTTAAGGATATCAAAAATCCACACAAATCCAAATGAGCTCTGTCACGTCTGATCTCTCTGCTCTCTATATGTCACGTAAGAAAAACTGGACTTTTATTGGGGAAAGTAAAAGCTAAAGAAAACCAAACTGACAACCACAAAAAATTACTTTTTTGCATCAGCACCTGCCAAACGAGCCTTGAAAAAACACACCCAGCAGTGTGTAATCAGAATGGAAATATCGTTATTCTCTTTAACAAGCTCACGGCTTTAACACAGTGCTTGGCTTGCTATTAAGTGGAACATTTTGGGTGCAGAGTGGATGCTAAAGGTTTGTTCTGCCACTGGCACAAAAGGAAATAAGGCCCAAAATATAGCTTTTCCTTCAGCTCTTACAGGAAACATACAATAGCTCCTCTCAGGGACAAGACTGCAGATTTCTAGATACTAAGATAATACTTGAAAAATGTATAGTGTAGAGCTGCAACTACTATTTATCTTCAAGGTCAGTTCATCTGTCAAATGTATTTTCCAAACACTGACATGTTCTTTAGTCAATACATTTTTTTTTGGTTTCCAAAGACCAAAGTGACCTCTTCAGAGCACTTGTTTTGGCTGACCAACAATCCAAAACCCAAAAGACAATTGATTAAATTTAACATAAAACTTATAGCTATGAGAGCAGTAAATTCTCTGCTTTGAGAAGCTGGAACCAAGACGCAACCTCTAAAAAAATGCAGTTCATTGAATGACCACGTGAGGCTGGCTCCAAAACAGAACACATTTGACAAACATCTGTGTTTGATTGAAATGTTGCACCATTAAAAGGTAGAAGGAGATTTTAATACAGAGTGCAGATCTTCTGTTTTATTCTTGCTGTCTTGATTCTTTAGTTAGTTTTGTTGATCCAGCACCTGTAAAAGTTTTTTGCATGTGCATGCCCTCCACCTTGCTTGCTCCAAAATGTATTTACCGCCTGGTACAAAAAAATGGTTTTGGTCTCTATAGCTAATTTCAATATGCCGAACTCAAAGCTTCAAAACGGTCCACAAACCAAAGGGTGACATCATGGTGGCTTAGTCGATTATTTATTCAGTCTATGGCTGGAACCAACTACTGTTCAGATTGGTGGTAGACTGATTTTTGGAGAAGGAATGAACTAATCCATTACTGTAATTAACTAGTTCCCTCAGACTGAGTACATTATACTGTAGAGTGACATAAATTCATTGAATGAGAAAAAACACTAATACAATTGCAGATGTTTTTCTTCTTTTACTTCAGTAAAATTGTGATGTGTAAAACCTTTTAAAATGTCTTTTATATGCTAACTGCTGACACTCTTTTAAAAGCAGTCTTCATACCCAAATAACAAAATGCACTGTTTGTGACTTCTGAAAATAAGTTTTGGTTA
Organism: Plectropomus leopardus; assembly: GCF_026936395.1. NCBI lineage: Eukaryota > Metazoa > Chordata > Actinopteri > Perciformes > Serranidae > Plectropomus > Plectropomus leopardus. Next base: position 24,438,700 of record NC_142191.1, read on the forward strand.
AGTTTAGGTACCTAAAACTAAAGCACACACTCCAGTATCAAACTCCCACACTTTGGACACAACCGAACAGAATCCCAGAACTAACTGGTTATTGGTCTGATGCTGATAAGCCTCTGGAGACTATGGCCAAAATTTGAGAAGATCCGGTGTAACAAGCAGATATCTGGGCTGAGATTTCGCCCTCAGTGTGTCGATGATTTTGGCTAATCTCAAACAGATATCTGCATATACTGTATATGCTGATAAATGTATATAAATAACTAAAATATGGCTTAAATCCCATCAGACGATAGACACATGGACTGTTTATCTGCTGCTCAGACATGATTGGTCAGCTCAGACTACAAACAAAACCCAGAATCTTGTCCTAATCTCTACAGATTCTGCATTCATAAACCAATACCTGTTCACAGAGATTAAACCAACCATAACATCTCCACCATCAACAAAGCTTTCTAAGCGCTGAGTGTCTTACCTGCAGCCCCTCGATGGCCAGCCGCAGCATGCTGGGAGTCAGTTTGGACGCTTGCTTGAAGGTGAAGTTACTCCAGTCGATGATGAGGATGAAGCCGTTGACCTGCAGCTCCGGATCTTCTATCATAGACTCTAATGACAGCAGGATCGCCCTCAGTATGTCCACAAATGTGTATCTGAAGAACAAGATTTTTTTGTTTGTTGAGCACTGGAGGGAATATAAGAGCATTTATGTCATTCAACAAAACAGTAATTACAGCTAGATCAGTTGCTCGATATTAGTTTATGCAGATATATTGTAATAGTGTAGATGCAAAGTCATAAACTGCAGTACAAAAATGAAAAATTCAGTTTGAAGTTATTTAAAAAACAGTTTCAACATTACATAATTTGTCCACCAGAGAGCACTGATCTTTCCTGCGAAACAAGTATCTTACTCAAAATTAAAAACAAAATAAAATCTTTATTTGTATCAAGATTTTTTTATGTCATGATGTTATGTTATGTCAGTCAATATATCGTGATCAGATTTTTCACACTCTCAAATACTGACCTAAAAACTTAATATTGGTCAGGCTATAAAAATAATCAGCAACTATACTGATATTTGCTTAATTGTTTCGGTCAGTTTTGAAGCAAAAAAATGTTCAGCATTCTCCCGCCACAGCTTCCCCAATGAGATGATTTGCTATTCTTTATGCTGTATATCGTTTTAAATTGAATATATTTGGAGTTTGGTTGGATAAAACAAGCATTTCTCAAATATCTACTTTAGAACCTACACTAGAAAGGCTAGTGTTTAACAGTCCGATGGCCTTCCCACTGGCACAACTGTCCTGTTTAAGTTAGGGGGTTACTCATACAACACATTGGAAAGCGAAGATTCCTGTGATCCAATTGCTGCAAACCATTTCTAGATAAAGACGCAACAGCAGGTACAATTAACACCTTTCAAACCACCAAACAAGCAAAATAGATAGATAGCTGTTGCATCAGCTCAAATCAGATCCATACCCATAACTTTGGTAAGCCTTGGATAGGTGTTTTAGGGCTAATCTTAAAGTAAGGGTTAGAGATTAATCACAGTTGAATCAGTTCTAAAAGTAACCATTACTTGTAGCCCTTAACAATTGTTCTCATATCGTAAATCTCATTAAAAGAAATGAAAACAGTACCTTTAACTAAGATTTTGGCAGCAGATTTCACTTATAAGCATCCTAAAAATTTGTGCAAGTGCAATTTATTCTTTAACTAGAAGGGAACTTGGAGTGCAGACCTCCACCAAGTCCAGGCTTTATGCAAATCTGAACGTGTAACCACTATATGTCTGCATATAACTCCTTTAAATCTCTAGTGGAGTTTATTGCAGACAGTTCACATTTGGATGTGTGCACAAGTATAAATATAGTTGCATATATAGTATACAGTATATATAGTTGCAAGAAGCCTTGTCACAACTGTGGCAGCATTACAATTGGAACAGGGAGTGGGGGTGGGGGGTAAGAAAATTATCAAAAACTATGGAAAAATGTGCAGAAAAATATATTTAAATTTCAAATAATTGAAAACTGATGTTACATTGCGTTATTTTATGTTACGTTACAGAGAAAATATAGTTATATACGTATATCCCTACTTTTTTAGGCCATTCTCTTGTTTGTTTTTGGTTTCTTATTTTATTTTTGCTTGTTTTTCAGGTAACATTCTTGTAACTTTTTACTAATTTCTTACTGTTTTGGGGCCATGTGCTGTTAAGCTGCTTATTGCCTTCCCCCAATGTTTTTAAAAGAAATCAAACCAATTTAACATGTGCAATGTTAATTGCGCCAAGGGCAAATGCCTGCTCTCATAATGTTAACAAAAATGAAAACTAATTTGTGTTTTCATCATGTAATTTGGATCCACTCCAAAATTTAATGGGTTCTTCCTCAGTTGATGCAACACTCTTCCACCATGTTTCATGACAATTAGGCTTGTTGTTTTCTGTCATCCTGCTGACAAACAGACAAAACCGACAACAGACAACACATAACCTCCATGGTGGTGGTAATTAATAAGATGTTCTTTACAGTCACAAAACAATTGCAGTGAAGCTAATAAGTATCTGCTGGATGTTTTGGTTGCATGTTGTAATTGCTGTCAGCAGTGAATGTGTGGTTGCTGGTGCTACCAGTTGTGCTGCCTCAGTGAATCCTCATGGGTTTTTACTTCGATGATCTATTCAACATTCAGGTTTTGTCCAGTTTGCTACTGTCTGCCTCATTATCATGTCTCCCTCTATCCCATTCTCTAACAAGAAACCTCTTGCCTCCCTGTAGAGACAATATAGTTTGATTAATTGGAAGCTATAGACATAACTCTGAACAACTGCAAGCACAAGATGATTCTACTTCAGAGATATTTAGAATAGCTCTACAAGTATTTCTGAAATTTGTCGAATAGAAGATGACAAGAATAACAAGTGCAACATAAAATAGACTCATGTTCAGAGAGGAGACATTAAGCACTAAATTCACATGCCATTGGAATTAAAACTCCCTGCATCTCATGGCACTTTGCTCCCTATTACATAATAATTTTGTTTTTGTCTACAGAGTGTCTGTTTTCTAGAACAATCATGATAGAGCAAGATGGGTACATTCTTGTATTTTTTAATCAGATACACAACGCTATAATCAGATCGAATAATACGCTGTCTGGATAATCTGATGTCTTTGGATTGAATTATAAAGTGACAGAGAGGTCAAAATGTCAATGAACTCTGGTTACACAAACACTAACCCAATCTGATCCCTATTTTAAAGCCAAATGAAATCATGTCCCTATTTCATGGTCCCTTTTCTACCTTTAACCTTAGCTAGCTCTGATCCAGTCACTGCAGACTGCAGCTGCTTAATGAGGGAGAAAAGACACAGTCAGACTGTCTGAATGAACAGCAACCCAACAGCTGATCTTGATGGTCTAGTGCTCCTGCTACAAAAACAAATGCTGTTTTCCGATTTTTTTCTCATGTGAATGTGTTTTTTTGTGAATCTGGTTGCTGTTATCCTTGAAACATTGTTCGGATAAAATATATGGAAATAATTTGTTGGTGGAACTACTTACAATGACATATGCAGCATGTGACAGCTGGTTCAATGCTTAATTTTGTGTTAATAATGTCAAAACCTGGCCCAAAAATGCTGGCCTAAAAAAATCATTAGAATATGAATTTGTCAAAAATAAAATGTACAGTATATGGTCAAAAGTATGTGAACATGCTGTAAGTTGAAAAATATATATATGTTTTCTTACACCCCTTGAAAGCAAGAAGGCCTTGCAGTATCCCGTAAAGCTTTGGCGACACACAGTAAAAGGTCGGGACCCCGAGGTTTGGAGCAAGTGTTTTAGACGACACTGTGCTTCCAGCTTTGGGGCACATGATAATGCCCCTGTGCATGAAGCCAGGTCCACAAATATTGGTTTTATTTTTTACTTTCTGTTGTTGTTTCTGTCTTTACACAACATCATGGAAGAAGAATTCCTCCTCTTTCACTCTTCCTAGGGTCTCTTTATATCCCCTGTACCAGGTTTTTTTTTCTTTAACTAAATTGAGGCTCTATAGATAGTGGATGTCATATGTTGTTTACATTGTTAAGCCCTTTGAAGCATATTTTGTGATTTTGGCCTATATTAAAAAAAACTCTTTCCAGTTAAAAATGGAAGAACTTAACTGGCCTGCACAGAGACCTGGCCCCAACCCTATCCAACACCTTTGGGCTAAACTGGAAAGCCGACTGTGAGCCAGACTTTATCACCAAGCATCAGTGTTGGACATCACTAGCACACCTGTGACTGAAGGGAAGAAAATCCCTGCAGCCAAGTTCAACATCTGGTGGAAAAATTAAAAAGGGGGAAAAGAAAGAAAAAGAGAACAAGAATAGTGGAGGCTTTCATAGCAGCAGAATAAAGTCTGTGGTCATGTTTGGATGTCCACATACTTTTGGTCATGTGGTGTATTTTGTCCGCACACAACTGATTACACATTTGAAACCTGTGCAAAATTGGCTTGATTTCTTTTTTTAAAAACGGAAAGAAGGAAATGAGCAATAAAAGACCCCAAAATTAGCAAGAAATTAGTCAAAAGCACAAGAATACTCCCTAGAAATTAGTAAATGAATAAATAACAATAAAGAAGAAAATGGCAGAAGAATGATAATGATAAATATAGTTTTCTTCAGCTTTTTTCTTTTATCCCTTGACTTTTTTCTCTAGCTTTTTAAAAGTAATTTTCTAAATCTATACTAATTAAGCATTTTTTACCAAGTTGCTGAATGCCTTTCCCCCCCTTATTTTGTAAAAAGGTTTAAATTGTGAAGGGCGTCTAAAAGCAAACTGTAAAATCTGACAGGTTGATTTAAAAAAAAATGAATAAATAACAATAAAGAAGAAAATGGCAGAAGAATGATAATGATAAATATAGTTTTCTTCAGCTTTTTTCTTTTATCCCTTGACTTTTTTCTCTAGCTTTTTAAAAGTAATTTTCTAAATCTATACTAATTAAGCATTTTTTACCAAGTTGCTGAATGCCTTTCCCCCCCTTATTTTGTAAAAAGGTTTAAATTGTGAAGGGCGTCTAAAAGCAAACTGTAAAATCTGACAGGTTGATTTAAAAAAAAAAAAAAAATCTAGGAACATGATTTCCTTTGAAAATGCAAGTAAAAATAACTATTAATCTTAATTTATGTTTACTTTATATCTAATTGTTACATTCACTTAATATTTTGTTATATTTACTTAATTTTGTGAAGTTGCTGTGACTAAAAAATGACAAGTTTAATCAAACCAATCTTTCTACGTTTTATCAGCTTCTTTAAACCAAGCCTACTGTGCTATATATCTGTATTCTGCTGTTTGTATACTAGTCAGTCATGTTTTTATATTTTTAAACCTGTTAACAAAACATTTGCAGATCTCCTAACATCATCACTGGCAAAATCCTCTTTGTCTTGATCAAGTTAAGTCAGACTAACTTGATTTATTGAAGTTGCCTAACACTCAGAAAGAACAAATTTCACGTCATTTTTTAGTTGCAACAGCTTCTCAAAATGAGGTAAAAACAGCTAGATTTCAAGCAAAGTTTACACTTTGATATAAAGTAAATGTAAATTAAGATGTATAGTTTTATTTAGTTTATCTTTCCAAAATTATTTTAAGTAAGATCAACTTGTCAGATTTTACAGTGCAGCACCAGATAAGTGATGCCACTCAGGGGTTCAAAGGGTTTCCTGTAGTTTTCTGATCCATTTTGTGGTGCTGAATGGACAGCTCCTTGAGCCAGACTCCATTTAACTATAGTGGATTTTAAAACACTGCCTTTATTGTGTATGTGTTGTCTTTATGTGTTTGATCAGATGAGCTAAACACAGACTCCATCCCCATCCCACAGCCTTCCACAGCCCCATCCCTCTGCCTCCGTGTTACCTGCTCTGGTCCCAGTTGGCTGCGAACAGGACCAGTATTTTCCTGCCATATCTGTCCAGATTGGAAAGCACCCCGGGGAACCCGTCCTTCAGAGCCTGCTTGATGCCCGGGTCTGTTGCTTTCAGGTTCTTGAACATGTCCAGGTTCTGCTGTCTGTACTCAAAATACTGTGCCAGCAGCCGAAACGCCTCGAAGTGGTTAAATTTCCTCGCCCGGAGGAATCTGAGGATAAACGCGTCGTCTGTCCTGAGGAAACCGATGTCCGGCCGGGTGATGATCATGTCCCGGACCTCCTGGATGTCCTGGTGTAAAGTCTCCGGGTTTTCCTTCAGCTCCACCTTGGCCTTCTCCAGGGTCTCTGGAGAGAGGCCAGCCTGTAAGTGAGTCATCTTTTGCAACAGCTGTCCCTCCACGGGGGACCACAGCGCACCAGCTTCCAGTGAAACAACTGAATAAATTGTCACCTCCAGCAACAAATGATTCTCTTTATGGTTTCCTGATCAGAAGCTGACTTCAGATGGAGGCCTGCTGCTCTGTAGACGTAATCCACCCTGAACTGGCACTGCTGCTATGATGCTCCTGTGCATTGTCAACATATGGGCCACTTTTACGCACAGAAACATTTCAATGCCATCACAAAGAATTCAACTTTATTGTGATTTTTTTTCCACCATGTAAATCATGACTCAGGTCCCTCCAGGCTTCAGGCGGTACATCCAACCTGCTGATCCGGGCGGCCTGGGCTCGGAGTCGACAAACAGCCCTCCATGTCAAAGCCTCTCCTCTCTTTCTCTCTCTTTCTGTGACACAATGACGACGACAGCATCACCGTCTCCCCGGCGTCGCTCGCGGCGGGCCAGGCAATGCGGCACGACCCTGCAGCACCTACTATATCACCACCACCACCACCATCATCATCATCATCATCTTCCCTCCGCCTTCACAACGCATCTCCATCCGCCGACCGACTGATGCTGCTGGTGCTGCTGCTGGTGCCGCCGACCGCTCCGTCACCGTCAATCGAGGCAGATTTAGCCGCTTCTTTCCGCGTCTACATTCCCGTTTTTTCTAATCACCACTGCTTCTCCTCATCATCCACAATTTTTTATTTTAATTTCACAAAGACTCCCAAAAATAAAGGGGGTATCCGGCAGCACAGGTGTCCCGCGAGGTTTTGCCACCGGTTTCTGGGTTTTGGAAAGGGGTGGGGTGGACTGAGGGGGAATTACCGTCTCCGCTCCTCCTGCTGCTGCTGTTGCTGCCGCCGTCTGTTCGCTGAGAAAGTGACTGACAACAAGAGAGTCTGTGCTCCGGTCGGTGTATGGACGCCACCGGCGAGGGGGGGAAGAGAGGGGAGGAGGTGGTGGGAGGAGGGGGTGGAGAGTAAAGATGAAAAGGCAACAGATATGAAAAGGGATGCAATTGGTGGCAGAAAGATGGAGACTAGCTGTGGAGGCCAAAACACCAAAGTGGAGATGGATGGAGAGAGGATGACAAGAGTGAAGGGAGGAGAGCTATAAGATGAAGGGGTGGAGGGATTAAGATGGAGGTGGACTGGAGGCCTGAGGCAAAATTAGGGGCCTCAATTTCACCCCTTTCCAACCCTGTTTTCCCTTAGAGGATCATGTGTTGGCAGGTTTTTAGCTTCTAAATCATTTCATTTTCACCATTTTAGTGGACCATTTAAACTGCACACTTTGTACATAACTGTGCAAAAATCTTAAACCACCTAAAACTTTGTTATTTTAGCACGGTTATAATAACCATACATATTTATTTCTCAGTAGTCTCTTTACCAAAATGGGACCAGAACATACAGAAACTATCAGTTCAGTTCAGAGCTGTTATTGTCCCTCGAGGGGGAATTTGATTTAAAAATACAATAAACAGGCACATAGGACAACATGTCAGCACATAACCAAACTTGATTAAAAGCAGTCCCGATAAACAGTTAACAGTTGATACAGTATTAAAAATGTAAATATTTCAGAAACTTCAACAGGCTTAAGTTGAACATATTTAGTGTGACTTCCCTCACTTTCCACTTAGCATCACTTAAACTCTCCTGGGCAGACAACGTGAGATTTACAATATTAAACCTCTAGTGTATTAAGACCAGATGCAGTCAAGACATGTCCAAAGCTTAATGTTGACTGTTTGAGCTACCTTTTGTTATGGTTGTATGATTCCACTAAATATTGCACAAAACACTAAATACTGACTTCAGTCTAAAGAAGCCATTTCGTTCTTACATTTTTGGCGTTTTAATGCATACATGTTCTCTGTGTTCTTTGTCTGTATCTCAATAAAGAGACTGAGAAATATATGTATATATACTGTATATCCTAATGCAACTTTGCTAAAACAACAAATCTATGGTGTCTTAGGACTTTTGCAAAGTACTGGAGTTTTACATTTTTGAGTGCATTTGTTACTGTTCTCATGAGCAGACTATGAGACAATAGGCCCCTGGGCACAGATTTGAAGTCATTTAGTGTCTCTTAAAAGGAAGATTTGGGTCTCTTTGTAATAATTTTCTTCCTCTTTTTTTATCCTTTTCATCTCTCCATAGTTTCTGGGTCTCCTAGAAGTCTTTTTTGAGGTATTTTTGTGTCGTTTTGGCTGTTTTGTGTCTCCTCGTAGTTGTTCTGTGTCTCAGTTTGGGTCCTTTGCATCTCTTTGTAATCGTATCTGTCTCTTTCAAGTGTATCTCTTTGAGGTATTTATCTCTTTGTGGTCTTTTTGTTTCTCTTTATGGTCATTATATGTCTCTTTGTGGTATACAGTATTTGTGTCTTTTTTGGCTGTTTTGTGTTTCTTTGTAGTAATTTGACATACCTTTGTAGCTGTTTTGTGTCTCTTCAATCCATTTGCTCCTCTTTGTGGTCTTCTTGCATCTCTTCGAGGTTGCTACATGTTAAGTTGAATGCCATTTGATGAAAGCCGCCTGGGCCTATGTCCTGTTCGTCCGTCCAGTAATACAGCTGTGACAGTTCTTTTTATTTCATCTGTAAGTACAGAAATGCATAATTCACTCAAGACTTACTGAGGTATGAACAAAGTTTATGACCTGTAATTGGCTACATGCAGCCTCCTGTAATCACTGATTTGGTGATCTGTGAGTCAAAAGAGGAAAAGTTATTTTTTGATATTGTTTCAACATCACTGTTTTTTTTTCATTGTACACTTTAAGTAACCCTTAACACTGAAACTGATTTTTAGAAATACTATAAAAGACTAAAGGTCAAAGGCTCTAACACTGTTATCCCATTACAACTACCACCTATCACCTAGAAAGGTTTAATTGACTACCAAAATTTGTATATTATCTAAACTATTTAATCATATTTTTTGTAAATTTTAATTCCATGCTTTGTCTGTATTAAAGCCTTGATCACACTGCTAGAAGAGCATTTTTTTAATCAGAATCTGAAATCCTTTTATTAAGTTTGCGGTAAAGTCCTCCACTGGATGGAGATGGAGGGATACAACGACAAAGGAATTGGAGGAGGGATTAAGAGGAAGTGGAGGGACAAGTGTTTGTAGTCTAAGATGGAAAGATGGAGGGACCAACTATCACCATCATCCTGAAATGGCTCAGTGAGATCATAATTCATACAATAAAACAGGATGATTTATTACAGCAAGTACGCTGGAGTGTAGCTATCTGGATTAAATGGAGGGGCGTATAGATGAATAGATGGGTGGAGGGAGGCGGGTGGGGGTGGCACCTGCTCACTGGTGACCAGGCAGCTGCACTTAAAACATGCTGAATTAATTTCTTTTGTGTCCGCCTACTTATCTCTCTTCGGGTTCACTGTGACTCTCAGCGGCTGAGAGGTGAGCTTTACATGAAGCATGCAGCTTAGTCAGCCTTACTGCTGTCCACAAAATACTATAAAATATTTTACAAACTTGTAACAAACGAACAAAAGAAGTGAGTTTATATGTGCTGGGACAAAATCCTGCAGCTAGACTCTCTTCTCTTCTGTTCTCCATTGTTACGTCCCACTTTTTCGCTTTTACTGCTCTATTTTCTTACTGCTGATGTTCATAAAACTCAGCATCATTCATCAAGTTGAGGCATTATTATTGCTGGATACTGGTCTTTATGAAAAAGGATCAGGTAAAAGATGAATTGATATCGTCTGGTTTTTGTTCTCTTTTTATCATATATGATGCAATATGCTGTTGACCTTTTTTGTACTATTAATTCACCATAAAGAAAGTATAAAGGAAAAAAAATCCATTTGTTTGGCACTTATCAAGCACAAGTGTTATATAGAAGTCAAAACTGCTGGAAAGAAAAGAAGAGATTAGATATAATAATCTAGTAACTTTGGCAACCACAGCTGTAAAAGCAAAATATTCTGTGTGGTTGAAAACCTCTATCAATAGATTCTCTACATTTACATATATAAATCAGTATAAAATTCAAAATAAAGAACCCAGGACAGCTCTTGCAAGTTTCTTTTTTTATAGTATTGAGAGTGTGCAGGGCTTTAAATAAGGAATTAATTCGTCAGTGAACAAATTTCCCACTGAATTAAACACATAAGTAATGACCTCCCACTCACAACAGAGCAGATTCAAGCTCGTTATGATGCTCTGGCCACTTACATTTTGCTTCTCTCCTACATTTTTCTCAATAATTCAAAGACATAAACAGACAATTTATGATGAATATGGGTGTCTGCATATGTCATGCTGCCCATACATTTCTGTTTTTGGGGAAAAAATACACAAGGTTTAGATAATATTTTGTCAGTGGGGGTGGGAAAGGGGCAAATCCTAAATGTAAGGGGGGCTGGAGAGAAAATAAAGGGTTCCCAGGGGAGACAGGGGTCGCAATAATTGCCCCCAGCCCTGATGGGCCGGTGTTGGAGTGAATTAAGTGAATCGTGGACATGCATTGGAAATTACCTCTGGTTTTCAGTGGCGCAGCTGTCACTGTCTGAAGTGCCTCTTTGATTTGGCTTTTAGTCTCTGAGGGGCTGAATGGCTGTTTAACAAAAGATGACTGGACAACTGGAGTTAACATGAGGACATCCAGTGGATTCTGGGAGTCTAAGGCTCTGTTGACTCTGCAGCTGAACTGTCCCGGATCGTCTCCCAAATGTATTTTTCATTTTGTCATTGTTTTATTGTCTGTTACTTACACCATACAGAATTATTTCTGTTATTGCAATACTAGCAAACACAACTGGTGGCCAACATTACTGACTTTAAGGGATTTGCTGCACTCATTTCTTTTTTTTAGGTAGCACAAAGGTATTATGTGAAACTAGACCAACTAAGGCATTCATTGGTACTAACTACATTTGCATAGCTCTCATGTCTTAAACCTCTCACCTCAAGATATCTTAATTACAGGTTTCACAGGTACCCACAAGTCTTCGCTAAACTTGAGAGGGCTTGTTCCCAGTAAATGTTTTGTACCTTGCAATCGATATACTAGGCCCTACTTCTAATTAAAGCTGTTTATTTGTCTTTTAAAGGAAAAGAACTACCGGACTATTTGAAGGACAATGTATCGCCTAACATGTATGGATACATTCATATTCGAAAAGCATTTTTGTGGAGCTCAAAATATTAGAAATCTAAGCAGGTGCACCACAGAAAGAACCAAAAACTAAACCTGTAACCCTCTTTTGTCTATCAGTGTACAGAACCACACACTGAGGCACCATGGCGCCCTCTGCTGGTCACTGGGGTATAAATGCAAAATACTTAAATATTCTTTTGGAGAGGGAAAGATCTTGAGATGATGTACTTTGGTAATTTTGTATGAACAGTATTAGGTCCTGCAACCTATTTGCACATAATTAAATGTGAGGTAATTAAAATTAAAATGAGCACACAGTAATAAATGAACTGTAATGATTAATAACAACCAAAAACTGGTAGAATGTGTGTGAAGTTTAAACAATTCACATCTATGAACCAGAGAGATTAAGCAAAAAGTAAGGAGTCATTTTTTTTTTCAATGTCACGTTCAAAACAAAAGCACATACTGTGCCTTTTGGCAAAAAATTCTGGCAAAGTTTGTTCTATTTTGAGACTGTATAAAGAAAAACAACCGTTTTAAACAATTTGACTTCCTTAATATTATGTCCTCCAACAACTCAACATACCAGTTCATAGCTCTGATACTGTTTTCCACTGACAGGCACCTTTTAATTGACTGAAATAATCTCACACTCCAATACTCAGAGCCAGACAACACTACTGGAGGAACAGCAGATGGCAGCATTGATGCAATCAATAAAACAACTTGTAAAACTTCAACTGTGATTTCGCACAAATGAGACAGAGTATCTTATTAACACAGCCAAATATCTGATAATTACATTTTGCAACTGTGTCAGTTTCTTGTCTTCAAACTCTATTGTTTGTGGCCTATTTTATCTCTAACACAGTTCCACCTTTTACATACATAGATCATAGTTTTAAAATGATCTGATGTAAGGGAAGAAATAATTTACAATAGCTGTAGCAATCCGCAGAGACAAAAAGAGGCCAGGTTAATAATGCATAATGAAAGCTCTCACTGTTTCAAAACATTTTCAGTGTTCCTTTTCAGTGTTATCGCTCACAGATTTTGCATAGCTTAAATGTTGTCTGGCTACAACAGCAATAAAGACTGCTGATATAATAATTACATTTACATAAGGAGTTTGATCATTAATGCTCACACATTGCTTCATAACAACTTGTTGCTGGTTTGGCACTTGGGTTGCAGCTGTACCAGCTGTAATAATATACATAATATTAATGGGAAAATGTAAATAATTTCAACATGGACTTTCAGTGACAAAGCTTGGAGTTAATCGTTGAGGGGAAAGACGAAGTTTTGCAAAAACTTCTCCTGTGCACCTCCACTGAGCCCCAGATGCATTTGTTTCTCCACTGGGGGTCGGACCACAAGGTCAGTACAATGTTGATCAGGTGGAATAAAAAGGGTTGCAACCCCCATAGTGATCAAAGACACTGGTCAACATGCCACACCCCTCAACCCCTCTCTTCCTGTACAGACCTCTCTGAGGGCAAACTCACTGACCCTGCAAACCGAGCAGGCAGGGGCGGCAGGGTGGGCTGGAAGATCTTGTGTGAGTCTGGAACAGAGGGAAGGATGGATGGAGGGATGGACTGAGGAAAGAACAGAGAGATTAAGCTTTAACCGTCAGCTTAATCTCCTGGATTCCCCTCCTAGAATTATTACTTGTTGCATGTCTTTGCAATATGGCCGGTCTATTCAGGAAAGAGACGGAGAGGAAGGTATACACTATCAAACTGTTAAACTACTAACTCCAAAGTTAGTTCTGAGCCTCCAGCAGACAGCCCTGTTAGATTAGGCTAGGCTACAAAGCACGCATCTATCTTAATACATTTCTGTCACTCTTCCTTTAGTCTTTTTCCCATGGCAGAACAGGAAATAACTACTGAACAAAATGTAAAAAACAACCCTCCATTTTATAGATACTTTACTGTTCCACCTCTCTGACATTGTTTCGTAACACCCTGTCACACACGCAAAGACAAATCCCATAACACTCCCTTATAATGGGACACTTTTTTTTTCAGTGGCTGCTATCCTTTGTGCCCATTCATAAATTCATCACCGACACAATAAGAAGAGCTTTGTGTGCATGTACAATAGCTTTACTCCAGTGGGAAATGCACAACTCCTCGTTTCTGGGTGAAATTTTAATTGGAAGTGGAGACTCGACCGTGCAGCCGGGATGTCAATAGCTGGCCTCCGTCCAACTCGTTTATACTGGAAGCGAGCGAGCGAGCGCACGCACGCACACACGCACACATGCACACATGCACACAGTTTTTTACAGTCCTAGACAGCAGCTCTCTAGAAAGGGTTGTTAAGTCGTGTATCTTTAAGTGTTTGGCTGTTCAGCTCTTTAATGGGGTGAGTTTTGTTTTCTGTTTTTACCTGTAAAAAAATTTAAACCTTTAAGATTTTTGATTTTTTTGGACAGTATCTTATTCTGGTCTGATCAGATGTCTTGCTCAAGGACACTTCAACATGTGGAAAGTACCTGAACCACAGCTGCCCTGGCCTTCACAAGTTAAGGAAAACATTTGGGAAGTCAGTAAATTCAATTGAAATTCAATTTGTTCAGTTCTTATTGCGTCGCAGTGTTTGACGAAACAAACGTAGGTGATTTTGCTTTTCTTAAGAAACAAATTAAAGACAAAATAAAGTTTGTCCTGTGGATGGCACTGAAGGAAAGGTATGATTAAAATGAAGTTTTTAGTGTCTGGGGATCAGGAATTCACTCAGCTATCTGACAGTTAGATAATAAAATATTTTGTGTGCAATGTTAACATTTTGTGTTCAGAACGCTGGTAAAAGAAAGCATCTGGAGCGTCTGAAACTGAATGGCTCAATGAATTTCATCGCCATTAGACTTGGGATACTTTGGTCTGATGGAGAAACTAGAGGCAAATAACAAACAAACAAACATGAAAAACACTAGAATTAATCCTCTGGGGATAATGCATAAAAAAATGTTCAAAAGTTCAAACTTGATTTACTAAAAGAAAAAAAAAATGAGTATAAAAACACTTTTTCCTCATATTATTTGTTCTGAACATCTTCATTAACTCTCTGTCTGAGATACTCACACTTTTAGTGTCTGTCTCTTTAAGCCTCCCTCCTGAAAAAGCCCATTCTGATTGGTCAGCATTTTTGGGTCTTCCACAACTGTACTCTTGGCACCTCCAAAACACAATTGCAAGCCGGTCAATGACTGCAACAGAGAAAAGCATCACTTTCTACCATAAGACCTTTCTGCCTTAAAAAATAACCAGACATGTTCAAGCAGAAATATGTTTCAAACTCAGGGAGAAATCAACATCTGCAAACGACACTATGTGTTTTCCTGATTTTAGCATGTAGCTACATGTAGCAGTGTACGCTATGTAATGTGAACACTGCAGTAGCGTGCCTGGAACAGATGACTATAAAAATGAATTTGTCAACATTTGACATCGGCTTGTAGCCAAAGTAGAAAAAAACATCGGAAACAAAGTAGAACGGTGTGAAACCTGAGATTTTGTCTCACAGGGGTTTTCTCTACATACATTCACCTCGTTACCTTGTTTGACCACCTTTTATATGAACATCCGAAGTTGTAACATTATATACAGGATATATATATATATATATATATATATATATATATATATATATATATATATATATATATATGTATGAAAATATAAAGCAAAGAGCGTTCCCTTTAAAGTTGTATTTTGAGTCCTAAAGTGAACATTTCAGGAAAGAATCCCACTCTTCTTCTTTTTGTCCTGCTTCAAATTACCATTTTTTTGGGTGAACACTGGTCCAACTAGACACAGCCACCATTAGAGAGTGAAGTAATGGGCTCTGTGGAGTCTGATTGGCTGTTGGGGAACTGCCTATAGTGGGCCCATACAAAGGAGCGATCTGGGCTACAAGAAGCTTAGAGCAAACTCCAACTTCGGCCGTACCCCCACTAGTGTACACACACACACACACACACACACACACACACACACACACACACACACACACACACACACACACACACACACACACACACACACACACACACACACACACACACACACTCAGATTGCTCGTTGCTGTCTCCACTCACTGATGAAGGAGCCCATTCATGCCCGCTGACAAATTACTACTGAAGCATGAGACTAAAGAGACCCCCCACCCCTATGTCTCTGTCTCTCCCTCTCCATTATAGACTGTGTGAGACTTGGGTGTGAGAGAATATCACACGGGACAGCAGAGTTATGAAAGGAGCATTATGTTTAGCTGTTCTGACAACAACAGAACAGTGGCATCGCATATTTTTTACTGTAAGATGTAGGGTTGATGCAGGAAAATAGAAAATGTGTACAGTAAAAATTTTACTGTAAATAATAATAATAAATGTACGTAGAGCTTTACAAAAATACATAAAACTGGTAAATTATTTGGATCACAGTGAGATAAAATGCAAAAAATACTTGTTTTCTTGACTATTCTTTCTTTTGGTGTGTGGAAAAAATATTTGGAACTTTTGATAGCAAACAAAATTAAAAACAGTTCACAACAATGGCCTAATTTTTCCAGTGTCCCAGTACTTATTTATCTACCTTTACAATATACAAACAGGGACAGATTAAGCTTTTTCTTCGCCTTACTTAGATCTTTTAATGAGATCAGCTGCACAGTGATTAGCAGGTTATGCTCACACATGATGCAGGGTGGTGAGGGGACTGTGAGGAGGGTGTTTTGTTTTAAATGCAAGAAGAAAACAGTTAAATACAGTACTCAAAGTAGACTGGCAAAAATTATAGTCTCAATTACTTCACCCGGATGTCAAACCGATCTTGGGATTAAAAATGTTACATAATACCTGTAATGGTGACTCACAGCGCTTATCACTTTTAGTACAACTTCCAGACTTCCAGACCAGACAAAGGCTTTTTTACACAAAAGGATTAGCAGAGGTCCAGAAGGACGAGGTCACCTGCGGTCACAGGCCACTGCTGACTTTGCTTTTGAGGTGAAAAGATGCTAAAAACTTGTTGGGTTCTGCACAGTCTGGGAACCGATTGGCTACTGACAACAATAACCCTTTGGGGGGCAACAGCTAATATTTCAGGGGTTCCAATATAGTGAGTGGATACTGAGCCAAGACTTCCTCTTCATACCCCGGTCAGTATCTACAAAAGAATACTGATACATCCTCAAAAAGCTAATAAAGCTAAATTTTCAGACATAGCTGATGAGTTCCAAGACTGCATTTCAGCCAATGCTCTCCATACGGACTGTTTACCTTCCACTCCAATGTCAATACAACTGGGGCAACAGACTGAAACCAGAATGCTTCTGATGCCAAAATCTTTCACTCTTGCCTACAGATTCTGCATCCATATGCAGAAATCTGCTCAGTGATGGCATTAACGCAACAACTGTCAAGGCTTCAAGTGCAGATTTCTAAATGAAAGGGAAATTCAAGACAACATTTCAGGTGGGTGTTCAGATAAATCATGGTGTGTGGAGCAGTGACTCACTCAGCATTATGCAGCACCTTCATTTGGGCCCCTGAAAGCCATAAATATGGCTATATGTGTGACAACAAAAGAAAGCATTTTTTGTAATTACACTGAACAAAATTAAAATGCAGTTTGTTTTTGATCTAATACTACTCTTAAAGCAAACAAGACTTATTTCTCTCATATTTTGCTCTCTGCTTTACACTGTAAAAGGTAAATGTCAGGTGGCATGAATGGCATCATGTTTTATGAGGTAACCATGACCTTGACTTTGAGCTTCTACCACCAGATTCAGATCAGTTCATTCTTGAGTCCGAGTGGACGATTGTGCCAAACTTAAGGAAACTCCCTCAAGGTCATCTTTAGATATTGCATTCACAAAAATGAGTCAGATGCAAGGTCACAGTGACCTTGACCTTTGAACACCAAATTCTAATCAGCTCATTCTTCGGTTCATGTGAATATTGTTAATTTTGAATAAATTGCCTCAAAGTATTCTTGAGATATCATGTTCACAAGAATAAAATACATGTAAGGTCACTGTGAGCTTGACCTTCGACCACCGAGATCTAAATAGTTCATCCTTGAGTCCACTTGAAAGTTTGTGCCAAATTTGAGGGAATTCCCTCAAGGTGTTTTTGAAATATTGCATTCACAAGAATGAGACTGATGAGGTCACAGTGGCCTTGAACTTTGACCTATGATCACCAAAACCTAATTAGCTCATTGTTGAGTTCAAGTGAAGGTTTGTGCAAAATCTTCTCTCGAGGCATTGTTAAGATTCACAGGAATATGCCGCATGGACAGACATACAGACAGTTACACGGATGGACAGACGGACAACTTGAAAACATAATGCGTCCAGCCTTGGCTTATGCCAGTGTGGAGGCATAAAATATGTAGTTATGTTTACTATAGATATCTAGCTTTAACTGCAATGTTCACTCAGGATCAAGACATGCTTTCTGGGTAGCGTTTACTTTCTTCACAGGGACTACATTCATGGCAAGACAGGGAGATATTTCATGAATATGTATAGCCTATATCCCCTACTTAAAAGTGTAGCACTGAAACAAATTAAATGGGAGACACTGGCTATTAAAACTGAAGAGAGGGTCAGTGTTTAAAACGTGAAGATGTTAAAAGGGATTAGGTGAGCTAGAGGCATGAAGGGTAATGGTACACACACACACACACACACACACACACACACACACACACACACACACACACACACACACACACACACACACACACACAGAGACACACACACACACACACACACACACACACACACACACACACAGATTCCAGCTCCCCAGGAGAGGGCAGTTGGATGGCTATACTGTCCTGACAGTAATCCTCAGATTAACTGGTTGTGGGGCACCACCAGTCAGCCACCAGTCAGCCAGACAGCCGGCCAACTGGAACAAAAGCAGAAATGTATGCAAACCTGAACATGTGGGTCAGTCAGCCAAACAGAGAGATGGCCAAACACACACATTGAGGAGGACACAGAGACTGCCAGATTATAGTGTTCCTCTTTCAAGAATCAGTGACTGTCTCCTTAGTTTTTTAGCCAACATTTTATTTTGAAGAGGAGGAAAGCTCAATATAAAAAAAAAAGTTTCCAATATTGTACCTTGCTGCCAGTACTTGCAATCTTTGGATTACTTTAATAGAGAAGTTTGTTATTTAAACTTCAGCCCCAGTGTATCTTTTGAGAGATTTTCTGTTTTCAGGAACATGATAAATACTTTAATTTCTGCCCAAATCCTGAGAGACTTGTAAAACTGCATCAACAAAGACATGGGCCTTTTTTTCACAGCACTTTGACAGCATATCTGGAAAAATTCAGGCTAATAAGAGGCAGAAAGGGGTCTTTGTATTGGTGTGTCTGGCACATTAGATTTTACCGTTGACTTACCATGACATTTTCTGATAACATACATTACAATTAGTTTTTTTTAAAAAATAAACATCAGCATAATCATTACTTTTGAAAGCAATATGATCATAATACTACCTTGTCATAGTCTTGATGTGTCCATGTGCTTTCAGATTCAAAGTCATAGTTCCTACTTGTGAACTTGGGGTAAATCCACATACCCCGACTTCAGCAGTCTGATGTCACATGACAAAGGCAGTATCCATGGAGACCATGGAGGTGCACGGGGCGCACATTGTAAATGGGAAGAAATCAACTAAAAGGCAATGTTAAGCCTATTTGCAAATATTTAATTTATATAAAACATCTACTATCAAATATTAAAACCAAAACAATTTCTGAACCTGATCTTCTCTGAACAAAAATTAATCTGGAAAGCGGTAAAAAATTTTAAATGCCAAGAACTAAGTAAAATGTATATCATTAGGAAAAAACATAAAGTTTTACTGACTTTTGTTGATTGCATACCAGTGTAGCTAGAATGAAACACAGCTAACGAGTAGGCTAATGTAGGCTATATTCATGTCTTTGGATCAGTGAAGAATGAGCGATTTTGAATATCAGTAATGATGGACATTCAGTGCAAATAAGATAATTATTCAGTGTAATAGAATGTGTAATGGCATCTGTTACATTATGTGGAGTTTTTCCTCTTTTCTGCTCATATGTGGAAGGAGGCCCCGCTGATGGTGCAACTGTCCATGGACTAGCTACAGAAACACCAAGTCATCACTGTCTACCATGTTTAGTGTTGTGTACCTGAAACCCTGAAGTCGGAAATTCCAACCTCCGACTTTGAATGGAGTGCAGCGTGTACTTTAGGACAATGAAACATAGAAACTTTCAAGCAATGTACACTCTTGTACTTAAGCTGAAGTAAAAAAAAAAACAAAAAAACACTGTGTAGAAATACTCAATTTCCCTCTCAAGTTGTCCAGGGTAACTTTTGAATTTCTACAAATAATCAATAAAGTCCTACTTAGTCTAGTCTTAGAAATAAATTATAATATATTTATCTGCAAAGTAATTAATGTCAAAAGTTATCAAATAAATTCAGTGAAGTAAAAAGTACAATATTTGCATCTGAAACATAGTGGAGTTCAGGAATATAGTAGCAGAAAATGGAAGCACTTAAAGGTCTTATGTTAATTTTCAGGTTCATACGAGTTTAGGTTTTTACTAGAATATATTTACATGATTTAATGTTTAAAAAAAACACATTATTTTTCTGACACTGTCCACCTGAATACACCTGTATTCACCCTCTGTCTGAAACGGTCCGTTTTAGCACCTGTCTCTAAAAGCCCCTTTCCCGATATAGCCGAATCTGCTCTGATTGGTCAGCGTTTAATTGCCGTCCACATCTGGGCTCCCAGCCTCTTTGTACATCATTGCAACTGGGAGATGACTGTAATAGCAATGTAATGGCATATTCTTCATTTATATAGCATTTGTGACATCACAACTTCATGGAAATCCTGACAGTTCATTTAAAGTCACAGTTTCTGAATACTGACTGTGTGCATTTCTCTGTGAACTGAGAGTTTTCATAATTTCACAGAATTTATAAAGCACATGTACCTGCTTTATAAAAAGATATGGACATCTGACTTTGGGACCTTTAAGTAAAGTACCTCAATGTTGTAGAGTGCTAGAGTATATGTACTTAGCTACTTTCTCCCACTGCTTTTCAGCATTATTTGCCACTAGTAATAACATGACAATTAGTATTACCTTAGAGTTCATTTAAAAATAAAGATCAATGACAATACTCTTTAAAAAGTGAATACTTATCCAATTAATAGCATGACAACATTTATTAATGTGCTTGCAATCTGAATGGAGTTGACAAGCTCAGAGGTTAAAGAATAGACGCTAACAGTGACCTCAGCGATGGATTCAGGAGACTGGGAGCTCTACTGCCGTTACTGTGGCAATGGAGTCCTCTGCATCGCCATGCTCGCCACCAACTCTGTCTCCACGGTTACGCTGTGTCAGGCACCGAGTAGAGGCAGGCCAGGCTTAGTCGGGAATAATAATGGCAGTGGGGGCACATGAGGGGAAAGTGAAGATTCTCTGCTCGAAGATCTTTCTCAAAACTCGGTCTCTCTTTTCTCCATCTGACATTTTGAACACTATTAACAGTGGGGTACACATCAAAGTAGCCTATATCTAAACTATCATAACACTTTGAATAATCCTGACTTTTTGAAACTTTTCATGTTGTGTAAACACCAGTTTCAAAAAGATGTAGTACATGTTGCACACACTGTATGTTTGGATTGTGATTACTTTAATCATGAAGTAATTTTTCCCTCCAAGTTTGGTTTATTTGATGAACTTTGAGAGGTCTGAAGAGATAAATCACACCAAATGCAGCAAAGATGAGAAACAAGTCTGAAAATTGACCGTTTTCTTCTTTGGAAATGTGTTTTTCCTGCTTTTCTAGTCATTTTTGACCCCTAAGATTTATACAGCAACCCCTTGGGTGGCGCCCTAGGGTTTCTGCAACAAGTTTCTACATACTAAACTCTGATTTAAGCAAAATATGGTAAGTCCTTTTCCTGTGAGAGCCCAACTTTTGGTGATTTAGGTCGATGGATTGAAAGCTCTCCAGTGGAGCTTTAAAGGAAGCGTAATAAACATTTGGGGAGGGCGGCAAAGGGACAAAAGAGCTGGGAGGGTGGAGGGGGAGAGGAGAGGGGTGAATGCTTGGTTTGGTGACTGAGAGACAAGAGGAGTTTCTGGAAAGTTTGAACAGGAGAAGAATAAGATTGGGGGGCTGACGGTGGGGGGAGTGAAATTGAAGTGAGAGGGTCAGATGAGGTTAGTTGCTGTTCCTTTGGCTCCCCTGCAGAGACAAACTAGCCTGCACAAGTTTTTCTTTGGCGTTCAAGTAACTCTCACAGCCCAGCAGTTAAAACAGACGAGGTAATTGAATAAAGGTTTTTACTCAATAGAAAAATAAACCTGTGACATTTAACATTATTGTTATATATCATCTTCATGCAACAGCACTGGTAATGTTTTGCACAATTTCAGCGGTATTCGCAACAGAATAATGTCACAAATGATCATTTTTGCACATTTAACACAAGTTAAATGCATTTCTGGTATGTTTTACTGCACACATTTCATATTTGGGATCCTATTAAAAATGTATACTTAACAAACATGTTTCAGTGCTGTGATTAACTGCTGGTGTATGCAATCTTTACATGAACAACATTTGTCAGAAGCTCTAAAGCAAACTTTAAAGACATGGTAAAATTTTAAAAAAAAAAGTCTAAACTTTTAATCCATCTCTCCAGTGGTGCAGTGGAGAGCATATGCTGGTATACAGAGTGTTCCCACTTCTTTTTCTGGCCTTTTACAGCATACCCACCGATCAGCCAAAAAGGCATTTATATGGGAGAGTATACCCACTTACTTCCTTGGTAACCCTCTCATCTACCTAGTAGTACTCCCACCTCTTCAACTTCCACTACATGATCCCTCTTTGTATAGTTATTGCTTGTATCTCATGCCATACGAATCAGTAAAATAACTTATGTGTATCCATATATCAAAATCTCTCTTTTTATCTTCCTGCAAATGTGCATTTCTAAGAGTGTGGCTGTCATTTTACACCCCTGACCAAATCTAAAGGATCTGATTCAAGTCTGTCTCATAACAAAACCTGACTCATATTCAAATATGTCACTTTACAAAAGATAAAGATGTTCTAACTGCCATTTTACTGCATTTTAAAAACTGTTTAGACCCATGATAAATCAACACAATTAGCTTAAGTGATGGTCGACATTTGGCAGCAATTAGATCATTCCAGAGATTAGCTATAATCCATTAGTGCAAGAAGGGATACAGGAAATTAACTGAGGAGCTTCAAGTCATTCGGTAGTACAAATTTCAAATGAAATACCACACATTACTGTGTTTATGAAGTACACTGATTATGTGTGTACTGCCAAAAGTAATCAAGACTCAGTACTTTCCCTTATAAAGTCTTCACCAATCTCAAAAACAAATGAAGTAGAAAAAACTAGAATTGCCGCCTTTTGGTTGTATGCCTCTGTCTACAAAGAAAGTTGCATTTACAGTTTACATCCATGTCTGTCCATGTCTGTTCTTACCCCCACAGCACAGACGATCTATACAATCAGCACAGTGTCAAGGTGGACACCAAAAATTAGGGTCCCATATTGCCTCTGACCTTGGCTAGCGCCGGTGCAGAGGTATAGAAAGGTATCAGATCAAGTAATCTATTGGTATCTGTATCACCACAGAGCCTTATTCCCACCAAGTAGTCCAGTCCAGTCCAGTCCTGTCCACATTGCAACGGTTATTTTTATGTTTCCATTGTTAAAAGTTGTGGATGGCACAAACAGACCCTGCCTTTTACATCCCATTTTTTGTCATCCCACTGTTGATGTACCTAATAAACTGATGCAATGCTAAAAAGTGGAGCTAGAAACACAGCAGTATGTTGGTTGGTCAAGAGAGAACCGTCATACTTGCATTACAAGGACTCAGTGCACAAACCCGCTATTTTTATATGTCCAATCCATCTCAACAAAGACTGTAAAAACTGCAGTCTGATCGTTTCTGTTCTGAAATTGTCAGTGTGGAACCACACGGACGATTAGTCCAATACCAGTATTAGTACTGGTATTGGAATGAGTTTGAGGGTACTGGATTTAGTATGACTTGAAGGGTACTGGCTCTAGTAGTGCATTTGGTATGACTGGTATTTGGTAGGGCACGGGTATTAGTAATGGTATCTGTATCAGTTTAAGGGTGCTAGTATTGGAACTGGTATTGTTATTAAAACCCAGCCCTTTACCTTAGAGGACTTCTGATGCTTTGTAGGTTGCAGTGCAACTCAGCATAAACAAGCTATTCATGATTAATTCTATTGCAGTGCATTTTCTTTGTATTAAAATACTGACTTGCTGTGGAATTGTGCACTTTGTAATTCAGACTGCATCTGAATAACATTTGATAACATAAAGTAATATCTTAGATGAAGATCTTGATTGGGAAAAGAAAACAAAAACGTAAAAGTATAACAGTTAGGATTAATATTTGGGAGCAGCGGAATCAGTCTAAGGAATTTCCCTTTTAATATTTTCAGCAGAATAAAAAATGTATTTAAAAATCATCAACTAAATGTGACCCCTGAGATAAATCCCTCATTTTTTTGATCCATATTGATGCTACCACTATCCCTTTGTGAGACATTTGGAGTGGGACATTTGGTCCAGGTAGAGCACAGCACACACCTGGTTGACCTTACAGTCTCCGTCACAGATGATGCTGCTGTTGTAGCCGACCATGTAGTGACTGAAATACATGTCAAAGGCTTTGGTCTGCGGCAGCCTGAAGCTCAGGCCCAGCTGGAGCAGGCTTTGTGGCCGCAGGTCAGTCAGTCCAAAAGCCTCAGTCATGATATATTCAAGCCTCCAGTCAGATCTTTGTTTCTCGTTGGCTTCCGTCAGATTCAAATAGTACTGCCAGATATCCTTCAGAGAGAGAAAAGCACCAAAAGGGAGGGGGGAAAAAAAGTCTTTTGAGTCTTTTTGAATGCCAGAAACCGTTTTTGTGAGCTGATTGACACCGTGATTAATCATTAAGAGGGACTTCTTTTTTCTGTCTTTTGGTAAAAGTTAAGAGTGGGTATTTCAGTGCGCGACACTTTAATTTGACCCAAGTCTTTTCAAACTTTGAAGATTTTTTAGATTTAATTGTGAAAAACAAATCAAAGATCTCACTACAAATCACACCACTACTTCGTTGTTTTTTTGTTTACTATATGTGAGATTGCCACTTGAGAGAATTATCTATGATATATTGACTGTTTTTACTGCAACTTTTCAAATTCCTCACATGGCCATGGATGTGTTCACATATTTTTGTCAAGTTTGGGGGCTGTGTGCTTATAATTTGTTTGTTTTTTTACCCTTAAGTTCTAATAACTATAAAAATCAGGATGACAAAGTGAGCTGGTTGTGTGGAGCAGAACATCTTACCAATAGAGTGTAGTCCTTGGCGTTGTACAAGTACACGCGGAAAGCCGGGTTGTTGGAGTAGGGCTCCAAAACTGCTTTGATCGGTGTAACAGCCGGTGAGACAAAGAGAGAATTCACTGGTTTACCTAAAGAACAAGAAAACACAAAGACGACATTATTCATTTGCACAAAATACTGAATGCACTCAGGTTGTAAAAACGTATAAATATAAATAAGTTGAACAACTATGTAAATAGACAGAGTTAATGAACTGATATATTTTGTTTTCATATTTTACACTTAATTTTACCATTCATCT
The DNA here is from genome assembly GCF_026936395.1 of Plectropomus leopardus. NCBI lineage: Eukaryota > Metazoa > Chordata > Actinopteri > Perciformes > Serranidae > Plectropomus > Plectropomus leopardus. The sequence goes on from NC_142191.1 coordinate 24,463,973, forward strand.
AATGTGCATAGACTAATACTGGAACAGTGAACAGTCCTGTGTTAATATGTTACGGACCTGTACGTGTGTTAGGGGATTCATTGTTCTTCAAATACAAAAGGCTGGTTGTCGTTCCCTTCGAACAGACAAATATGCAGCTTTATTTGAAGAGGTAGCATAAGAGCGATGGCACCAGGTTGTCTAGTTTCGAAAGACACCATTACTTCATGCCAGCTTAATAAATGTGCGACAGTATTATTGACCTCCAAATATTTTTGCCAAGGTGTTCCGCTGTGCCCATCAGACTGCAACTTCGTTTGACTGAATAAAAAAAGTTTTTGAGGAATTAAATAATTTTTTTTGCAAATCTTTGTCATACGTTTAACTTTCTGTTACTGATTTGTTCACATACACCAATAACAACCTCAGCAATGCAAAAAGCCTCTGCTGATGTCGTGCCTGTAGCTTTAAGAGCTGAGCATCGTTTTTTAAAATTATTCTGGAAATTAGACAACAAGCCCAAAGTTACCCTCATTTAATCTGTGATTCATCATCAAAAGGTCAGCGCTTTAAAGAGGTATCTGATAAAATGGCTGTAAAAACGTTTCTATTGAGGATGCAAATGTGCCTGAACTCTATGGTGCTCTGTACTCATGCGGACTTAATACAAAAGATTACATTTGCATATCACTTTACACTGGGACATATTATTAGCATTTAGCTTGGTTACACTCCTCTGTGGGTATATTAAAAAACAACACAAAGAAAAAAACAGAAAAAAGGACATTTTTTTAGGATATCTACTTTTGAAAGTGCTGTGTCCCTTTTGTGCTGGGAAAATCAAGGCAAACCTAAAAAAATCCAAATTATCAAACTTCGAAAACAAGAAATATGTTTCACCTTGTTGGTCCAACAGCACCATGAAGCTGTCACGGTGGGTGTGGCCGTAGAAATGCCCCGCAATGACATCACTGTACTTCCTAAAGATTGAGACCAGCCTCTCGTTGTGGATTTCTTGAACAGCGGTGGTGTTTCTGACAAACGGCAGGTACCCCACTGGTACATGAGCGATGATGTACACCTGGAACAAGTCGCAAGACACATTTAAATCTCAGCTCTTCAAGTGCAAACGGAAGTAGAAGTGTCTGAGTTCAAGATACTGTGTGTAGATACGAAATGTTAGACCTGCTCCATGCTCTGAGCAGCTTTCTCCAGAGTGTTCTCCAGCCACTCGAACTGTCCAGCAGGGTCCGTCATGTTTCTTGTGACTTTATTAGGACCGTAGTAGAGGATAGTGTTGAGACTGAGCACCCGTAAACCAGGCTTCACCAGCTGGGAGTAGAAACCGCCTGAAGAAACAGAGCAAAGCACAAAATAAAGTCTATCGCTTCCTTAAATAGACCGTAATTGCTGAAAATTTCAAAAATGTAAAGAAATTGCATTGTACCTAAACCCAATTAATAATAGATTTCATATATTTAAAACAAATTTTGTTTGGGAGGCTTAAGCTGCAATGACATGAGAGAAACATCCTCACACATTTATTAACATGTTACCTTGTGAGAGTGTGAGCAGAGCGTCAGTCTGCAGCCAGGGTTTCCACAGCTGGGCTGCAGCTTTGTAGATGGCATTAGTGGAGGTCGGCATCTGGTCCTAAAAACAATGATATACTGACACTTAGCAGGAATATAAATTGTCATGCAGATGTATGTTACATGGCAACATGCAAATGCAACCATGACATGCAGTCTTACAGAAAAGGCAATTATAATGAAATAAACTTCTAGGATTAAAATGCTAAACTAGAGTTACCGCCCGTGGTTGTAACCACATCACCCTTGAGTTCAAATGGACATTTGTGCCAAATTTGAAGTAAGAAAAAAACACCTCCAGCCACGTCCATTGCTGATGCAGAGGCATATAACACTGCTACATGACTCAGTTCTGATTGGTATAATATGGCATTCAACGATCTGTTTAAAAGATCTTTACTATGGGCATTATTCTGATCACAGACACTTAGCAGGAGTAAAACCACTTTAAATTAATACAATTAGAAATCAATATAGTGTGTCAAATTATTGATTATTTCAGAGAGTGATGGTAAAAAAGTGGGATATTGCACACTGACTGGGTCATCACTGCAAAATAAACCCTGAAAGAGCGATGCAGGAACCAGATGCTCGCTGCATCACTTAATTTCAATGTTTACTATCTAGTACCAGATATAAAGCACTTGACTGATATCTGTTTGCAAATATTTGCGTTTCATGAAAATAAACTGTCAGCTTGTATCATCCATTTCTATTACTGATAAACCAAGTCATTAAGCGTTTGTGTTATATTATCAAATGCTGCCTTTAAAGGGTTTTATATTTTAACACAAACAACAATCTCAGATGTATCTTACTAAAAAAAGCCCAAACTGAAGTTTATTAATTTAATTCTGTTACAAAATACCACCCAACCACCTGAACGAGTCAAACTGATTTAGAGTCTGTGTATCAGAAAAGCTTCTCTCCTGTTAAAAGACCAGCCGTAAAAATTTAAAAGCTTCATATTGCTGAATGATAGCATTGCTTTTAAACTCGCTACATTTACACTGTATACATTATTTTTGAGACACGGCCTGCTGAAGTTACCTGTGGCCAGTAATCATGGTTTCCCAGGGCAGGATAGACTGTCAGGTTGGGGAAGTGTTGCCTGATGGTCTGGGTCATATTGCTGATCACCTGGATCACCGTGTCTGTGGAGAGCTCGTCTACATGCACGTGAGGCGGACTGTCACTGGTGGAGAGACAGAACGAGATCCAGCATCATGAACCCAGAACAGGATCAAGTTTTATTGTTTTCTGGGTTTTCTTGACTTTGAGTTAAGTTGAAATTCGCACAATGATGACGCCCTATTTAAAAGATAGTTAGTTTTTAATATGTTTCTGTAGTTTTTTTGCTGAAATTTGGCAACACTAATAAAAAAGACATTATTTGTGATGGAGCATCAAAAACAAGCGGTCAAACTATTGGACAGGTTTTACACAAATTCCCGGGTGGGCCTAACTTAACTGAAGATGAACAATGTAATTATTTCCCAGACTGTACATTTTAATTATCAGTCACTTTATTGGTGCATTTTTTATTTGAATCTACCATATTTTTCCACTGTTGTGTCCACACTTATTTTCTGGAAAACTTACCTGCCTGACCATCAGCATCAGCAAGAGGAATGAGGCGTCAGCAGTGAGTGAAAGTATAAAACTGTCAATAAAACAGGTTTTTCTAACAATTGTTAATCATTACAACCTCGAGCAGTCCTTGAGCATGCAGTCCTACATGTGCACGCAAAATATTAGGTTCATTGGTCCAGTAGTTTTTGAGCTTAGCTGAGGACAAACACAAACACACACTCATTCACAAATGCACACACAAACAAAAACAGGAGCCTGGAGGGTAAAAATAACAAACCAAAGTCATGCCTTAAGCCTGACAATTTTTTGCAAATTTGAAACTTTTGCAAAGTTTGAATGCTATCCAAAAAAACTCAACATGTCCCGTAGCTGATTTCGAGAAAAAGAAAATCGTGCTTGACTACAAGCAGAAATAAAGAAAAAGCCGGATTTCTTAATATTACTGTACTTCCTGAAAATAAACCATACTTGTACATTGTACTAAACTGTACAATGTTGCATAATAGCGTTAATTCCTATGTACAAACTGGATTTAAGTAAAAAGGCAAACTTGTTCCACAAAGCCAAATAACAATAGAGTAAAGCAAAAATCTGCTTGCACAGCAACTTAAAACTTGAAAAAAGACTCCCTGGGGGAGAGGATTAAGTGGGGAGGCGTTCTCTTAAGCATGTTTAATAAGCCTATGAATTCCTGGCTTAGATGATTAGCTGCTGATTAATCGAGCTGTATGGCACTGCTGCTGTGACTGATCCCTACAGGTTTTCTGTGTCATGATCACAGTGAAGTGAACATTAGTTTCCACTTCTCTCAGAGAATGCAGAGCAATTCTTTTAGCTACTTTTCACGGCGAGCGGAGAGCTGATCTTTCACGGCCTGGTGCTTCGGGACTTTAGGACACTGTCATTCTTCTACCTTCTCCATCTTTAATTATGGTAACCAGCTGAGCACCAAAATATGAAGAGAACTGAGAGAATAAAATCATTGTTAGTTGTGGCATTGATCACACTAAATTCTTAGATTGTGCTTTTTTGTACAAGTTACAGTCATATTCCAAAATTCAGGATGAGCTTTGTCATTTATAGGATTCACAGGGCGAGTCAGCAGGGCAAAATTATGCCACATCCTGCTCACAAATGTAATAAAAAAATGCTAAAAATGAGTAACAACAAATAAAAATATATTTTAAATTAACTACAACTAGAAAGGCACAAAAAAAATAGAAAGAGGAAGTGAGGGCAATCCAGATTGACTTCACTTCACAGACACTTCCTCATTCTTAAACTCGAAAACCCCAAAGTGGTTTCACAGAAAAGTACAGAACACACACACACACACATGCACGTACACACACTCTTTGAGTGTTAGTAGTGAGAGAACAGGATATTAAAACTGCTGTAAAGCCACCTATGTTTTTTTCTGTGATCTGGTTTGTCAAATTGCTGAAAACTTGAATGAAGATACTTGGTGTTTGGCAGTTTTCCATCAACGCAGCATGAAAAGGCCTTTGAAGTCAAATGATCAAATAAGACGATGAAGAAAGCAGTAAAATCACAACATCCGTCATTATCACTCTCGCCCATCAGTGTACAGACCCGGTCCATATGATGAAGTCCTGTGGCTGTGTGAGCGTTGCCATGTGTGTGAACGCTGACTGGATGAGGCGGTAGGGAGAGTCACACAGAAAGTCCCCGTATAGGCCAGCGTGGGTGGCGGGGGCTCCTTTAGAGGAGTAGCACACCTTAGTGGGGTCTGGGGCCAGATTGTAGGTGGGGTCCAGGTGGAGGTCAGTGATGTGCCAGAACCTGCCTGGATAGATGGAGGAAAAATGAGGACAAAGAAAGGATGAAAGAGAATGAAATTATAGTTTTTAGAAATGACAGTAATTGCAATAAATAATATGGTAGATGTTCTTGGGTTATTTCTGACCAAACTGATACAAGTAAGGTTAAAAAATTATTTTTGTAGGCTTTTATGTTATGTAATATAAGGTTGATACTTGGGGGTTTAGGGTTAGGGTTAGGTAACCCATTTTTCCATTTACTTGCATGTTATGTGGTGAGATAATGTCCCATTTTTTCAGATTTTATCTAACAGCCCAGTCATTTTTCTTGGTTTAATACTTATTATTATAAGTTATTCAACAGGCTATAAACTCCTTTTACATTTACAGCGAAACATTAAAGTAAATAACCCAATTTCTATACGTGAGGAGTCTGCAGCTCTCTGAGGAGACGTTTCAGGCCAAACTCCGTTTAAAAATCTGTCAAGTAACACGTTTCAGATGATCTACAAACTAAATGTAACTTTCAGAGCAAAACTTAACACTTTATATAAACCCTAAATGTCTTGGGATAAATTCGGCAAGCATGACATTCACCAAGCAGCACTACATTTTAGGAAATATCCACTTTTGTAGCTGGTTTACAAAACACGTTTCATATTGTTCATCCCGTTAAGTGTTGATTAAAGCGGTACACTTTGGTCTGTATAACGTCAGCCATGTAAACGGCGACAAACGGCACAACACATGGACACAATAAAACCGCCGTGCGTCCTCCACCTGACTGCTCATTAGCGGGAAGTTCACTCACCTGTGCCCGGCAGGTAGCTGCTTCCTGTGGGTGCCGCAGTAAGAGGAGCCACGCCGCACAGCAGCAGCACAAAACACAAAAGTTGCACCATGTTTATCGCGTTAAAAACGACGGTACGGTGTTTTTTATAAGCTACATGTAAACTAAACCAGCCGACCACGGCAGGTCATTCTCTACAGACGTAAACAGGAAGTGCAGCGGTCATGTGATCTGTATTTCAGCGTTTAGGGGGAGGAACCTCTGGAAACTCTGGTATCTCGAAATAATTAATTTTGTAGTTTTTACTCACACATTTATTTGACTGCTATAGTTACTTGACATAAACATATGATGGACTTACAAAATAGGGTGCAATATTCTCCACCTTGACAAAAAAATAATAAAAATGTTTAAATAGCCTAAACTGAAAAAAACGATCATAGTTTAACTGTTACAGTGGCCATTTTCTCCTTAGTTATTTTATTTTTGATGCTTTCAGTTCATTTGGTAATAACAGCATGCTTTTACTCAACCATTATCATTTCCATAGCTGGACATTGAATTGAAATTTGAATAGCACTGAATTAAAGCATAAAAAGCATGTATTTAAATGTATTTGTCCCGAATTCACCTCTTGAAATTAAAATATAGAATAATGTAAGTTTCAGAACTAAAAAACAAATAAATAAATTCAAGTTTCTCAATTTTAATTGGTCGAATTCAGATCTGAAAGTTCAAGTTGAAAATGATCAAATACCAAAATTAAGGGCAACTGAGCATGAATCTTTTGACCAAATGAATTCAACTACTGTTCTATCGAAATTATTTTCAGTTTAAAATCTCAATATTAATAAACTGAAAAAACAAACTAATCTAATATAATCTCAAAAAGGAAAATTCAAAATCAATAAATTCCGATACATGGTTTTTGAAGTAAACTACTTAAATGCTATCAATTCAGTGGTGTTTAAATTTCAACGTTGAGTATTCAGTGACTGTTAAAATTCAAATATTTATGTCCCTTAATTGCTTCCATATATCTCCTTCCTCTGCAAGGTCAGAGGTCAAGGTTTGGACCAGATAGCTATTCAGTGTCTGAGGGTTGAACCCAATTCTTTTGTAAATAGTATCCTATTTACTCTCTTACTGAATAATGAAGCTGAAGAGGCAAACATTTTCTCTGTGTTTTTTATTCCATGTTTCACACACAGGGTTACAAAGATGATCCATCCATCATGACAGAAATGGTTTTTTTTTTCATATAAAAAAATTCTTACAAAGCATGTGCAGCCTGCAGGCTGTGTACATGCAGAGGAGGATGAAGTGCAAAGAGAAGCATACAGTCAATAATAATTATAAAATCAACACTTCTTGGCTGGTTGGGACGCTGCCAGATGGAGCTCTCATGCCTTCTCATAGCTACGCACCGCATGCACATCTTCAAAGGTCAAATTCTGCAGGGGAGAGACCACAGTTACCATGACAGGGAGTTAAATGCTCCAAAAATCATCATTTTACCACCAAAATACTTTTTGTTCAACAGGTCAGGTCAGTGATTGAGTGGAGGATCTAATGAGGAAGCTTTTGGCAGCTGACTGGTTGTTAATTTACTCTGTTTAATATGAGCGGACTAATTTGACTGTGAATGTGTTTTAAAAGACATTCATCACAAGTAAACAAAACAGACTGTTTGCTGCATTTTAGGAGCTTGAGGAAGACAATACAACTGTCTGAAACGTGTGTTTTGGACCTTTTTTTGTTCATTCTATATCTGTGTTTTAAAATCCTTTAGATCTACAGGGAGCCCAGAGAGAACACCTGCAGACGTTTAAATGATTCCTGAACTGGGACTGATCTCCCAGGGGCTTCAAAAAGCTTGGAATTAAAAGTTTAGTTTGCAATTTTTTTATGAATTAGTGTGATAACTAAAATAAATTTGTAAGACTGAACTTTGTAAAATAAAAAGTTGAGGCTCACTGAGGCTCTTCTTGCCCTTTAGAGGCCCCTTAGACCCAAAAATTGTAGGAGAGAGGCCTTGATCAAGAGAGGAAGGGCAGGGGGGCCCACAGTTACAGCTTATATATAGGGTCCAGAATTTGATGTTATACCCCTGATTCTTGACCTATATTTTTAAAAAAGATATTCATTTTTATTTCTAGAGCACACACAAAAAAATGACTGAGAAAGCTGAGAGGCAAAAAAAGTTTCCAACAAAGACTGTTACATTCTCAGTTGTTCTAGTGAATGGAAATTAATCTCTGAGCTCCTGAAACATCTTTCATGTTTCATAAAAATAGGCATTTCTCGGTGCTGAGTTTCCAAAATGCACAACCGGTTTCCCATATGATGATTTTATATATCTTCCTCACGGTAACCAAGTGGCATTTATGGACACGTGGCTTTCACAGTTTGAGTTTCCAGTTCTATTGCCAGTAAATATACTCGATGTACATAATGCATATTGATAAACTTCTAACAGGACTAGAATATATGTGACCTGCATCTGTTTTGTCTTACCATGACCATCTTGCCATCCTTGAGTTCTCTGACAAACTTGGTTTCTTTGCCATCCCACTTCTGGACGTGGACCAACTTGTCTCCCTCCATAGTCACTGTGGACTGAAAGACAAAAGAGAAGAATTTTAGTTTTTAGCAAATGAGGCAGAAAATTAGCGCATTGAGATGCAGCCAAACGCTGATCTGTTTCCGGACATCTCAAGAAGGCTTGTCAGTGACCCAAAGATAGAAACAAAGGAAGCTTGATCAGAACTGCATTTGGAGATAATACTTTTTAAACTTATTATCTATTCTGCAAATGAGGTGAGACAAGTGGTAAGAATGAAATCTTTGATGAATTATTATTTATGACTTCTATGACTGGGATTAAATTGAAGCCAGGTTTCAGCACTTCTGATATTGCAGGACACTTCTTGTAAAACTCCCCCAGCTTTGGCCACAATGTTAGTGCCTGAATTTGCAGATTACCATTGTGTTTGGTCCTAATAACTAATGTCTATTTTTTTTCATGAAAAAGAAATGCTCTCTGTCAACTTACTTTGCAGTTCCTGTCATCAGCAGTGGTTTCATCAAACTCCTCTCCCAGCTTGAAAGAGATCTCTGTGTTTTTGAAGGTGCTCTGGGTGCGAATCACCACCTTGTCACCCTCCTGGCTGATGATCACAGTCGGCTTGGTCACATTACCAACCTGCCGGGTGGCAAAGCCCACACCTGACCGAGACACAGGAGCGAAATTTTGCGGTTAGTGAGTGGCTGCTGTGGCACAAAAAAATCTGACATGATGCTATTTTTCTGCCTCGATTTAATGCATTTGTGAGCCAAATTAAACAAAATAGATAAAGGTGAAATACATTTATAATAAGGGCTGTTACTCACCAATTGCTTTCATGTATTCATCAAAGTTCTCACTGTCAACCAGTTTCCAAGTGGCACAGAAGGCGTCGACCATGGTGAAGGTTTGCAGAGAGGCCAAGTAATCTCCAAAGCACACTGAACAAGCTGCAGCTTTGCAAGTTTTCCCCCTTGTGTTATTATTCTGCTCCTTATTATTATGCATGGTGGTGGGTGGCACCAACCTCTCATTGGCTCAGGAGATTTTCTCCGAGTTGTGATTGGACATCCAAATTGGGTCATGGTCTTGTGGACCCTTAGACAAGGGGGGAAAAAGCTAAATTAGCCCATTTGTATGCTTAATGATGTAATTACTCTCATTCATGAGTGTCGGTTGGGTTAGGTGAGATAAAGTTTGATTGTTGCCACTCCCAGCCAAGAGAAACTGAAAAGTAAGTTAAGACCAAAAACCTAGACATTAATTTACATTTCACTGAAAGTTAAAAATAATTTGATAAACCTCAAAAGGAAATGGAAAACACCAAAGTTCCCTCAATGTTTGTAATTTCTCATCTGAAACCAGGCCTCAGAGAATTGGTGGTAAATGTGATCTTTAGGAACTGATCCACATTTAAGTCTGAATGAATTTACTCATCTTGAACCCCCGTGTGTCAGAGACAGACGGGCCTTCTTGTGTGTGGAATGTGTCATGTACTGCAGGGGAGCTCCACTGAAGCAGAATCAGTTTGTTTGACAGCCCTTTGTCCTAAACTGCATTAACGACCCCCCCGAAAAACTGCAATTTCTTCATGCTCAACACACTCACTAATTACTGTCTATACGTGTGTGTGTGTGTGTGTATGTGAGAGAGAAAGAGTCGTTCTTGCTTTTTCACACAAAGTAAATGTATGTTAGTGTCATGTCTGCTCTAAGCATTGTGTCAAAGGAAGTTAGTTCTTCCCATTGGAAGCAAACTGACTTCATAAGGCAAGTTACAACTAATACTGTCAACAAATGCCTTGTTGCTCAGACACTAATAGTATCAGTATTTCTGTCCCTGTCCCTCAAAGCTTTATTTTCATGATAAACATCAGTTTGAAGGGATCTTTAAGGTCTTCAGGGTCTTTTAATATAATCTTTTGTTTTATATGAGCCAGTGTATGTTTTCTCTCTTGCTGCTGGAAAGTGCATTAACTGAAATACTTAGTGTGGTTACAGATTTCAGGTATTTGTACTTACTGTTTTATCCAGTGGCTGGAAAAGTAGCAAGATCCCTTAGAGGCTGTTCTTTAGAGGGAAGAGGGTGGTGCAAAATTGGAGGAGATACTTAAGTAATATTTAAGCCCTGGGTGGGGTGTTTAAATGGTTAGACTTTGTATTTATTTGATTTTGTATTTGAATAATCAACAACAAAGTCGACCGACCCCCCCCCCCCACGCACACACACACACTTTGATTAATAATTGCTTCACGTTCTATGAGATCATCATATGTTTGTAGCGTGCCCTCCTATAAGAAACAAATCTCTAAAAAGTTAACTTAAACAGCCCAATTTTCAACTTTGTGACAATGCACTTTCCAGCTGATCCAAAATGTTTTTTTTTTAAAAACAGCTGATTCACGCAAGAGAATTTTGTCAACCCACAGAGGAACACTTCATCCAGTATTTTCCTCTGAGACGTGGTGGAGTGGAAGTTGTATGAAAGGGAAATACTCTACTACAGTACAAGCTAGCTTGAATCTGTACTTAAGTGCAGAATTTCAATCTACTGGAGCAGTTTCAGCACAATACAGGACTGAATCTGTGGTTTTGTGTAAAATGGTCAAGATTGCATTGGAGTATGCTTGAGTTTAGTTTAGGCTGTGCTGTGCAGCTGAGTGGACAGTTGTGAAGGATCTCTGGTGCCACTCTGTGGTGAGAAATGGAAAAGGTGTTGCGTTTGAGATCTATAAGAGGTGAGGTGGAAATTTTCAACAGTATTTGCCTGTGGACAAAAAAACACCAAAAATACTAAAAACAACAAAATCCATCCCACTCTTTATTAATTAATTAAAGCATAACATGGTTAATCAAAGTTACTGAGCAAAAAGCAATATACAGTGAAGTGGTACAATAAAACAAACAAGAGTTCATTTTCTAAAACCTTCATTCTGCTCATACAGAAGCACAATCCTAAACTGGTGCTGTATTATCACTTTGCCACTAATAAGACAAGAAAATGCACATCATGACAAACTGAAGTCACATTTATTATAATTCTGCATGCTTAACGCTCTACACCCATGATTCAAACAATTCTGCAATCGCTATAAAAACGCGTCATCTTATTTCTTTGGTTTTTTGATGGAAGCATAGAAGTGTCTGGGATCAGCAGAGACTTCAGCAGAGGAAGAAGAGGAAGCTTTCAAGGTGCTGTAGGTCACTGCATCGCCTCCATCATCAACATGGACCTACAGGGACAGAGCACAACTCACGAATGACATCATCTTAATACGTTTCTAATTTTGCTGCCCTGAACAACCGATGTTCACTTCCCTGTGGGGTCTATGTAGTGAAACTATTGTGTGTAAAGTTGACATGTTGGTCTAATGGCGACGTTACTGTATAAGAAAGGAGGAAGTCCATGACAAACAACATATTTCAGTATCTGGTAACCATGAATGCTCAAAGTAAATTTCACACCAACCTGACCTTTAGTTTTGGACTAACATGAGAATAAAAAAATGAAATACATATTGACTTTAATTTTAACTAGAGTAGAATCCCCAATCAGACAGCTCACCTTGGCTTTATGTCCTTTCTTCTTGGTGTAGGTGATGGAGGCGTAGGCAACACGATCTTCAGGATCAGTCTGAACAGAGAAGACAACATAATAGCTGCTCAATAACATGTGGATTCAAACTCACTCACTTTTAAAATAATTTAATTCTGCTCTATATTGTGAGCACCACATTTTCAACATCTGTACACTATAACCTTATTCAACAGTCCCAAAACAAATTCTGACGATATAAAACTCTCTGGATCTACACATTTCATGGGGATAAGCCACAAACTCCGCTTCCATTTGTAAAATCACAATTGTGTAATTATTCAGTTTTTGGACTCACCACGTTTTCATCCATTTGTGTTTTGTTCCCTGAAAAGACAAAAAAAGAGTCAACTTTAGCTTCAACAGTAAAAATACAGGTTTATCAGAACTTTTTGTTTATAAAAGTTTAATCTGTTTACATTTTCACCTTTAGTTCTTCTCCATCTGATGACAGCCACAGTGATTATTAAGAGCGCTGCAACACCCAAAGCCCCAACGACAAACTTCCACCAGTCTGGAAAGAGAAGATAGAAGTTTTGAATATATTCAGAGGCCATTTGGTGCTTTGTTAGTGTGCTCTTGTGCTGTCTCTTTAACTCTAATATCTGAATGAATAAAGTGATTTTTGTGTGTTTGTCTCCAACTGTCTCTAACTGTAAATGTAGGTCTGTTCAGTCACCTTGTCTTGTTCCATTTTTGTCGTTATCAGATGCAGTTTGGTTAGTAACTTCCAATGTGCTCATTTTCACTGATGTCCAATGTTTTCCTGTTGTTGATGGTGATTCAGATGTTGTTGGTGATGTTGCAGTTGTTGTTGGTGATGTTGCAGTTGTTGTTGGTTGTGGTGGTGGCATTTCATCATTTTCTTAACAAATACATTTTTAAAAAATGCAACAAACATTAATTAGAAAAATCCTCATCATAAAGCAAATGAAAACAAGAATGATGAAATATTAAAACCTCAGATCTTAACAAATATTTTGTGTAACTGTTTAAATCAGTTTGAAGTAATTTTAAACAGCTCATCATGTTCTCACCTGAGGACTGAGGAGGGCTGAAAGTGAACGGATGAACTGCTTCAGTGTTAACATCTGTCACTTCACATTTCAGTAACTTATAATACTTTGACTTCTGATGAAGGCGAGATGTTGGAAATGTGACAGAGGCTGAACATGTACCCTCTGATGTCCTAAAGTCATCCTCATTACCCTCATATGACCATTTCACTGTGTGTTTACACTGTTCATACGTCCACACAGAGCAGTACCAGGTGACCTGATCACTGTCCTGACGTTCAGTCACTGGTGAAGATGGAGATTTTGTGAGAGAACAAAAAAAGTAAAAAAATAACTTCATCACTGTAATCATGATTATCATGTTTTAAAATATTATTCAAACAAGACCGTTTGAGCTGAAAACATTAAGATGTAAATACTTACTGTTAACAACAGACAGATAAACCTGAGAGTCTGGACCTTGTAGTTGTCCTGATCTGAACTGTCTGCAGACGTAACGACCAACATCCTCATGTGTGACCTTCTTTATAACCAGAGAACATTTCTCTGTAACTCTCAGTCTGTCTGGTTTAGCTCCGGCTTCTCTGTGAATCTGCCCTTTTTCAAACAGCGTCACTGTGTAACTTGAATCACTCAGGAACCAGGTTGTATTTTCACATCTGCCCTGATCATGTATCACATTTTCAAAAGGCAAAGTGACGTCATCTCCAACTAAGGAAAATATCCGAGTTTCTGCTGCTTCTGAAAAAGAGAGAAATGAAGAACGAGTTCACTAAACTCACCATTTTACAAACAACATTTACCAGACAATTTAACAAAGTACTATTCAGTGCAGTACAGTATCAGTGCAGTTTTCTAATGTTTCTTTCATAAATGTGTGTAAAGTTGTTACCTGTACACTCAAACACCAGCATCAGAACTGCAGACATGATAATCCATCTGAATTCAGCCATCACGTTTCTCTCTTGGTCTCACGCTCTCAACGGTCAAAGTCTCGAATGTGCTGCTTCTTAAAAATGAATACAGCATCTACTTCCTCTGATAATAAACTTCCTCAAACTGACTTCAGTCTGTGAATTCTTTGACTTCATGTGTGACATCAGCTTTTATGCTCTATTAATTTCTAAGTTTGATCAGTTTTGCTGGTTTTATCTACAGTGATTTACAGTGACGGTAGCTGCAGGCTGGGTTTTTATCAGCAATACAGAACGTGTGATAATTAATAATAACACAACTTATATTCTTCAGACAGTGTGTATTAGAAAGCAGACAGGATTCATGGTGTTTGACAGCACACATGAACAGACAGGTGACAGACGTGGTTGAATGTGATGACTTTGTAGCAGCTGGAAAAGAACACAGATAAGATGATGCTTTACTGGTCTGAGATCTGTTGGTTCCTCATCATGTCTTTGCTGTTATTTTTATGTCAGAACTAAAGAAGAAGTGATTTAGTGAGAATGTGGGTAACAGCAGCAGGACGCTCTGGTGTTTGTTTCTTGAATGATGACCACATAGACATCAGAAACACATGAGGCTCACAGGAACAGACAGTCCACATGTTATTAGGACACAAAGAAATGCTTATAAATTCTTAAAACAGTTAAAACACTGATGAGCATCCTGCTTAACTGTCCTTAACTCTTGTACTTTGAGCCTCCACAATATGTAACAGCATGTCTGTTCATGTTTTTACATAAATACACATTTTGTGCTCCTCTGCTCACCTTAACATTGCGGCACAGTGGTGTCTGAGTGTGTTTGACATCAGTACTTCAGCTGAGGTTTGAAGGTTTTTCATGCTAGCAGGTTTGAGGAAGTGGGCATGTAGCTGGAGACATAAAAATAGGCAGAATGTGAGACACTGCAGAGACAACTGGGCGTTTAAGATGTGAGAAATGTATCTGTGGTTTGGGTTTTTTTTTTATAGGCTCACTGTGTCACTGTGAATGTGAGAGAGTGGGTATGCAGTTGGAGGAACAGAGAAACACAATGCAGAGGTGACGAGCTTGATGTTTAAGATGTTTAAGAGATGTAAAATGTATTTACATTCATATTAAGTCACAGTAGGTGGTCGTGTGAATCCAAGATGTCTGAAAGTAAAATTCTCAGGTCAATACAGAAAGAAATCATTAAACAAAATGAATTGGTTGGCTATTTATTTATTTGCATGTTATATTGTAAAGAGTGAACTCTGACTGAGTCCATAAAGCTCCAAAAAGCTAAATAATCCCATAACACCTGAACACTCCATTAATTTGTCTGAACAAATATCAGAGTGAATTTCCCTGGAGATCTGAAGAGAAAAACAGTTATCACAGATATTAGGAGGATTTCAGTCACAAACATTGCCAACACGATGATGTCCAGAGCAGACCAACCTGTACAGGCTGTGCAACAGCAGCACTGATGTCTTAGAAGAAAGTTATCAGTAAAACATCAGAGCCACAAGTTATGCTTTTGGCCATGCAAGTGTTAGTGACCTCTTTTGTTTTTGCATTTTCACTTGATCAATTAAAACCCAACTATTAACAAACCCTTAAAAGAGAAAAAACGATCTGCGGTAACTGAATAAGATCAAATGATATAATATCAATAACTTGCAAAAGTCTTTAAATGTAGTTTATTCATTAGAGCAGGATAACAGTTTGTACTTGTTGACACTGATGTTGGTTCAGTTGTTGCAGTTTTTGCACCTTCAGCTGTAATGAAATAATAAAATGATTTTTATCATTTGCACTGACTAAATTAGAAAGATTGATGTCATCTTCATACTTTATAAAATGTAGGTGTTTTGTTATTTACATCATCACAAATCAGTCACTTCACACATAAATGACTCACGATGCTTTGACCCAGAAAGTTCTTCTCTTGTCAGTCAGTGATGTCTTCATGTCTCTGTCTTTACCCTCATGCAGCCACGTCACTGTGTGTCTACAAACTCCAGATGTGGACACAGAGCCGTTTAAGGTCATCTCATCGCAGTCTTTATAGAGTCAGATTACAGCTACAGTAAGAGGTCACGTGCATCCAACATGAACATCTTTTATTGCACTTCTCTGTATTTTCTTGTCATCTTAGATGCATTTATATGTTATATTGAAAAATGTAAGAGCCCAGTGCAAACAGAGCTGTTTAACCCAACAAAGTTTACGAGAGCAGAGAGAACAAGAAGTGGACTGATAAGCAGAGAAAAGCTTGTACTGACATCAGTGTGTGTGAGAGACTGAGAGCCAAGAAACACCTTGTCAAATAAATCTATGCTTTTTTCAATTTGCAATTCAGATAATTACATTCAGCAACAACAAGCACACTGTTGTTAGATTATATTAAGACTCAAAGCTCATTAAAATGATACTGTAGTCCAGTATGTTTAAATTAAAGTTGATCAAAATAACTTCCTTTGTACACTGAGTGATAAAAGTGATGCAAATCTGCTTGTTGGCCTACCCAAAAAAACCCCAAAAAAACTACAACCCATAAATCTTCAACTTTTGCAACAGGAAGCGATTTTGATTTGAGGTTAGATTCAGCTTTATTGTTTCTGCACAGTACAAGTCCTGAGACAACGTCATGCAGTTTAGCATCTGAACAGAAGTGCAAAAGGCAGTTCAGAAATTCTGTGTAATTTACATTTAGTGTAATAAAACATACAGAATGAGCAGCGAGGGTATATATGGATATACTGAGATATAAACCGGGTGAAGATGTTTAGTAACAAGCAGTGCAGGTAAAAGTATAACATCTATATGGAGTAAAGTATACAGTGTATAGACTATAGATCAGATAAATACAGTATGAACAGAAGCTCAATGGGCATGAGACAATTATTTAAAGACGTTAAATAAGAAATAAATAAGTATAATAAGTTATGCGTTCTGCTAGATACAGTTAAGAAGACAAAGTTCTGAACTGAGATCAGATTTAGACTTGAGGATCTTTGTCAGCCTTGCTCAACAGCTCGGCACAGAAATCACATTCAGTCATCAGAAATCTTAAAACCATCTTATGAATTTATTTTTACTGACTGAAGTAAAATATGATGAGATGGTGTCTAACAGCGGTGGACTCTGTGCTGAGTTGATGTTGATGATCAGTGGAGTCAGACAGAGGAAGAATGATCTGCAACATTTTCATAGTCCACCGTACCTTCATCTACACCTTCATCTTCAACTTCATCTTCCTCATTATGCTCCTGTGAAAATGAAGCACAGCAATGTTGAAACACAGAACAGCTGCAGAGGAACAGATGGGTTTTAGCGCCTTGCTCAAAGGAACCAAAATGAGTCGAAATCCGTTTTTTTTTTTCAAATGAAGACCCAACTTCTCTGATTTTTTGACTTTAACTGCTTCACATTTAGCATGAGGAAATCCAAAATAATATGACATTTAAAGATTCCCTCCCTGATGTGCTTATAGTGTCCAAAGATAAACATTTACCTGATTTTTGATGATGCCCCTCCCACTGTCTTTAAGGCTCTCCTGACCAGCCTCAGCAGTCAGGTGGTTGAAAGTGGACGGTCGTCAGCTGATTGATGTCACCTGAGTCGTCACAGTTTAATCCGCTGACCACTCCTCACTTTAAATCAGTTAAGTGCTGAGTTTGGCCAGAAGAGCCTTTAGCACAGTTCAAACTAAACACAGTTCATAGGTGAGTGAACCTGAGCACATTGACAGGATTATTTAGATTTTCAACTCACCATGTTTTCATCCATCTGTGTTTTTTTCTCTGAAAACACAAGAAGGAAAAAAGAGTCGACTTTAGATTCCACAATAAAAATTTAGTTTGATCAAAACTTCTTGTTCATAAAAGTTTCATGTGTGCATGTTCTCACCTTCAGTTCTTGTCCACATGCTGACTGTGACGGCACTTATAATGAGTGCTGCTAAACCCACAGACACATAAATGATCCTCCACCAGCCTGGAAAGAGGAGATACGAGTGTTCAGTATATTCAGAGGTCCTGATGATTTGTTAGTGTGCTCTTGTGCTGTCTCTTTAACTCTAATATCTGAATGAATAAAATGACTTTTGTGTGTTTGTCTCCAACTGTCTCTAACTGTAAATGTAGGTCTGTTCAGTCACCTTGTCTTGTTCCATTTTTGTCGTTATCAGATGCAGTTTGCTTTGTAGCTTCCGATGTGCTCATTTTCACTGATGTCCAATGTTTTCCTGTTGTTGATGGTGATTCAGTTGTTATTGGTGATGTTGCAGTTGTTGTTGGTGGTGGTGTTTCATCATCACCTTAACGAATACATAAAAAATGCAACAAACATTATTTAGAAAAATTTTCATCATAAAGCAAATGAAAACAAGAATGATGAAATATTAAAACCTCAGATCTTAACAAATATTTTGTGTAACTGTTTAAATCAGTTTGAAGTAATTTTAAACAGCTCATCATGTTCTCACCTGAGGACTGAGGAGGGCTGAAGGTGAACGGATGAACTGCTTCAGTGTTAACATCTGTCACTTCACATTTCAGTAACTTATAATACTTTGACTTCTGATTAAGGCGAGATGTTGGAAATGTGACAGAGGCTGAACATGTACCCTCTGATGTCCTAAAGTCATCCTCATTACCCTCATATGACCATTTCACTGTGTGTTTACACTGTTCATACGGCCACACAGAGCAGTACCAGGTGACCTGATCACCGTCCTGACGTTCAGTCACTGGTGAAGATGGAGATTTTGTGAGAGAACAAAAAAAGTAAAAAAATAACTTCATCACTGTAATCATGATTATCATGTTTTAAAATATTATTCAAACAAGACAGTTTGAGCTGAAAACATTAAGATGTAAATACTTACTGTTAACAACAGACAGATAAACCCAAGAGTCTGGACCTTGTAGTTGTCCTGATCTGAGCTGTCTGCAGGCGTAACGACCAACATCCTCATGTGTGACCTTCTTTATAACCAGAGAACATTTCTCTGTAACTCTCAGTCTGTCTGATTTAGCTCCGGCTTCTCTGTGAATCTGCCCGTTTTCAAACAGCGTCACTGTGTAACTTGAATCACTCAGGAACCAGGTTGTACTTTCACATCTGCCCTGATCATGTATCACATTTTCAAAAGGCAAAGTGACATCATCTCCAACTAAGGAAAATATCCGAGTTTCTGCTGCTTCTGAAAAAGAGAGAAATGAAGAAAGAGTTCACTAAACTCACCATTTTACAAACAACATTTACCAGACAATTTAACAAAGTACTATTCAGTGCAGTACAGTATCAGTGCAGTTTTCTAATGTTTCTTTCATAAATGTGTGTAAAGTTGTTACCTGTACACTCAAACACCAGCATCAGAACTGCAGACATGATAATCCATCTGAATTCAGCCATCACGTTTCTCTCTTGGTCTCACGCTCTCAACGGTCAAAGTCTCGAATGTGCTGCTTCTTAAAAATGAATACAGCATCTACATCCTGTGATATTAAACTTCCTCAAACTGACTTCAGTCTGTGTCTTCTTTGACTTCATGTGTGACATCAGCTTTTATGCTCTATTAATTTCTAAGTTTGATACATTTTGCTGGTTTTATCTACAGTGATTTACAGTGACGGTAGCTGCAGGCTGGGTCTTTATCAGCAACACAGAACATGTGATGATTAATAATAACACAACTTATATTCTTCAGACAGTGTGTATTAGAAAGCAGACAGGATTCATGGTGTTTGACAGCACACATGAACAGACAGGTGACAGACGTGGTTGAATGTGATGACTTTGTAGCAGCTGGAAAAGAACACAGATAAGATGATGCTTTACTGGTCTGAGATCTGTTGGTTCCTCATCATGTCTTTGCTGTTATTTTTATGTCAGAACTAAAGGAGAAATTATTTAGTGAGAATGTGGGTAACAGCAGCAGGACGCTCTGGTGTTTGTTTCTTGAATGATGACCACATAGACATCAGAAACACATGAGGCTCACAGGAACAGACAGTCCACATGTTATTAGGACACAAAGAAATGCTTATAAATTCTTAAAACAGTTAAAACACTGATGAGCATCCTGCTTAACTGTCCTTAACTCTTGTACTTTGGGCCTCCACAATATGTAACAGCATGTCTGTTCATGTTTTTACATAAATAAACATTTTGTGCTCCTCTGCTCACCTTAACATTGCGGCACAGTGGTGTCTGAGTGTGTTTGACATCAGTACTTCAGCTGAGGTTTGAAGGTTTTTCATGCTAGCAGGTTTGAGGAAGTGGGCATGTAGCTGGAGACATAAAAATAGGCAGAATGTGAGAGACTGCAGAGACAACTGGGCGTTGTAGTGGAAATTCTCTGCTGCTTTTGCTGGTGAAGAATGAAATAGAGACTTCTGTCGGCCGACAAGGTTTTATTTCCTTTGCAAAGAAAAGGTCAATCAACATGTGAGCGGTCAGGATGAAGAAAGACCCCGAGCATGGGGAAAACTGGACATTTTATGCTTGTGGAGAGACACACCCCTCGGTCTCTTATCAAAGCTGTGAGTTAAACTCATCACAGTTCTAAATACGAACGAATTTGAATCTTGATGAGGAGACAGAAGGGAAGGATGTCTCACGTGGTTGAAATACAAAGGACCGATACCCTAAGGTGTGAGAAACACACCCCTCGGCCTCCTATCAAAGGTGTGAGTTAAACTCATCACAGTTCAGAATACAAACGAATTTGAATCTTGATGAGGAGACAAAAGGGAAGGATGTCTCACGTGGTTGAAATGCAAAGGAACTGAATTCTGACATTTTGGTGAGGCGGTGGGAGGTTGTGTGTCTCACAAAGAAGTCAAAATTACAATTACAGCGTTTAAGATGTGAGAAATGTATCTGTGGTTTGGGTTTTTTTTTTATAGGCTCACTGTGTCACTGTGAATGTGAGAGAGTGGGTATGCAGTTGGAGGAACAGAGAAACACAATGCAGAGGTGACGAGCTTGATGTTTAAGATGTGTAAAATGTATTTACATTCATATTAAGTCACAGTAGGTGGTCGTGTGCATCCAAGATGTCTGAAAGTAAAATTCTCAGGTCAATACATAAAGAAATCATTAAACAAAATGAATTGGTTGGCTATTTATTTATTTGCATGTTATATTGTAAAGAGTGAACTCTGACTGAGTCCATAAAGCTCCAAAAAGCTAAATAATCCCATAACACCTGAACACTCCATTAATTTGTCTGAACAAATATCAGAGTGAATTTCCCTGGAGATCTGAAGAGAAAAACAGTTATCACAGATATTAGGAGGATTTCAGTCACAAACGTCACCAACACGATGATGTCCAGAGCAGACCAACCTGTACAGGCTGTGCAACAGCAGCACTGATGTCTTAGGTGTTTTGTTATTTACATCATCAAACATCAGTCACGTCACACATAAATGACTCACGATGCTTTGACCCAGAAAGTTCTTCTCTTGTCAGTCAGTGATGTCTTCATGTCTCTGTCTTTACCCTCATGCAGCCACTTCACTGTGAGTCTACACACTCCAGATGTGGACACAGAGCTGTTTAAGGTCACCTCATCGCAGTCTTTATAGAGTCAGATTACAGCTACAGTAAGAGGTCATGTGCATCCAACATGAACATCTTTTATTGCACTTCTCTGTATTTTCTTGTCATCTTAGATGTATTTATATGTTATATTGAAAAATGTAAGAGCCCAGTGCAAACAGAGCTGTTTAACCCAACAAAGTTTATGAGAGCAGAGAGAACAAGAAGTGGACTGATAAGCAGAGAAAAGCTTGTACTGACATCAGTGTGTGTGAGAGACTGAGAGCCAAGAAACACCTTGTCAAATAAATCTATGCTTTTTTAAATTTGCAATTCAGATAATTACATTCAGCAACAACAAGCACACTGTTGTTAGATTATATTAAGACTCAAAGCTCATTAAAATGATACTGTAGTCCAGTATGTTTAAATTGAAGTTGATCAAAATAACTTCCTTTGTACACTGAGTGATAAAAGTGATGCAAATATACTTGTTGGCCTACTCAAAAAAAAAACAAAAAACAACAACAACCCATAAATCTTCAACTTTTGCAACAGGAAGCGATTTTGATTTGAGGTTAGATTCAGCTTTATTGTTTCTGCACAGTACAAGTCCTGAGACAACGTCATGCAGTTTAGCATCTGAACAGAAGTGCAAAAGGCAGTTCAGAAATTCTGTGTAATTTACATTTAGTGTAATAAAACATACAGAATGAGCAGCGAGGGTATATATGGATATACTGAGATATAGACCGAGTGAAGATGTTTAGTAACAAGCAGTGCAGGTAAAAGTATAACATCTATATGGAGTAAAGTATACAGTGTATAGACTATAGATCAGATAAATACAGTATGAACAGAAGCTCAATGGGCATGAGACAATTATTTAAAGACGTTAAATAAGAAATAAATAAGTATAATAAGTTATGCGTTCTGCTAGATACAGTTAAGAAGACAAAGTTCTGAACTGAGATCAGATTTAGACTTGAGGATCTTTGTCAGTCTTGCTCAACAGCTCGGCACAGAAATCACATTCAGTCATCAGAAATCTTAAAACCATCTTATGAATTTACTTTTACTGCCTGAAGTAAAATATGATGAGATGGTGTCTAACAGCGGTGGACTCTGTGCTGAGTTGATGTTGATGATCAGTGGAGTCAGACAGAGGAAGAACGGTCTGCAACATTTTCATAGTCCACTGTACCTTCATCTACACCTTCATCTTCAACTTCATCTTCCTCATTATGCTCCTGTGAAAATGAAGCACAGCAATGTTGAAACACAGAACAGCTGCAGAGGAACAGATGGGTTTTAGCGCCTTGCTCAAAGGAACCAAAATGAGTCGAAATCCGTTTTTTTTTTTCAAATGAAGACCCAACTTCTCTGATTTTTTGACTTTCACTGCTTCACATTTAGCATGAGGAAATCCAAAATAATATTACATTTAAAGATTCCCTCCCTGATGTGCTTATAGTGTCCAAAGACAAACATTTACCTGATTTTTGATGATGCCCCTCCCACTGTCTTTAAGGCTCTCCTGACCAGCCTCAGCAGTCAGGTGGTTGAAAGTGGACGGTCGTCAGCTGATTGATGTCACCTGAGTCATCACAGTTTAATCCGCTGACCACTCCTCACTTTAAATCAGTTAAGGGCTGAGTTTGGCCAGAAGAGCCTTTAGCACAGTTCAAACTAAACACAGTTCATAGGTGAGTGAACCTGAGCACATTGACAGGATTATTTAGATTTTCAACTCACCATGTTTTCATCCATCTGTGTTTTTTTCTCTGAAAACACAAGAAGCAAAAAAGAGTCGACTTTAGATTCAACAATAAAAATTTAGTTTGATCAAAACTTCTTGTTCATAAAAGTTTCATGTGTGCATGTTCTCACCTCCAGTTCTTGTCCACATGCTGACTGTGACGGCACTTATAATGAGTGCTGCTAAACCCACAGACACAAAAATGATCCTCCACCAGCCTGGAAAGAGGAGATACGAGTGTTCAGTATATTCAGAGGTCTTTTGATGATTTGTTAGTGTGCTCTTGTGCTGTCTCTTTAACTCTAATATCTGAATGAATAAAATGACTTTTGTGTGTTTGTCTCCAACTGTCTCTAACTGTAAATGTAGGTCTGTTCAGTCACCTTGTCTTGTTCCATTTTTGTCGTTATCAGATGCAGTTTGGTTAGTAACTTCCGATGTGCTCATTTTCACTGATGTCCAATGTTTTCCTGTTGTTGATGGTGATTCAGATGTTGTTGGTGATGTTGCAGTTGTTGTTGGTGATGTTGCAGTTGTTGTTGGAGATGTTGCAGTTGTTGTTGGTGGTGGTGTTTCATCATCACCTTAACGAATACATAAAAAATGCAACAAACATTTAGAAAAATCTTCATCATAAAGCAAATGAAAACAAGAATGATGAAATATTAAAACCTCAGATCTTAACAAATATTTTCTGTAACTGTTTAAATCAGTTTGAAGTAATTTTAAACAGCTCATCATGTTCTCACCTGAGGACTGAGGAGGGCTGAAGGTGAACGGATGAACTGCTTCAGTGTAAACATCTGTCACTTCACATTTCAGTAACTTATAATACTTTGACTTCTGATTAAGGCGAGATGTTGGAAATGTGAAATAGGCTAAACATGTACCCTCTGATGTCCTAAAGTCATCCTCATTACCCTCATATGACCATTTCACTGTGTGTTTACACTGTCCATACGTCCACACAGAGCAGTACAAGGTGACCTGATCACCGTCCTGACGTTCAGTCACTGGTGAAGATGGAGATTTTGAGAGAGAACAAAAAAAGTAAAAAAATAACTTCATCACTGTAATCATGATTATCATGTTTTAAAATATTATTCAAACAAGACAGTTTGAGCTGAAAACATTAAGATGTAAATACTTACTGTTAACAACAGACAGATAAACCTGAGAGTCTAGAGCTTGTAGTAGTCCTGATCTGAGCTGTCTGCAGGCGTAACGACCAACATCCTCATGTGTGACCTTCTTTATAACCAGAGAACATTTCTCTGTAACTCTCAGTCTGTCTGATTTAACTCCGGCTTCTCTGTGAATCTGCCCGTTTTCAAACAGCGTCACTGTGTAACTTGAATCACTCAGGAACCAGATTGTATTTTCACATCTGCCCTGATCATGTATCACATTTTCAAAAGGCAAAGTGACGTCATCTCCAACTAAGGAAAATATCCGAGTTTCTGCTGCTTCTGAAAAAGAGAGAAATGAAGAACGAGTTCACTAAACTCACCATTTTACAAACAACATTTACCAGACAATTTAACAAAGCACTATTCAGTGCAGTACAGTATCAGTGCAGTTTTCTAATGTTTCTTTCATAAATGTGTGTAAAATTGTTACCTGTACACTCAAACACCAGCATCAGAACTGCAGACATGATAATCCATCTGAATTCAGCCATCACGTTTCTCTCTTGGTCTCACGCTCTCAACGGTCAAAGTCTCGAATGTGCTGCTTCTTAAAATAAATACAGCATCTACATCCTGTGATATTAAACTTCCTCAAACAGACTTCAGTCTGTGACTTCTTTGACTTCATGTGTGACATCAGCTTTTATGCTCTATTAATTTCTAAGTTTGATACATTTTGCTGGTTTTATCTACAGTGATTTGCAGTGACGGTAGCTGCAGGCTGGGTCTTTATCAGCAACACAGAACATGTGATGATTAATAATAACACAACTTATATTCTTCAGACAGTGTGTATTAGAAAGCAGACAGGATTCATGGTATTTGACAGCACACATGAACAGACAGGTGACAGACGTGGTTGAATGTGATGACTTTGTAGCAGCTGGAAAAGAACACAGATAAGATGATGCTTTACTGGTCTGAGATCTGTTGGTTCCTCATCATGTCTTTGCTGTTATTTTTATGTCACAACTGAAGGAGAAGTGATTTAGTGAGAATGTGGGTAACAGCAGCAGGACGCTCTGGTGTTTGTTTCTTGAATGATGACCACATAGACATCAGAAACACATGAGGCTCACAGGAACAGACAGTCCACATGTTATTAGGACACAAAGAAATGCTTATAAATTCTTAAAACAGTTAAAACACTGATGAGCATCCTGCTTAACTGTCCTTAACTATTGTACTTTGGGCCTCCACAATATGTAACAGCATGTCTGTTCATGTTTTTACATAAATAAACATTTTGTGCTCCTCTGCTCACCTTAACATTGCGGCACAGTGGTGTCTGAGTGTGTTTGACATCAGTACTTCAGCTGAGGTTTGAAGGTTTTTCATGCTATATGCTGTGAGCAGGTTTGAGGAAGTGGGCATGTAGCTGGAGACATAAAAATAGGCAGAATGTGAGACACTGCAGAGACAACTGGGCGATTAAGATGTGAGAAATGTATCTGTGGTTTGGGATTTTTTTTATAGGCTCACTGTGTCACTGTGAATGTGAGAGAGTGAGTATGCAGTTGGAGGAACAGAGAAACACAATGCAGAGGTGACGAGCTTGATGTTTAAGATGTGTAAAATGTATTTACATTCATATTAAGTCACAGTAGGTGGTCGTGTGCATCCAAGATGTCTGAAAGTAAAAATCTCAGGTCAATACAGAACGAAATCATTAAACAAAATGAATTGGCTGGCTATTTATTTATTTGCATGTTATATTGTAAAGAGTGAACTCTGACTGAGTCCATAAAGCTCCAAAAAGCTAAATAATCCCATAACACCTGAACACTCCATTAATTTGTCTGAACAAATATCAGAGTGAATTTTCCTGGAGCTCTGAAGAGAAAAACAGTTATCACAGATATTAGGAGGATTTCAGTCACAAACGTCACCAACACGATGATGTCCAGAGCAGACCAACCTGTACAGGCTGTGCAACAGCAGCACTGATGTCTTAGGTGTTTTGTTATTTACATCATCAAACATCAGTCACTTCACACATAAATGACTCACGATGCTTTGACCCAGAAAGTTCTTCTCTTGTCAGTCAGTGATGTCTTCATGTCTCTGTCTTTAACCTCATGCAGCCACGTCACTGTGTGTCTACACACTCCAGATGTGGACACAGAGCTGTTTAAGGTCACCTCATCGCAGTCTTTATAGAGTCAGATTACAGCTACAGTAAGAGGTCATGTGCATCCAACATGAACATCTTTTATTGCACTTCTCTGTATTTTCTTGTCATCTTAGATGTATTTATATGTTATATTGAAAAATGTAAGAGCCCAGTGCAAACAGAGCTGTTTAACCCAACAAAGTTTATGAGAGCAGAGAGAACAAGAAGTGGACTGATAAGCAGAGAAAAGCTTGTACTGACATCAGTGTGTGTGAGAGACTGAGAGCCAAGAAACACCTTGTCAAATAAATCTATGCTTTTTTAAATTTGCAATTCAGATAATTACATTCAGCAACAACAAGCACACTGTTGTTAGATTATATTAAGACTCAAAGCTCATTAAAATGATACTGTAGTCCAGTATGTTTAAATTAAAGTTGATCAAAATAACTTCCTTTGTACACTGAGTGATAAAAGTGATGCAAATCTGCTTGTTGGCCTACCCAAAAAAACCCCAAAAAAACTACAACCCATAAATCTTCAACTTTTGCAACAGGAAGTGATTTTGATTTGAGGTTAGATTCAGCTTTATTGTTTCTGCACAGTACAAGTCCTGAGACAACGTCATGCAGTTTAGCATCTGAACAGAAGTGCAAAAGGCAGTTCAGAAATTCTGTGTAATTTACATTTAGTGTAATAAAACATATAGAATGAGCAGCGAGGGTATATATGGATATACTGAGATATAGACTGGGTGAAGATGCTTAGTAACAAGCAGTGCAGGTAAAAGTATAACATATATATGGAGTAAAGTATACAGTGTATAGACTATAGATCAGATAAATACAGTATGAACAGAAGCTCAATGGGCATGAGACAATTATTTAAAGACGTTAAATAAGAAATAAATTAGTATAATAAGTTATGCGTTCTGCTAGATACAGTTAAGAAGACAAAGTTCTGAACTGAGATCAGATTTAGACTTGAGGATCTTTGTCAGTCTTGCTCAACAGCTCGGCACAGAAATCACATTCAGTCATCAGAAATCTTAAAACCATCTTATGAATTTATTTTTACTGCCTGAAGTAAAATATGATGAGATGGTGTCTAACAGCGGTGGACTCTGTGCTGAGTTGATGTTGATGATCAGTGGAGTCAGACAGAGGAAGAACGATCTGCAACATTTTCATAGTCCACTGTACCTTCATCTACACCTTCATCTTCAACTTCATCTTCCTCATTATGCTCCTGTGAAAATGAAGCACAGCAATGTTGAAACACAGAACAGCTGCAGAGGAACAGATGGGTTTTAGCGCCTTGCTCAAAGGAACCAAAATGAGTCGAAATCCGTTTTTTTTTTTCAAATGAAGACCCAACTTCTCTGATTTTTTGACTTTCACTGCTTCACATTTAGCATGAGGAAATCCAAAATAATATGACATTTAAAGATTCCCTCCCTGATGTGCTTATAGTGTCCAAAGACAAACATTTACCTGATTTTTGATGATGCCCCTCCCACTGTCTTTAAGGCTCTCCTGACCAGCCTCAGCAGTCAGGTGGTTGAAAGTGGACGGTCGTCAGCTGATTGACGTCACCTGAGTCATCACAGTTTAATCCGCTGACCACTCCTCACTTTAAATCAGTTAAGGGCTGAGTTTGGCCAGAAGAGCCTTTAGCACAGTTCAAACTAAACACAGTTCATAGGTGAGTGAACCTGAGCACATTGACAGGATTATTTAGATTTTCAACTCACCATGTTTTCATCCATCTGTGTTTTTTTCTCTGAAAACACAAGAAGGAAAAAAGAGTCGACTTTAGATTCCACAATAAAAATTTAGTTTGATCAAAACTTCTTGTTCATAAAAGTTTCATGTGTGCATGTTCTCACCTTCAGTTCTTGTCCACATGCTGACTGTGACGGCACTTATAATGAGTGCTGCTAAACCCACAGACACATAAATGATCCTCCACCAGCCTGGAAAGAGGAGATACGAGTGTTCAGTATATTCAGAGGTCCTGATGATTTGTTAGTGTGCTCTTGTGCTGTCTCTTTAACTCTAATATCTGAATGAATAAAATGACTTTTGTGTGTTTGTCTCCAACTGTCTCTAACTGTAAATGTAGGTCTGTTCAGTCACCTTGTCTTGTTCCATTTTTGTCGTTATCAGATGCAGTTTGCTTTGTAGCTTCCGATGTGCTCATTTTCACTGATGTCCAATGTTTTCCTGTTGTTGATGGTGATTCAGATGTTGTTGGTGATGTTGCAGTTGTTGTTGGTGATGTTGCAGTTGTTGTTGGAGATGTTGCAGTTGTTGTTGGTGGTGGTGTTTCATCATCACCTTAACGAATACATAAAAAATGCAACAAACATTAGTTAGAAAAATCTTCATCATAAAGCAAATGAAAACAAGAATGATGAAATATTAAAACCTTTAGATCTTAACAAATATTTTGTGTAACTGTTTAAATCAGTTTGAAGTAATTTTAAACAGCTCATCATGTTCTCACCTGAGGACTGAGGAGGGCTGAAGGTGAACGGATGAACTGCTTCAGTGTTAACATCTGTCACTTCACATTTCAGTAACTTATAATACTTTGACTTCTGATTAAGGCGAGATGTTGGAAATGTGACAGAGGCTAAACATGTACCCTCTGATGTCCTAAAGTCATCCTCATTACCCTCATATGACCATTTCACTGTGTGTTCACACTGTCCATACGTCCACACAGAGCAGTACAAGGTGACCTGATCACTGTCCTGACGTTCAGTCACTGGTGAAGATGGAGATTTTGTGAGAGAACAAAAAAAAGTAAAAAAATAACTTCATCACTGTAATCATGATTATCATGTTTTTAAATATTATTCAAACAAGACAGTTTGAGCTGAAAACATTAAGATGTAAATACTTACTGTTAACAACAGACAGATAAACCTGAGAGTCTAGAGCTTGTAGTAGTCCTGATCTGAACTGTCTGCAGACGTAACGACCAACATCCTCATGTGTGACCTTCTTTATAACCAGAGAACATTTCTCTGTAACTCTCAGTCTGTCTGATTTAGCTCCGGATTCTCTGTGAATCTGCCCGTTTTCAAACAGCGTCACTGTGTAACTTGAATCAGTCAGGAACCAGATTGTACTTTCACATCTGCCCTGATCATGTATCACATTTTCAAAAGGCAAAGTGACGTCATCTCCAACTAAGGAAAATATCTGAGTTTCTGCTGCTTCTGAAAAAGAGAGAAATGAAGAACAAGTTCAGTAAACTCACCATTTTACAAACAACATTTACCAGACAATTTAACAAAGTACTATTCAGTGCAGTACAGTATCAGTGCAGTTTTCTAATGTTTCTTTCATAAATGTGTGTAAAGTTGTTACCTGTACACTCAAACACCTGCATCAGAACTGCAGACATGATAATCCATCTGAATTCAGCCATCACGTTTCTCTCTTGGTCTCACGCTCTCAACGGTCAAAGTCTCGAATGTGCTGCTTCTTAAAATAAATACAGCATCTACAACCTGTGATATTAAACTTCCTCAAACTGACTTCAGTCTGTGTCTTCTTTGACTTCATGTGTGACATCAGCTTTTATGCTCTATTAATATCTAAATTTGATACATTTTGCTGATTTTATCTACAGTGATTTACAGTGACGGTAACTGCAGGCTGGGTCTTTATCAGCAATACAGAACGTGTGATGATTGCTGTCAGTGTTTCCAATAACGCAACTTATATTCTTCAGACAGTGTGTATTAGAAAGCAGACAGGATTCATGGTGTTTGACAGCACACATGAACAGACAGGTGACAGACGTCATATTAAGTCAAAAAAGCAAGGAACAAAATTACAGTCAGAGAGAAAGTTATGAGTTAAACATCAGAGGCACGAGTTATTTGTTTGGCCATGCTAGTATCGGTCACTAATTTGTTTCCCACCTTCTTGTTGTGGGTTATTCTGCTGTTGATCCTGTTGTTGTTGCAACTTCACCTAATCAATTAAATAATGAATAACAAACCTTACAATGTGAAATACTGCAGTAACTAAATAAGAACAAATGATATAATATTTAAAATTCCAAAATACATCTAATGTGGTTAATTTCTTACATTGGGATAATGACAGTATTACTTTTTGCACTTGATGTTAATGTTGGTTTAGTCGTGGAGGTTTTTGCATCCTCTGCTGGAATGAAATAGCAAAAACATGTTCATTATCTGCACTGACTAAATCAGGAAGAATGATGTCATTTTAAGACTTAAGATTATAAAATGAAGGTGTTTTGTTACTTTTTACATAATGATGAAATGATTTTAAACAGCTCATCAGAATCTAACCTGAATCCTCAGTCACTTCAGACCTAAGTGACTCACGATGCTTTGACCCAGAGAGAGAAGTCTGAAAAGCCACAATGGTGAGAAAGGAAAACAGTAGAAAGGGCAGGTGTAAGTATAAGATACATTCCTTTTTTTTACACTGCCTACTCCACCTGCTAATGACTACCAACTTATTTTTAAACCTGATTTTATATCATTTTAAATTGTCTTCCCATCGTTAAATTAATTTTGTAATTGATTCTACCTTGTATATCTTATCTCTTTTCTCTTTTATTGTAAATCTGTATCTTTGATTTTGTTTTATATTTCATTACTCTACAAAGCACTTTGAATTGTATGTTGTTGTTCTGAGGGCTGTATGACACCATACAAAATTAGTGCCTTAGCAAGGTATTCTTTAACCTGGCTAGATTGCCATGGTAACTTATGTGGCAAACTTAACTTGGTCAGGAGCAGGTTATGTTCTGAGTTTAAAAAGCTCCTTTCACAAGCCCCTTGCCAGCTGAGAAACTGAAAACCATATTAATACACTTAATTTAAATTGTTAAGCCGTAATATTACATTAAATGCCACCAAACGAAGCCATTTTCACATTTTTTTCCCACAGGAACCTACAGTTTACCACTGATGCAGAAAATCTGAGTGAGAATATTGTTTTATTTGATTCACTGGGTTGTTGTTGCTCTCAGTGAGCTACTGAATGTGTCTGTAATGCTCTTTTCCAGGCAGCATTAAATACTGACAGTTCACTATATTTTTTTTAATAAGAATGACATTTAATAAGCTAGCTGAACATGTCATTTGACTCGTTTTATGTGAACGTGCTCTGGGCCTGAAGCAGAGAGCCCAATTTAACAGAGACAGGTTATCTCCAACCGAGGCTTTATGGTTTGTTGAGCCAGCGCAAAGTCTGTCTGTGTGATGCAGCCCCCAGATGTGCTCAATTCATTGTTGTTGCAGCATCACTTCAACAAATACAACAACAAAATACAACAAACTGCACAGTTAGAAACAGAACTTCAAACAAATAGTTGTGAATAATTATTGAGTTCAGTTTTAAGTGATTTTCAACAGCTCATCATATTCTCACCTGGTTTCTCACCTGAGGACTGAGGAGAGCTGAAGGGGAACAGATGAATTTCTTTAGTGTAACCATCAATCACTTCAAATTTCAATAACTTGTAATAGTTCAGTTTCTGGTTAAGAAGAAATGTAGTAATTGTCCCAATGTCTGAGCAGGAATGCTGTGATCCCATCCTGTCTGGAAAATCATTCTTATCACCCTCATACAGCCACTTCATTGTGTGTCTACATTCTCCATATGTCGACACAGAGCAGTTTAACATCACCTCATCATTGTTCTGATCTTCACTCACTGGAGACATTGTGAGGGAAAGACAACAAAAGTAAAATAAACCTCTTAACTGTAATCATGGTCATCGTAATGTTTCAATCTCTTCCAACAAGACGGTTTGAGCTGAAAACATTGTGATGTAAATACTCACTGATAGGTCTGGACCTTGTTGGTGTCCTGATTCGTTAAACATTCTGCAATTATATAGACCAGCATCTTTATCTGTAACATTTTCTATCGCCAGAGAACAGTTCTCGGTAACACTCGGTCTGTCTGATTTCACTTTAGAGATTTCACCAATCTGCCTGAGTGTAATCAGCTCCTCTGCTGCTGTGTTTGTTAATTCACTGAAAAGCCAAGTTGTACTGTTACACTTATTCTGATCATGTATCGCGTTTTCACAAGGCAAAGTGATCATGCCCAACTAAGGAAGATTTCTGAGTCTCTGCCACTGAAAAAGAGAGAAGTGAAAAAAATTTCACTTAACTCATCATGTTGCAAACAAAACTTCAAGGAATACTTAATAATGCAGTTCGTTTTTTTTATTTAGTGTGTGATATTGTTACCTGTAAACCCAAACACCAGCATCAGAACTGAAGACATGATAATCCATCTGAATCCGGCAGCATGTTCCTCTCTTGATCTTATGCCTGCAGTACTATCAAAGTCCCAAACGTACTGCTTCTTAAAATGAATACAGCACTGTGATACTTTGAGAGTCACTACTTCAAACTGACTTCAGTCTGTGTGCAAACTAAACTATGGCTTTTGGGAGGGAGAGGGGTGCTTAGGTGTGCCTCAGTGAGAGGACAGACTGATTCTAGTTGTAAAATCCCTTTTTACACTGAGATTGTACCATTGAGTCACTACAAAGGTCCTTCTTTGTACTGCCTTAGAACCAAATGACTGCATCATGCCGCTCCAGTGTGAAATTTTAGATAGCATGTCGGAATCATGAAATCAAAAGCGGCATGATGCATGTGACATGTAACGCAACTGTGTTGTTTCTAGTGTGAAATACAATATACAGGTCTGCAGTGCTTTATAAATAATAATAATGACATAATGTGGCAATAACCATCATTTATCGTCCCTGTTTTTTGGCAGCTGATCTTGCCCTTTGCACGGGGTTAGGAGCTCCTGCACCTCATTATTTTCCCAATTTGTGGACTTTTTTGGCTGCTGGTCTGCTTTTTAAATCTCCCACTGCTTTTTAAACTGTTTTTAAAATCTCCCACAACCATATCACGTCATCAAAATGTCCCACCCACGCCACACATGATCCTGTCCTGACGAATGTCCCATTTATACAAACATCATTTTGACAATGTTACTACTTGCAATTCTCTCTGAATTTCTTGTGGTCAAAGAGTGAAAAACATTTGATGCATCTAGCTGATTTTCTTATCTACAGGGATTTTACAGTAATGGTAGCAGCAGAGAAGGTCTTGTTAAAAAAAATAGAGGAAATTGAACATGTGAAGACTGTTAGTGATATAAAGGAGAAATAATTTGGTGAGAATGTGGGAAACAACAGCAGCACGGGTCTGGAGGTTTTGCCCTCTGCTGAGAAACAGATAAACATCAGAAAAATATGAGGGCCACTGAAACAGACACTTAATTTGACAAAGGACTTTCATTCACAAATATCAAGTTTTTGCAATACGTAACAGCAGATGTATTCATGTTTTTACATAAATAGACATTTTGTGCTCCACTGTTCAGCTAAACAGTCAAACAGTGGTGGCTGAGTCTGTTTGACATCACTTACTTCACCTGTGGTTTGGAGGTTTTTTTGCTCCATGTGAGCAGGTTTGAGGAAGTAGCAATGTGGCTGGAGATTCGAAAATAGGCAGAATACACAGATGACTACATGGGCGGTTAAGTTGTGTGAAGTGTACTTGTGTTTTTCATTTGCATTGTGTCACTGTCAATGTGCCTCAGATGGTGGGAATGCAGTTGAAGGGACAGAGACATGCAAAGCACAGACAACGAGTCGGACATTTGAGATGTGTAAAATGTGTTAGTTTGACAAATTTTAGTGCCTATAGTGATTACAAAGAGAACGTTTACAAAGAGAGCAGGGAGAACAGAAGGTGGACCGATGAGCAGAGGCAAGCTTGTAGTGCAGTCTGTGTGTTTGAGATAGAGAGCAACAAAAAAATTAAATATAAAAGCCAAATATAAACACTTTTATAATTTTGCCACTGAAATAATCAGAGAAAACAATATTGTCACAGATTATTGTTATATTAAAACTCAAACCTCATTTGACAAATACTGTAGTCCATTTAGTTTAAATTAAAGTCAATCAAAAATCATTTTGTCTGTACACCGAGTGATAAAAGTGATACAAATCTGCTGCTGCAGAAGTAAAACAGAAGTAAAACAGTAAAACTTGAAGAAAGTCAGTTTATATTGGATACAGCTTTATTGTTTCTGCAGAGAGTACAAGTTCAGCATATGACTAAAGTGCAGTGTGTTATAGACGATGCAGTAGGACATGTACATATGAATATGCTAAGATACAGAAAGAACATGTGCAGCAGTTACAGGCAATGCAGGTATACATGTAAACTATAAATTGCAGGTGTTGAGTTCAAGTAATGCTACATTATATACAGAATAAACAGATCAGATCAGATCAGATAAATACAATATGGACAGAAGTTTGATGGGTGTGAGAAAATGATTTAAAGACAATGAATTAGAGGTCAAATTACTGTTATGGGTTTACAGGAACTCTTATAAGTACAAGGGTGAATAGATCAGTTTGTACTTGTCATTGTATGTAGGTGTTTTAATGTTTACTGTATATTTATTAATTTATTTTTATTATTATTAATTTAACTTTTTTATCCTAACAGAGCTCACCTAGTTAAACTTTGGTTAAATAAATGAAATGAAACATGAGGCCCAAATGCAATACAGTAGGCAGGTAGATTAATCAAAAAAAGAACCTTAATGCATCTGGTTAGAATACATCAAAAACAGGCAGGCTACAAAACTGAAAATGGAGCGAAGCCAGAGTTCAAAATAAAGAAGTACCAAGACTAAATTGACAACAAAGTAGGATGGCACAATGAACACAGCAGGGAAGCAATTCACCAGGAGACACAGGCAGGAAAAACTAACAAGGGAATGCAACAACAAACACAGACAAATTGATAAAGGGGCAAACACAGGTATATGTACACAGAAAACTAACCACAAAAACAAGTCACAGCTGGAGTAGGCAGGCACAGGAAAAAGAAGGGAAACATGGGAACTGGCTGACAAGACAACGAGGTAGGGAACACAAGGGTTAATGCTGAACAGGTGTGCAGGGAAGACTGAGCAGAGAAGGATTAATGAGACTGATACAAAGCAGGGGTGCATAAAAATAGACAAAGGTAGAAAGTAGAGAGACACATTCAGAATAAGAAAAGAAACAAACTATAGGCAAACACCTAGCATCATGACAGTTACAGCAACAGTGAGAGGTCGTGTGCATCCACCATGCACACTTTTGCAATGGCACTTTCTTCATAATTTAATTCAGACAAATGTCAGTGCCCAATGCAAATAGAGATGTTCAAACCAACATAGGGAAGGTTTTTTAAAAGACATAAGAGAACAAAAATTGGACAGCTGAGCAGAGACAAGAAGAGAGAGAGCTAAAAAAGTTTTAATCTGAAGGAGAAGTGATTTAGTGAGGATGTGGGCAGCAGCAGAACCCTGCAGGTTTAAAAAATAATGAGCACATAAATGTCAGAAACACATGTGGCTAATGGGAATAGATGCTATTGGTATAAAGAGGTGTTTATCAAATTCTGTTGAAAACTACTTAAACTCCTGGAGGGTTTAAGGTCACTGAGACTAGTTGTCACAGTTCTGTTTCCTGGTTTGCCATTGTTACGGGTCCCAGGGATGACTGTAACAATAACAGAAGATTAATAAAATGTTCAAGAAATTCCAGCAAAACTGACAAAGTGTATTGAATTAGAATCACAGACTCCACCATTATCTCACAGTAGTTGGTCACGTGCATCCAAAACTGCTGAAAGTTGCACGTTTGGGTCATTTGGGGTTCCTTTATATCTCTATTTAGACATATTTCAGTGCAAGTGCAAGTACATGAAGGACTCCCAAAACAAAGTCTTGGATGAAGTGGTAAACATTTCTTTATTGTATATTGTTATCATATATGATTAAAAAAAGAAACCTAAAACCCCAACAAATATTCACAGAAATGCAAATGGAAAGTAGATTAAAATTCTGCATGTGTAGAAGTAAAACTGAACTCAAGCTGCCGTAGCTTCAATAACAGGTAGTGAATAAGACAATCGAAGGAAGAAAACGAGTCAATGTTTTTTTCCTGTTAAATGAATTTAAAATTTAGCATACTGCAGAAAATGCATCTGATGCAAGAAGAAACTTTTTAAATACAAGATGAATAGCTATGCAAAGCTAGATAACATAAAAATGACTGCATAAAAACACACGCATATTTCTCACTCAGTTTCTCAATTAGTCATCTAAAACTCTAAACTCAAATGAATGCAATGCTTATTGGACCCATTTCGCTGAAATGTTGATGTTGATATGGAAGTTGTTGTTGATCAGTGCAATCTGACAGAGACTGAGGGCTCTTCAACGTTTTCATAGTTCGCCACACTTTCATCATTTTTCACCTGTGAAACACAACACAAACAAAACTCTGACACACTCTCACTGACAACTTCAGCAGCTGTTCAGTTACTGTCTGACCTAATTTTTACTTAAATGGCTGCTGGACCTGAACACTTCATTGTTTAGCTTCTTACTGAGTTTGAAACAGTGAGACATCCACAGTCCTTGCATTGCAGTAACATGAACAGTCGCCAGCGGGAACTTAAACATCATTCACACTGACTGACAGTCCCTGATCATTCATAGACATTTTGTTTTTTTTATTTCATACATCAATTCACTTCAGTTTTTATTTTCCAACTCACAGTGTTGTCATCAGGTGGGCTCTGGTTCCCTGGAAAATAAACCACAGAGGAGGATTTCAGCTCTGCAGTTACAGTTTGTTAATTAGTCTGAACAAATGTCTGTGTGAATTTTTCTCACATGGAGCTCTGAAGAGAAGGACAGTAATCACAGTTATTAGGAGGAGTTCAGCCACACGCATCACCAACATGATGTAGTCCAGAGCAGACTGACATGTAAAAGCTGTGTGATCAGAAAAATAATGTAGGAGAAGAAAGTTATTATCAGGAACACAAAAGTAGTATAATGTATAATGTATAATGTAATAATATAATGTAGCTAACTATTTCATTTTAGTGATTTATTTGAGAAATAACTGTATTAAAAACATAATACATTTTTGCTCAGTGTATGTGAACCCCTGACTCACAACTTATCTGTGCACTGGCACTGACTACATGATTGGTAGTTGAAGTAATTCCTTCCTTTTTTTTCCTAAAAAGGTTTGTGTGCACATTTATTTAGATGCGTGCAGATGTACAGAATATTTCAAAAATACTGATATGTTTAACAGTCACTGTGTGAAGCCTTTCAAAACATTTAACCTTTTACTGTCGATGCAACACAAACAGAAAACCTCAACCAGCATATAACAGAGACAAAATGTTTTTGTCACTATCTTGAAATCATTCATCGCTAACTGTGCATGTAAGCGGTCAGATTGAGATGTGACTGATTGAGACTAAGTAAGACACTGTTATGATGTTACCTGCTGTTTTAGTAGTTGTTGATTCTGTTGCTGCTGTTGCTCAACAAACTGTTCTGATGTCATTTTAAAACCTCAAATCCATAAAATGAACAAACACTTTAGTTATTTTTTTCTCGTTAGTTTGAAGTGACTTTAAAAGCTCAGCCTGTTCTCACCTGGTTTCTGACCTGACGATTGAGATCTGAAGGAAAACTCCTGCACTTTGTCATCTCCAGTCACTTTACATGTAAATAACTTATATCTTGATGTGTAGATGGAGAGGGAAGTCTGAAAGGCCACAGAGGCAGAGCAGGGTGACTGTGATGTATTTATGCCTTTGTTGTCTTCATCCACTTCTTTACCCTCAAACAGCCACTTCACTGTGTGTGTACATCGTTCATATGTGGCCACAGAGCACTTTAACGTCACCTCATCAGTGTCCTCATGGTAACTCACTGGTGAAGACGGAGATATTGTGAGAGAAAGAGTAAAATTACCATCATTACTGTATTCAGAATTATTGTGATGTTTCAGTGTATTGTTTTAACAAGACAGTTTGATCTGAAAACAGTAAAAATACTCACTGTTAATAACAGACAGATCAACCAGAGCGTCTTGACCTTGTTGTCGTCCTGATTTGATCTGTATGCAGCCATAATGGCCAGCATCCTCATGAGTGACCTTCTTGATAACCAGAGAACAGTTCTCTGTAACACTCAGTCTGTCTGATTTAACGTTTTTACCAATTTGCCCAAGTTTAAACAGTTCTATTGTTAGAGTGTTTCTTGATTTGCTGTAGACCCATAAAGTGCTGTCACAGTCAGTCTGATCGTCTATCACATTTTCACAAGGCAAAGTGACATCATCTCCATTTCTGACGGCCAAAGAGCCACTAAGCAGTCCGACTGATGCTGCAGGGAAGATGAGAGAGAAAACTATTCAACTCTCTGGAAAACAAACAAATTATTTGTCTGCCTCGATTAAACAAAAGTTTGGTGAGAAACTAATATTTATAATAGCAACTAATGAGCTATTTTACCTTACCTGTAAACTGAAACACCAGTATGAGCAATAAAGATGTTTTAATCCATCTGAATTCAGCCATCATGCTTCTTTAATCTATCTCTGCTGTCGAAACTGTCCGAGTCGCTACAATGGTACGTCCTGTAGAGGAAAGCAATATCTATTAGCTGTGGAAAAGAAGCGACTACTTCCTCTTAGTCTGCCCGTTTCTCATGTAGGTGGAGCATCACAACTTTTTGTCTCTGCATTCTGCATTGAATGATCCCCAACTCCTTGATTAGAAATATCAGAAGAAATGAACATTAAATTAGTCAGAGGTCACAGCAGCGTCACAAAGATCCTGCAAAACTGGATAAAGGATGTGGATAAAGAGGTGCTTGGAAAGAAGCTGAGGAGATTTTACCAAATACGCCCCTATGATGCATTTGTGACACTGACTTTTTTCATTTCCTGACAAAGGAAGTTTGACAGCACTCAGATAAGATTAAAGATACGTATACATGTTTCTCTGGTCAAGTGTCTGTAAATTATTTTATCTTACCAAACCTACACAACTTTACTGTCCTAAAACTAACCTACGTGACATTACTATCATAAAAGTAATCTACGTGACTTTGCTTTACCAAAACTAATTTACTTAATTTTAATTACCTGCACCTAACCTACATAATTTTACTTTTCTAGAACTAATTTACATGACTTCACTATCCCAAAAGTAACCTACATGACTTTAATTTCCTAAATCTAATTTACGTGACTTAACTTACCTACACCTAATCTACTTTATTTTTCTGAAAATAATTTGTAATAATTCGACTTTGCTTTCCTAAAGAGCAGAGGGTGGTGAGAAAGCAAAAAGTGGTGAGCTTAGCAGAGGCAACCCTGTATTCTGTGTGTTGTAAAAGGGAGAGAGCCACAAAACACATTGTAAAATTGTATGTAGCATATGCAATATTAAATAAAAATGCCCTAAGCATAGAAAATTCATCAAGAGAAGTATTTCTTTACAAGTTTTCTTGGCATGATGTTCTGGCTGCTTTAAAGGCGTTTCTTTGAGTTCATTAGCAATCAGGACAACAAAGAAAAGTGCCAACACCTGTGTTCAGTCAGAGAGCTCCTGCCCTCATTAGCAGTGACTGCTTCATATGTACGTACTCACCTGTGCAGGTAGACGGACCCAGTAAGTATTGAAAAACTTAACCTTAAACTTACAGTCAGTGCAGTGATATGGATCAATCTAATAGCTAATGTGCACATACGCACATAAGACTAAAGGTACACATAATGTTTGAGCACATGGTCTGCAAAAACACATGCACTTACACACATGCAGCTACTGATCCTAGTTTTCTAAAGTGACCGACCAGCAGAGTGTGGCAAGACTGATTCTGACATCATCATCTAATTGTATTCAGAGTGGGTACACGCTGTACTCTGTAGGCGTCACGATACTCAGTTCAGTTTATCAGAAACACATCAGATGCATGTTGAAGCTAATTTGGAGGAAGCTGAAGTCATCATAGAGGCAAGACTGTTATTTCCTCATTGCTCTGTTTTTGCATCACATTATCTATTAATCGTTTGCATCTCACCAATGGACTATCACGTTACAGGAACGGTGAGTTTTCTTGCATAAAATTACTAGTTATATTTTTAAGGATATAGTAACATCGGATGACCAGCGATGACTCTAAAAAACATTCCCCTTTTTTAAAAAAAGGCTCACTATCTAGTATTTGTGTGTACTTCAGATCGAAACTACTAATTTTGGTAAATATGACAGAGCTTCTGTTTTTCTGGTAAAAGTAATATTTGGATGCACATTTTTTTTAGACAGCACAGTCAACCTGCTGCAAAAGTATCCCCTCTTCATAATACACAGATGATTCCAGACGATGGAATTTAGCAGGTAGGCCATTTGCAATGGAAACATGGATTACAAGAGAAAAGTATTGTTTAAAATTAACTGAGTGATTGAGGCGAGCAATGTGGTAAAACAGTGATTTTTATTATTCAGTATCGCAGTGCCTGAGTGAACAAACAGACATAGGATTGCATTACAGTGTCTGGATCTAGCTTAAAAACCAGTATCATAGGGTGAACAAGTAATCAGCTCCGTGTTAAAATTAAAATATTGTCTGAAATATTTATTTAACAAGGAAAAAAATGGCTGCTTGGTTTTTCAGTTGACATTCTCTGTTCAGTACAGTAAATGATATAAAGTTGACATGTACAGAAAAGCGTTTACTCTGCAAACCTCGTCAATAAAACAGCAATTCTAAAATGATGAATTAAACAATCCACATGTTGTTGTATTTGATTTACTTAGGTGAAATCAAAGCATGAATACATGTGGTCTCCCGCGGCCACAGGAAAACTTCATAGCAAAAAACCTGCCTAGGCTTTGTTCCTTAGCTGAGAAGCTGGGATCACCACCTCTGTCACCCGACAGTGTGTTGCTTGTGTTTACATGCATTGTGTACATTTGCATGTGTAGCCTGAGCGTTTGAGCTCTGTCCACGCAGTGCATGAAGCGTTTGCTGCAAACAAGTGTGTGTACTCGTTGGAAGAGCACAATGAAAATGCAGTTTTTGATCAGTGGAGTCTGACTGAGGCATAAAGGTCTCCCAGGTTTTCATAGATTACTCTACCATTGTCTTCATCGTTGCGCACCTGTGAGAAAACAGCACAGCACACTTGAGATTCTGTTCTGTGAGTTAGCAGCTTCTTAGTAACGCCTGAGGCTTTTAGTGCTATGCTCAAGGAAAACCCAGTGTTGCTTTCATTATTTCATCACTTTCTACTAAAAAAAGTAGACCCTATCATGTGTGCACATTTGTGTGTGTGTGTGTGTGTGTGTGTGTGTGTGTGTGTGTGTGTGTGTGTTGTGTGAGTGTTAATGAAGTGTCTTGTCAGCATTACAACACATCTAAAGTATATTTTTCCCCTAGTTTACCCAAGTTTGTCATTTTAAATTCCTAATATTGTATAATGTTTAGAGGTTTTTATTCAACTCTCCAGTGATTTTGGGGGCTGTAATTTGTGGAATTGTATTGAAAAGTATTAAATTCTCAGCTTTATGTCTTATTTGCATCCCCACCTATTTTATCTCGTATTTCAATTTTTGTTTATTTTCATTCATTCAAAATTCATTTGTTTCCCCCTGTCTGTGTGTGTCTTTGGCGTGACTCACCGACATTCTGCTCTTCAGCTGAACTCCTCACACACCTGCAGCCCTTACACACCTGCTGATCATAAACTCTGATTTCAAGCCTGATTTTATCCTGGCTTTCCTCTCCAGTCTTTGCCAATTTGATGTGAACCCTTTTGTGGACCCTCTCACTTGGAAGAAAAGAGACCCTGTTGCCACAGTTTTTTTAATACCACAAACTGAGCATTAAATCGTTTACACCACCACCTGTCTCTTGTGTCTGTATTGTGGGTCCTAATGACAGCTGCTAGATTATAACATGTTGACTGGTCAGTCCACCACTTTGGTTCTGACTGAAATATTTCAACAACCATTGCATTATTTGCCATTAAACTTTTGACAGACATTCATGTTCCCCAGAAGCCTGCTGATCCCCTGAAATTTCCATAAGGTCAAAATTTGTATGTGTTCATTACTTTAGTTTATGGACAAATACCTTCAAAACAAATACAGAAAAAATGTGGATGTAGTTTTTTTATGAAAACCACAGATACGTTACATAAGCACAAAAACCAACTAGTTATGAAAGGATCATGTCGTGGTTAAAAACGTCCAGTCTCGGTGGCTGAAACACAGCTGGGAAATGCTGTGATGTGCCATAAAAAAAATTCCCAGAGTTGTTAAAATCACCTACGTTGGCTACAAATGCCATTGGGAAACAATGTGCTTCTTAAAAAAAAACACACCCAGGTCGTGTGGCTCACACACAGCTGAGAAACGCAGCAGGGAAACGTTGTGATATGTTTCTTTTAAAAAACACCCAGGTTCAATTAAAAAAAAAAAAGAACAGGTTTGGTAGTGCAAATGCTGCTGGGAAATAACTCTTCTCTTATTCTGCTTTTTCTGAGTAAAAAATTACATATATTTGTGAGCAAATATAACAAACAAAAATCAAAACAGAAAAAAATATGATTCATTTTGAAACCCACCATCTTTGCATCCATCTGTGTTTTGTTCTCTGAAAAGACAAAGAGTTGAATTAAGTGCAAGAAAAAGCAGG
Source organism: Plectropomus leopardus (assembly GCF_026936395.1). Lineage (NCBI taxonomy): Eukaryota > Metazoa > Chordata > Actinopteri > Perciformes > Serranidae > Plectropomus > Plectropomus leopardus. Next base: position 24,507,052 of record NC_142191.1, read on the forward strand.
TTAATCAAAACATTTATAAAAGCTGAACCTGTGACTGTTCTTACCTTTAATGTTAGTCCATATTCTGACCGTCAAAACAGTTATTACCAGTCCTGCTATACCCACAGACACAATGATAAATCTCCACCAGTCTGGAAAGATAATAAAATCTTTTTAAAAAATGGCTACATTTTTTCTGGTCTATTTTAAATCCTGCATCTTGAAGAAAATTGGCCAATATTTTAAAAAAATAAATGTGGTGATACATTCTTAAAATAGAAATTAAATTAAAAAAATCAAACCATCTTTATTGGTGCTAAAACTACTGCCATCAGTAATGCATCACGTAAAATAAATTGTACATTAGTTGTCGAGGGTGGGGTGGGGGGTTCGTTCCCTACCTTGTGGTGATGATGTTGCATCCTCTCCTGAACCAATACAATAATATATGGTATGAACCTTATGTTTATCATTTGCAGTAACTATATGAGAAATATATAATCCTTTAAACATAGATTTTAAACAGCTCATTTCACCTGACGACTGATCGCTGAAGGTGAACTGCTTCACTTTTCCAGTGAAAATATCGGTTGCTTGACATGTGAACGATCCATAACTTGATGTGTCATTGTCATGGGAAGCTATAAAGGTCAGGCTAGCCGAGCAGTAAGACTGTGACATCTTCACATCTCTGATATCTTTACTGCTAAACAGCCACTGCAGTCTCTGTGTGCACCATCCGTACGTGGACACAGAGCAGGACAAGGTCACCTTATCATTGCTCTTACTTTCCTCCACTGGTGAACATGGAGATATTTTGAGAGAAAGACAACAAGATTAACTTCATCACATTATAATGTTTTAGTGTAACGTTCTATGATGACAGTTTGCAGATACAAATACTCACTGTTAACAACAGACAGATAAACATGAGCGTCATCACCGTGCTGTCTGCAGCTGTAACGACCAACATCCTCACCGGTGATGTTCTTTATATCCAGAGAACATTTCTCTGTAACACTCAGTCTGTCTGATTTAGAGGTTTCACCAATCCGCCCAAGCTGAACCAGCTCCACTGATGGTGTGTTTCCTGCACCACTGAAGAGCCAGTTTACATTTTCACACTCATTCTGATTTTGTGTCATATTTTCACAAGGCAAAGTGACATCATCTTCATCTCTGACAACGAAGGCCAAGTATTGTCCATTTATAGCTATAAAGGAAATCAATGAGAAATAAGAACATGACTTAATCTGAAGTGGGAAATTTAGGCACGGACAAACAAACCTGTACTGCGTTAAATTACAAAAAAAAAAAAAAAGGAGTTAATCAAATGTAATAACTGCTGCATTATATGTTTGGTTGTCTTCTTACCTGTCAAAAGAAGCAGCGTAGATAACATCTGAATCCATCTGAAACCAGACATTCTGCTCTCTCTGTGTCATCGTCTCATGAACTAATGTTTCCTTATATAGAAATGTTTCTGTTTTTTTACGAAAAGTTAGCATCACTTCCTGATTACTTAAGTTGGATTTAAGTTTCTGTAAGTGAAGGAGGAAATGTGTTTGCATGATGGTGTGTGTAATGACTTAACATAACCTATAAAATCATGTAAATATTACACCTTTTGTGTAACATTGAACCAAGATGAACAAACTGATAATGATACTTGATAAGACACAACATTGCATGAGATATCAGTTACCTTATATGTCTTGGTTATTTGTCTTCTGAACCTGTATGACATGTTGAAATATGTACAGGAAGTTACAGTTCTTCCAGTGCATTCATAGTTTTAGACTTGTTGTTTCCCTTTTTGTCCACCTCTCATTTATTATGCTTTTGGGACTTAAAATAGTTCCTATTTTAGAAAGGATAGGATAGGATATTTCAGTGTTATAATAATTTAAGTTCAGATGTTTAACAGATCAAATATTTGAGAAAGGGGTGTACTGGTGGCCTAATGGCAGTGATAATACGGTTACTTTTTAAATGTAATATGTTACATATCAGTTAAGCTGTTAAAATTCTAACAAGTAATGTAACTTTTTTCATACTTTTTCAAAGTAATGTAATTTATTACATTTTGATTACTTTTCTTGTGTGACTGAGCATGTATTCTCATCCCAAATCGTCACATTTTATTGCTTTTCCAGTGGACTTCCACGTCTTCATATTACGCTCTGTGCCTGTTGTTTACATTCTGGGACGCCTGAACCTGACAAAAGCAAATTGCCAGGTTCAGGCAACAAAGGCCTGTGGTTAGGCTGAGAAAAAACATCAGGGTTTGGCTCTACATTTATACAGGAAATAAACACCAGGGGTTGCGCTGGAACCATCTACCACGCCTCCTGTCCACCCTATAAGGACTTTCCAGCTCTTTATATTATGCCGTTACTGGCGGCATTCAATCAGACGGCATCCAGCAGTGTATCATAACACTGTGAAAACTTCCATCTTGCCGCATTACAAACTGATGCCACCCTATTCCCCCGGTGATTCCTATCACTCTACGTTACCAAATAAAGGCAAAATAAGAAAAAAAAATCTTCTAAATATTGGATAAAGTAGTAGGCAGTTGTCTCAAGTCTCAAAGACAGAATGTTCTAGTTTTTACTGCTTATTTTTTTGTTGCTCTTGTTGTTGTTGCTGTTGTTGTTATATCTGTTGGACTCTAAGTTTTAAAAAAAATTGTTCTTAGAATTTTTTACAAAACTACTGACTGCAGCCATGCAATAGTGGCTCTGTAATTTTCAGCTGCTGGTGTCTTAAAAATATAATTCAAGGGCTGACCAAGATTAGTAGGATTTATCCTCTGGAGACAATAAATGTCTGCACGAAATGTCACGGCAATTCATCCGACATTGTTGAGTTTGCTCCAGTGTTGGCAGTGTCGTTCAGTCAGTCCGACACTATAGGAACAACTGTTTTCAACTTCCCCTGAGGATAAATACTACTTTGTCTCAAAATCCTGTTGGCATTACGTCTCTTTCAGAACACATGTGATGCAATTTAGTTTTTTATAATTATTATAAGACACATGGTTGTGTTATGGCAATTGAGGAAAATATCACCCAGTGCATCAGCATGGCTCACTGATGTGTTTTTAATAGTGTTTGGACAACACTGGAGCTCCCAGGTACAGAGGAATAAGAGCAGGCTTTGGATATGTAGACATATTCATTATTGGTTGCATAGATACATGTGATTTTGGCTGTTATGTAGAATATTTCTAGACTTATCCTTTGAGTAAAGAGAAAGAGCTGTCGTTGAACACAAAACTCTAACAAGACAAATAAATGTGAAGGGATAAAAAAACAGATATGAGACAGAACCAGTTTGGGAGTAAACCCCCCTACAGCCCAATACATCCAGTCACAGTTGATGCCTGTGCCAAAATTACATAGAGACACAATCTGGATATGTTTATTTTAAGATTAGTGCATTCCCAGGCCCTCGCTGGCTCAGGACCAAGTGCACTAAATGTGGAAAAAGAATTGCCACTCTTTCCATCTTTGCTCAATCTGTTTATGTGTGTTTATTTCATTTTAAAATACAGCATGCACTTGTTGGCCTAGGAGACTTAGTAGGAAGTAAAGTCTTACTGGCACAAATCCATTGCTTAACCTCTCATTACACCCACCTCAGAGTCTTGTTTACAACAAATTTCTCCAGTCTCCAGTTCAGCAATGGCCGCACAGTCCAAGACCCTCTCAGCCACCCTCAACCAGTCGGTTGGTTGGTTCAACCAGTGACTATTAGCATGCAGTAATTAAATTAAGTGAAAACTATTTTTTTATGATGTAGGTTACCCTTCAGGACATTTCAAACTGAAATGGTATAGGGACCCTAAGACAACACCTACACTGTTAACTGATCTTGACGCTATTTATTTACAGTGTTGCATGAAATGTTTGCTACGTCCAAATTGCATACTGAGCACTAAATACTCATTATGTGTGGTCGTTTACTTTGTTTCACTTTGCATGTCTTATCAGACGCACTGAGCTATAATCACTTCTTTGCCCATTGTGGACCTGTAATTATGTTAACCTGTACCAACCTCAGCTCTAAAACATACTGTTTTCATGTACCAAATGGTATGCTAGTATGGTCCAACTACAAACAGACACTAAACAACCAAGAGGAGACACAAAACAACTACAAAGAGACAAGAAACAACCACAAAACCACTAAAAAAACACAAAAAGACACTAAACAACCACAAAGAGACAATAAATGACTTCAAAGATACAGACAATAACCATAAAGAGATGCTAAACAACCACAAAGAGACAATAAATTACTAAAAAGAGACACACAATAACCATAAAGGGACGCTAAACAACCACAAAGAGAAAATGAATGACTTCAAAGAGACACACAATAACCATATAGAGACGCTAAACAACCGCAAAGAAGCACTGAATGACTACAAAATGATACATAACAACCATAAAGAGACAAAATATAAAATCACCACTGAGACAAAACAACTCCAAGAGACACAAACTGATGAGAAAGACACTAAGCAACCATAAAGAGATACACAGTGACTACAAAGTTACACTTATTAACCACAAAGAGAAGTAAAATTACCACATAACAAAATCTGTAAGAGAGGTGGTAAGGCCTTTTGCATACTGGTGCCCAGGGGCCTGTTGGCTCATCATCCGCCTTTGCAGCCAGCAGCCGGTTAGCTTAGTTTAGCACAAAGACTGGCCACAGAGGGAAAAACCTAGCTTCACATCTAATTCCACACATTGGCACTTAAATCAGAATCTAAAATTTAATTGATCCATGCAAAAACCAAGACAGGTGTGATGTGCCAGACTGTTTATTGGTGAGGACCAGAAACAACTGTTTGCCTGGCAACTGGTATTTCCCAAAACTGTTAAACTGTTACTTTAATGTTGTTATTTCTATCTAAATTTTATGCTATGTGGGGCAATGATGTTTCAATGTGGCCCTGGGTTTGGGAGATTCACTATTTAAATTTATCACAATCTGTTTTGCCTCACTGCAGGATTTGGGGATCTGTCATTGTAGAGTCAAGTCAAATATTTAGAAACGAGAAATGGAAAATGTGGTCATTCATTGCACTTATTAACATTTAGACTAACACTTGAGTGGCCAATTTCTAGCCTCAAAAAGAGAAAAAATGTATTTTTGAATTTTTATGTATACTTATACTTCACCATACACAAAAGGCCGCCTTATTTGAGTGCCTCTTGTATCTCTGTGCCAAGAATGTACAGAGCAGGTCTCCTGGGAGCTGCAGAGCTTCACTTAACATTCCCTGTGAAGAGCTGTGCTGACCGACAGCGTAACCTAACAACCACACGGACGACACAAACAGAGCTGAAGGGTGACACTGATGAATGCAGGGGAGCACACATTGCTAGGATGTAGGATTATTCACATTTCCAAAATAGAGGCACTTGCAATGATGCATAGCTGCAGACGGGAAAACACATTTAAAATTAAGTTTTACAAATGTGTAGAAACATCCATTGATATTGGCCCTCTGTATTCCAGGAAGGCTCCATACGAGGACTGATGGCATCAGAAAGTCCCTTCTTTAACCTACAAAAATATGGTATGTTTGAATCATAGATTTTATTTTTTCTGCCAACCAGATTTTGATTTTATTTCAATTTTCGACTACAAAAAGAATTGCTGACTTGTTAAATAAAAGTTGAAGTGGCACCAAAACCATTAGCAATTCTTCTCCTGGGACAATCCATTTTCATCATTATACATCCACTATAGCTGTTGGCATTTCTTGCTCTTGACCTAAGATGGCTCAGCAGATCGATGTGACATTTTGCCATTTAAAGCAGCAACAGCTATAATCCATATTTTTATAACAACTGATCGAATGTCAATAGGGCGTGAAGGTTTGTTGTGTTTGTAGTATAATAAACCCACAGTGAATTACCCTGCAGTTCCTCTCAGCTTTATATTCAGGGTTTTAGTGTCATAGGCGATTAAAAAATAGTAAATATCTCCAATATAGGTCCTTGTCTTTTTATCTATGATATGATATGTGTATATGATACTGTATGTGATTTATGTGCACAACCAACATGTGTTTAATTCTGCCCTTTGCAATAGACGAGGCACTTTGTACCATGCACTATATACCATAAAGTTTACATTGCTATAGTTCCGGCACTTTTGTCCTCTGTATGGATTTTTGTTTTGTTTTCTTTCTTTCTTTCTTTCTTTCTTTCTTTCTTTCTTTCTTTCTTTCTGTCTTTCTATTGTCTGTTACCTACCAATGGACTAGAGTTGTAAGTTTTCAGTCCTGTTAACCCAGCATTTGTATTTTATACTGATGTGCATTTATATATGTCCCTTTTAAATAAACAATAAATGAAATAAATCAATATACCAATATGAATACCAATGAAGACAATTGCAATAACAGAGAATTACATTTTTTTGTACATAAATGTACCATTTTATAGGCCTATACTATGTGCAACAGCATATGATAACTGCATGATGTCATCCTGTGGGCGGGGTAATGAAAATTTGACAGGAAAATCTAAGGGAGGATGTGAGCGTCGGACTCTCGCATCATCCCCATCACCGCCACCATCCTCTGAGGTGTGTCTCCTGCCGCTGGAGCAGCAGACAGACTGCAGACACACAGACAGGAGACAGATAGTCAGACAGATCACCGACTGAGAACTACTCCATCTCTTTGTCCACACGGAACATGGCGTCAAAATGTCCAAAATGCGACAAGACGGTGTATTTCGGTGAGTGCATGATTGCTGTGACCGCCCAACGTCGAGGTTATTGTCATAAGAGGAGGCTTTGACTGCTGGCTGGGAGTGTTATCATCATGAAAAGATATTCTTTATTTCTTAGTGTATTGTTAGCTTAACATTTGTTTAATGACTAGACGTATTATTTGTCAGCAGCTACAGAGATCATAGAAGACCTGAGGTGACGTGTATTCATTGACAAAAAAGAGGTTTTTCATTCTGTAGAGTTATTTAATGATTATAATAATGTAAGAATATAATGTAATGCCATTAAAAAAAAACTCTTCAAAGAGGCATCCGGGAATATTGTACAAAATATTTCCTTAATTCATGACTTCACCACTTTGTTTAAAAAAAGAAAAGAAAAAAAAACAATATCATTCAATACATTTTTTAAATTTCAGAAAGGGCTTAGTAATATGGCCATAACATTAATATAGTGATAACACACATCATTTTCTGAAATTCTCCGAATCACATGGTAAAAAGTTAGCCCATTGAGTCCAATTATTTTTTTATTATTCTCCATAAAACATACTGCATGTTTTTAAGTATTTCAGACTTAATGTTGCAAAATATTTTGTTGACATTAAGGTTACTGTTGAGTAGTGTGGTGCAATATGGATAAAAATGCCTTTTCTACATTGTTATGTTAAAAGAATACTTTCTCCACAACGTGAACGTTTGTATATCAAGTAAATTTTGTTTTACTCACATGCCTCCAGGGTGAACGAATCCTTAAACAGAAAATTTTTCATGAATTGGAGTCAAAGGGGGCACATGTAACAACAGCAAAACTATATGAAAACATTCGCTTACAAACTCTCACATAACAATAACATAATCAAGTCTTATATGTCCAGTCGAGTGCTCAGTGCTTCCCAAACATGCATCTTTTAAAAAACTTTACTGTTAGGGCATAAACAGTCGTGTGGATGGAAGACTAGCGCACCAAGGCAATTCAGTGCAATGCACAAGCTAAATTCAAACAATAGACTGCGTATAAAGCTCTACTTCCTCCCACTGTATAAAAATGAAGCCAAAATATCCTGGATATAGCTATGACCATCTTGAGCTGGTGATGAGTTTTGGGTTTCTGCTGTCTGACCAATCACAAGTTGCAACATTGAACATACACCAATTTGCACACACAGCTGTCGATCAAATCCAATTTTTATTTGCGTCAACTAAGTTATTAAAATCAGTCCTATCAGAAAAACGAACACTTGAAGATACATCAGGGTGATGAGAACTGCCTCAAATGCTAGAAACTATCCTTGGAAAATATTTATATGGCGTTATTTTTAAGTTTTTAATTTCGACTCATTACCCATTCACTAACATAGGGTAGCCGGGGTTTACACTGCAGCCGGCCACCAGGGGGCCATCAGGACGTTTTGGCTTCACTTTCTGGGAGCTGTCATGTGGCCTATCTTTAAATAAGGTTCAAACCCACACTCTTTCCCAGGTGCGCTACTCATATGTGGAAGTGTGTTAAAAGCTGATCAGCTAATTTAGCATAGCAAGCTATGACCCCAGTATACTGTGGCCTGGTATATAGTGCAGCCAGTTAGGGTGCAACAGTATCTTTATATTACGATTATCATCTCAGAAAATATTATGGTTTCATCATGATACACAGTATTACACATTTTTTCGTTATTATCATTGTCAGTTACAGTGACCCTAAAAGGAATTAGAACAAAAGTTTTTTGGGGGGTTGAACAAACATTTGATCATAATCTAAACTTGAGTTAGTTGTCTTAAAAGCCTTTTAAAAATACATAAAGTAGAAGTGAGATTCTCCGTTCAGTTGCATTTTTTTTCAATACCATAGATAAGCAACTGTGCATGACATAACTCAATTTTCATACCATGGTATACTACCCTACAACCAGTACACAGGCACAACTCTACCAAGTTATAAGTTGAACAGACTAAAAACAAAAGGATAATACAAAAACCAGAGGATAAAATAGTCCTAACAGAAATATGATAGTACTGCAGCAAAACCTCAGTTATGAATTTACAGACATACAGGAAGCTGAATGTTACTGTCAATTCCCACCAGAACAGCAAACATCCTGATGTAATAATCCTCCTACTATAATTATCTGGAGTCTGTTCTGCTCTGCCTCAGTGTGCCTCTGTTTTCTTTTTTTACCAGTTTTGATGTGAAAAGAATGTGACAGTTTCTCTCAAAAAAGTCTAAAAATGCCTCAAATGGTGACTCCCAGAGTCTAACTGGTGACGCAGCCCAGACTGGGCTATAATTGGTTCACTATCTGGATAAGATTACAGAGAGCTGTTTAACAGTCCTTGCAGTCATCAGTCTAAACTGTCAGCATATGACAAATCACCATCTTTACATTTAAGTCCACCTTTTCAATGACCTTTCTCAAGGGAATGTTGGCTGTGTTATTTCGCAGTTTTACATGAGAAAAAAGGTGATATCATCTTGCTCATTGGCAAGTTTAGAGTCCATATTCTATTCAGTTTGGAGCAACACCACATGGCTTTGTAAATAATTTATTGGTTGCTCGTGGCTCACAAGGATCAATTTTCTTTTTGTTCTTTCATCTTCATTGCTCTGGAGAACAGCAGCAGAACCCCGCCCTGCAGGCTCAACCAAACATGCTTCTCTCTCATCCGCCTTGAAACTCTGCAGTAAATTTCCAAGAAATATAATACCTCTGGCGGTAGTTGTTTTGTAGCTGCACAGGGAATTTATTGTGGCGGAGAGGCATTTGACACATTTAAAGCTCATGCATTTGGTCTATTAAGGGATTCTGAGCTTCAAAGTTGTCAGTATCCACCCACAATTTATATTTAAAAAAAAATATTTCCACACAGGTGCATTTCATTGATACAAGACAGATGAAAAAAAGGAAAAGTGTTTAAAAATATTTTAAGAAAATAAATGAATGTAGAACAAGGTGGTGAAGGGAAAGTGAAAATGTAGTTTATGTAGTTTATGAGAAAGTAAAGAAACATCGTTCTTTCAGAAATTCCAGTAGGTTAATGTTATTTGGCCAGCAGATTCTGTAATTCTTACAGGTTATAGGTTCTGGCATGATAACAACACACGACTGTACACTTGTTACGCACACACATGTCCTCAATGCAAAGTGCTCGCTTTGTGCCAAGGTGACTTAATGTCACATATCTCAGTGACAGGCTGACCAGTGAGTCTAAACAGGAAGTGTCACGTTGTATCAGGACCTCTGTGTGTCTGCTGGGATATTCTGGGACTCTCAGCGACCCTCTCTGTTCCTCCGTCCGTCCTTTTGTCCTTTTTAAAAGTACAAAAGTATTAGCATCAAACTTCACTTAAAGAACCAAAAGTACTGAATGTGCAGAATGTCATATTTCAGAATAATGTCTATTAAAATACTAGATTATACTCGTTATGAATTGATGTGTCCATCACTTTAATGCTGCAGCTAGTGAAGGTGGAGCTACATTTTACATTGACTTTTTATTCTGCTTGGTTATTTTAATCTATAAATATACTTTTTTTCCCCTATTTTATGTAGTGGCGTAAAAAAGACAATATTTGAATTGTATTGGAGTAGAAATGTGAAGTAGCAGAAAATGAAATACTCCAGTAAAGTACCACAAAACTGTACTTAAGCACAGTAAGACCTGGGGGTCTGCAGCTTCAAAACACTGCTTCAATTGGATACCACATTCAGAACATTAATGTAGCAGCAAACAGTTATTTGCTATGTAAAGACATAGTGGAGTATTGGCTTCCTGAGCAGAAAATGAATTCACAATAGCTCTGTGTTTTGTTGCAACTGCAACTTCTCTGTTCTGTGTTGTTGTAGATCGTTCAGCAGCGCGTGCATATCAGTGATTTCCTATGTGTGCTTCCCAAGGGTTAGTTTATCGCCACCAATCTGCACTGTGCTGATGTGGCTATTACAGCTGATATGGGGAGGCGTCGTCTCAGGAACCTAGTGCTCACTATCCAGTGATCCCCTCTGGTTAACACTGTTAGCTGTCAGCACTGTTTCTGTTTTAGGCACTGTTTATGGAGTTAGTACTGTTAGCTGCGAACTGCCAGGTCAGTCATCAGGTTGAGAACTGTGTGCAGGCAATAGTTGAAGAGCTCAACCATAGACTGGGTTAATGTCCCATAACCATTTTAAATATGAGCATATAATGTTGTAGTTTTATGACGCAGGTTCCTTGTCTCTTTTTCTGCAGCGGAGAAAGTGTCATCTTTAGGAAAAGACTGGCACAAGTTCTGTCTGAAATGTGAGCGCTGCAACAAGACGTTGAATCCAGGAGGCCACGCTGAGGTAAGAGGAAATGAAAAGACTGGACAAAAGGACTGGAGACGTCTGTAGGGCATATTTTAAGATAATGCTTTAATTTAGAGTATAAATACAATATGTTTAAAGCGAATACTTTATTTTTTTGTGACATCATTAACAAGTAGTGACCCAGTATTGCCATTTTTAAGTGCTTTTATTTTACATGGATAAACTTCTTTGGACTTTTGACTGATCATGAAGCAAAGATCAGCTAAACAGTTAAACTACTTGCTGTAGCTGTTTCAAATACATTGGTTTGAAGAGATATGACTTTATTCGGCCTTTTATAAAAGAGAGGACAACATTCACTGTGGTCAAAGGTCAAAAAGTGATCAAAGTGATTTAGTCAAAGGATGTGTTCACACTGAATGCATATCATAGGAGCAGCTCTTTCATTGGTGTAGTTTGTACACAGAAATATAACATAATGGAAACCAAAGCTGACCCTGACTGTCCTTTTATCAGTTATACTTTAAGGTACTGTGCTGTATGTTAGCATTAATCGCAAACACCACCTAAATTAGGAATTCAAATGTGATATTTCATGGCCTCAGAAAGTTCAAATCAATATTTGTGAACTCTCAAAGCCAGAGACCAGATAAGTAAGTCTCAAACTTGTGACAACATAACATATAAAGGCTGCGTCATCTTTGATTGCCCCCTAGTGGCTGGCTGGAGAGTAGTTTATAAACCCCACCTCATTCATGAGCTCATCATCAATGGAGCACTTCCAGACTTTATACTTATGACATCTCAAATTTGAGTTTTACCACTCTTTTTTTTATTTTGGAGAGAGTTGTTCATGTTAACCAAGATTTTTTGAGTGTCTTAGACCATAGGAATAACATGTATGAATTTTGAAAATGGGCATAGTTCCTCTTTAATAACTTAACTGTCTATTATTCAGAACTCTAATTGTTCTGTGGCATTTATGGCTTTTTAATTAGCTTTTAAAGAGAAAGTAAAGTACTGAGAAGCACAGCTGAGCTGACAAAGGTGTTCTCAGTCAGCACTGCTAAAAACTACTGATTTAGTCAGTGACAGTGCTGATTCTCTGCAGTCACTTTAAGATTTGTGAACACATCTAAAGTGAGTGAAATAAGAGCCTGGGTTGATTTAAAAAAAGAAAAAAAAGGAGCTGAATGTTAGACTGAAAACCACGGCTAAAACATCTCCGGTGTGTATGACCCTTAATGATCCTGGCATGTCTGTGAAAATCCATTAGAGAGCATTAACTGAAAGAACATCAATGCCTGACAGAAAAAGGGCTCATTAGTTCAGATGAAGCCTGCCATGTTGTTTATTATATCACTGAAAGGGGTCATTCATAAAAGTCAAGCTAAAGGACAAGACATTTTCCTGAAAAAGACACATTAGTCTCTATTTATGTGAAACAACACAGTTATCAAAAAGAGCACAGTGTGTCATTTACTGAGGAACTGGCTTTTACAGAGAGACAAAAAAAACAATGAGGATAAACAGACCATAAAAGGGACTGATTCTCATATTTAGATCTGTAGTCATAGTACTTTTTAAATTACTGTGAACAGAGAAAATAACAGAGAGCAGACGTGTCTTAAAAATGTCTGTGAATAAGTCTTGCTTCGTTTGTTATTTGATATAATGTGAATCCAAACAGGTTTAATACAAAAATTATAAAACTAAATCTTTTCACTCTGGTTGAGAACAGTGAGAAACTGGGCTTGGATGGCTCTGCTCACCCCCCCAACCACCCTCCCTCTTGTATTTTGCAGCATGATGGGACGCCTTATTGCCACAAGCCGTGCTACGCCACCCTCTTTGGACCAAAAGGTGATGTCTCACCTGATGTTTATGTATTTAAAAGTATTTAAACCTTTGAATCCTAAACAAATTGGTTTGATATCTTTTTCAAAAATTGCAAGATATGAGTAGATTTATAAAAATATTTAAAAACTAAAATGAACAAAATCTGGGGGAAATGATAAAAACATTGATGAAAATTACTATAACTAAATAATAACATTTTAAATAATGTTACAGATTATTTTTTGTTAATTTTTGCTCTTTGCTCATTCCCATTTTTTTGAAAGAAATTAATCCAATTTGCTCAGATTTAAAAAAATTAATGTTTGCGTGTGTTTTAGGGGTGAACATCGGCGGAGCTGGCTCCTATGTGTATGACGCTCCTGTCAACGAAGCCCCTGCTGCCGTTTCCATGGAAACAGATGCCAAACCAGAGGAGGAGAAAAAAGCCCACGCACGGGGACCAGTAAAGGGTGAGAAATATGTGGAGCAAAACAGAAAATCCGTCATATGTCAACGTCAAAAAAAGTCAACGTCTGCTCCAAGAGTATCCTCTCTGGAGGTTTTAGGAGGTTTAGTTCATGTCACTTTAGTTGCATTGATGATTGACATATAAAGATATTGGTGTTAGATTTTGAAGAATAAGTAAAAATTTAACTGAACGACAAAAACTGGCAAAGGACTGATGCAGATGAAGATGTTTCAAAAAGATGTGTAAAAAAACAGCAATATGAAAATAGCAAAAAGGGTGATAACAGAGATCATGCGTGTGTTGGGAGAAATACACATAACTCCAGTTCAATGTGTCTTTTTTCAGCTGCAAGCTTCTCATCTTTCTCTGGGGGGCCCAACATCTGCCCCAGATGTAACAAGACAGTTTATTTCGGTAAGCAGATAGGTTACTTCATATCTCACAGTTTGTATGTACTATGCGAGTGTTGGAATTTGTCTGTCTAACGGTGACTGGTTTCCATGGTGACTATCTCCATGGTGGTGTGTGTGTGTGTGTGTGTGTGTGTGTGTGTGTGTGTTTATAGCTGAGAAGGTGTCCTCTCTTGGGAAGAACTGGCACCGGCCCTGTCTGCGCTGTGAGAGATGCAGTAAGACTCTGGCTCCTGGCAGCCACGCAGAGGTGAAAGACACAAAACACATTCATAACACTGGATGTGTCCTGATATTTCTGATGATTTTTGTTGTTTTTCATAATATAAAAACTCTTTCTTTCTGTTCTTTTCTGTTGCAGCATGATGGACAACCATACTGCCACAAACCGTGCTACGCGGTGCTGTTTGGGCCCAAAGGTATGAAGGCAGAAACACTGGGCAGCAGCAGGCTGGTGTCTAGAGAGACTCACATTAGCTGTTTTTACACAGAAATCACACAACAGGGCCGCTCCAAAGTCTCTACTTTATACCACCTTTTTCATTTTTTACACAGAACTAAACAACAACAGCATCATGATGCCCTAGTGTGTCATTTTAGATAGCATGTCAGCATCGTGGAATTAAAAGAGCCGTAACGGGTAACACAAAAGCGTCTGTCTCTAGTGTGACACGTACACATTAGCAGCACTTTCAAAACAAAAACAAAGACATAACATGGCAATAACTATCATTTAACATCTGTTATATGGCAGCTGATCCCTGGCCTTATTGTCTCCCAAATTTGGGGGAATTTCTCTTCTTCTTTGAGTTAGCCACCAACTACCACCTTGGTCATACACACAACCCGACAAAATGTCACACTTGTCCCATTCAAGGCCCCATCCTGCCGGCTGTCCCTTTTACACAGACATTGACTTGACGCTCTTAATATCTCTGCAGCCAGCTGAAAGGCAAGACAAGTCTGCGCTTCCATTCCACAATCGTAAACTCTGTAGAGAACAGTGAGGTTGAATAATGGCGAAACATTCCTTGAATATGAAGTGCCAAATGTGCTATCAAGACATTGCTTCAAAAACTCTCCAAGTCCCCAAACAACAGCACGCAGAGAGTCATTTTAGATCCACAAATATTTATCAGAGACAATTGTATCGGTTGCATCAAACCTTGGTGGATGAAACCAAATGAAATATTTTTGTGGACTTGAAAAGAGAAGAAATCTATTATGACCTTACTGCTCTTGCTTATGCCATAGCTGCAAAAATATAATCCTGTGTATAATCCTATATAACCATTCAAAGTTAACTTGTTCATTAGCAGATTTCCATTTCACAAAACTGTGGCTGTTTTTTCAAAGGGAATGACTGATGCAGTCTCCTTTGCGATTATATAGGCTCTGTTCACAATTTACAATTCATATGTGCTACATGCCCTGTGGTGGGTGCTGTGGGATTCTCCTTAGCAAGCAAGCGGGAAAGTGGCTTTAGAAGAAGAAAACGGGGAAATACAGATGTATGGAGCCCCAGAGGTGCCATGGAGGGAAAATAAACAAGTAGTGCTCTTGATTTCAAGGTCCGGTATATAGGATTAATTGGAATATTTTGGCAGAATGATATATTATATATATATTATATTTTTTCATCAATTTATAATCACCTGAAAGTAAGAACTGTTGTGTTTTTGTTAGTTTAGAATGAGCCATTTATATGTGCATACAGAGAGGGTCATCTCACATGCAGTCCACAATGTTGTTTCTACAGTAGCCCAGAGCAGACAAACCAAACACCAGCTCTATATAACACCACCATAGTTCTCCTTCATGCTTGGCACACCAGAGTATTACAATTTGCAACCTCACCACTAGATGCCACTAATACTTCACATGGACCTTTGATATTCTTCTAACAGGCTCTGTCTCTCACTCTCACGCCACCCAAATAAAGCCAGAGGATTATCAGTTAGGCTCTCCTGTACATTACTCTTTGCCACAGCTTTTATTGGGAATATTTCAACTGAAGAAAGTAGTCCCAGTGAAAAGTGCTGAACAGTGTATATTTATTTTATAGTGTTGGCAGAATTTTCAGAGGAAGCTATTCCAAAATTATTGTAACAGGAAATTTTGTTGTTGTTGAACTGGCCCTTTAACGGTAAAAGCTGTCTATTTGCCCTCTCTCAGGTGTAAACACTGGAGGTGTTGGCAGCTACATCTACGATGAGCCTGAAGCTGAGGCACAGCCCTGAGCCCTGATGCTCCAGGGCCTCCAGGACCTCCAGGACCCTAAATTGTCTCTGATTTGCCTTCTATAGTCATGGTGACGGATGATATGTACCGCGATCACAGGGATGGATATTTAGATGTTTCTGTTGTATTTGTATATTGTTTATATATCTATTTTTTGTACCAATACGAACCTTTAACATGTCCTCCCATGTGAGTTTCAGATTTGCCTTTAAGTTTCTTGGTTCTCTTTGCCAAATAATTATGTAGTGGATAGAAGCGCCTGCGTCACTCATGATTGCTAGTTTATCAGACTTTTGTGCACTTACAAGATGTACTGTATGGAACTTACCAGCCCTCCTATTTATTGTCAGTGTTTTTGTAGAACAGGTTCATCCTGGTTCTAAAAAGAGGGATGAGTGTAGATGTAGCTGTACACACACAGACGTGAATTTTACTGAATGTTATGAAGGTGAGTTTGGGGTCTGTTAGGAACAAAACGTTTTCAATTGTGCATCACATTTTCTACAGTAAAACTGTGTGATACCCAACCTTTGTTCAGAGTCTGTGGATATTTGTTTATTTATTATAAGTAAGCAACAATACTCACAAGGTATTTAGCAAAACAGAGCACACCATAAACAAAAAGTCTTTAGGGCTGCAACTAAAAGTATTTTCATATCTATTCATCTGTCATTTTAGGCCTCTACACCGGCCCAGGCTGGAGGCATTATGTTTTCACCTGGTCCATGTACACTCCTATTCCCAAACAGTCCCTTGCTTGTGAATGTGATACCTCATGGGTGCCTCAAGGAAATGTCTTCAAATTTGGCACAAACATCTGATTTGAGGTAACAATGACCTCATTATATTTTGATGGTCAAAGGTCAAGGTCACTGTGACCTTGCATTTTTCTCATTCTTGTAAATGTAATGTCTCAAGGACATCTGGAAGGAATTTCCTCCAATTCTGCACAAAGGTCCAGGTGGACTCAATAACTGACTAATGAAATTTTGCAAGTAAATAGATCCTTACAGTAGAGAGTATTTATAGTCAGTATATCTAATCAGAATTATACAGCCATTATACATTTATTTATCCAAAGCACAGAGTGAACAGCAGGCACTCCAGTTGATCCAGTTGATCATCTCTTTCATCTCCTGCTTGCCTTAGCAAAGTGCCAAACAATAAAAAAAATGTAACGTCATTGACAGGATGAAGTCAGACACGCCCCTTACTGGAAACAAGGTCCCCGGAAGTGTAGATTTATTGTCCATCCATGCTAACAACATTAGTACTATCGGAAGCTGAGAGACATTGTCTACAAAATAAGAGTATAGAAAGGGACAGCACTGTATCAATACGCTGCAGTAACCAGTAATGTAAAGTACAGTTATGAAGCACAACTTTGCGGCATGTCCACTGCATTTTAAGCAGTACTTTTTAATCCACAGCATTTATCTTACAACTTCGCAAATGCATACTTTATACAAAACATGTCATCAGGTTGTTAAAAAATGGCACATTGCCGGAGATCAAATTACTTCATAGTACAAGATACACTTTGAAATGTCTTTTTTGCATGTTTCAGGAATAGTGGTCAAAAATATAGCAATAATATTGTAATATATTGTGAAATAACAATGCAAACCATTGTGCCCACATTATTAACACAGAGGAGGACAAATCACCATTAAATATCAAATAACAAATATCAAATAACTATACATGAATGATCAATAAATGAAATATGCATACACACGCACACAAACACACAATATATAAATATAATAGTATTTATGTTTTATGGATTTAACAACATAGTCTGTGCATCAATGTTTATATGTATGTTTATTCACTTATTTATTTATTTAACACCGACTAAAGGGCACTCCATAGAAACATGCAGGGGATCTATGAAGGTTGTAGGCTTACTTAAAAGCACATTTAACTTCTATCAAGGTCGTAGAAGACACCGTTCATGCAATACGTCTATAAAATAAAAAAAAAAACTTTACATTATTTCTACAATTTCATTTAGCAAACGCTTTAATCCAAAGCGACGTACAACACAAGCAAGAATTTAGACTTAAGGAAAAAACCCTTAGTAAGTGCAAAAAGTGCTTCAGGTGTGATTGGTCACAGGTATTGCCCTCTAGTGGCAGAAGAAGTGCCACCACAGCCCCCATTTATTTTCCTATTTTTATTATCAATCTTGCACAGATCCTATGAAAACAGCGCGTGTGAGCAGAAATGTAATGTATGCTGACTGCATATTCCGCAGTCCGCATTGCATCTGTAGTTCCTCAATAAGCCGTCTTATTTTGAAAAAACTCGGCGGACGTTTTACTGCGTCTGTCTTTATGCTAACGCTACTTCTGCTTTGAGAGGCTCACTCGCGCCGTCCAAAACATCCATGTCCCCGACGCCATCTCAGGACAAAGGACGCCCGTTGGGTTTTTAGCTGTAGAAATAATAATTCAAATCCCACAAGTTTACGCACAGGGACGTCTCGGACAACACAGCGATATATCCGTTCAGCTCGTCTTTCTGCGTGGATAAGAAAGTGTATTATCCAAAGCTTGGTTAGCTAACTGTTAGCTCGTGACGTTGTTAGCTAAACTAACTTAGCCGTGGAGGAATTTCACAGCCTGTTTATGTTTTCGCCAGCTCAAAGACATGTTGGACGGATCTCCGGCTCGCAGCGATGAAGCCAACATCGGCAACGTCGAAAACAAAAGCCCGATATCGCTGATCTCCGGGAGCGATGGGGTAAACACGGGCAACAAGGCGAGGCAGGCGCTGCTGAAGAAAGGAGGGAGGAAGCTGCGGTCGACGGCGCCGCTGCATCACCAGAAGCCTCCGAGACACAGTCCCAACATCCGCCTGTCCGACCACAACAACAACACTCTGGCTGCTTCATCTGCCAACAAACCCTCAGTTCAGCCCGGGAGCGAGCTCCCAGCCGGGACACAGACTGTGCTGACCCTCCATCACCTCAAACAGGGAGCCAAGAAAGAGGTAACCGTCCTGGTTTGTTGTTGTTGTCTGTGCTGCGGCTCTGAGAGATGATCAGCAATGTTTACTGCCCATTTTAGCCAGTTGGAGTAAAGACAATTATTATTATTATTATTAATAATAATAATAATATTATTACTAATTTAACATGACATCTAGTGTTTGTTCAATAATCTCAGTTAATTAATATTTTTTAAGCAAAATTACCAAAACATCCCCTCATATAAATATTGTCCCTTTTTTCATGAGTGTAAAATGGGCATAGTACACTATTTTTAAAAAAAAAAAATTTTTTACGTGTTATAGACAAGGGATGAGTATTAAGTAATCGATTATTCGGTTATAAATAATTAGTACTCTATTAACCCAGAAAACAGTCTGCAGCTTTAAGTAAGTTATTTGCAGACCTATTCCCATCTCTATCAGAGTATTTTGTTAAACTTTGTAATCGTAAAGCCTATTAAAACATAATGAAGTTCATCAAACAAGCAAAATCCCAATGTATTCTTTTAATAAAGTGGATTTAACAATGACAGTGAGCTGTAGTGCCTGAGGCGGTTTGAAGTGACGCAGTTACTAATCGTTGTTGTGAAGAATCGAAAGTAGATGTGTGTGTGGTGAACAAGCCGGTCTTCCTCTTTTACTGGCAGCTACTGAGATAAAAGCCTCACTGCTGCTGGCAGTATTGTCTGTAAAAAAAAAAAAAAAAGAAAGAAAGCAAGCAGAGGAAGCTTGTGTAAACAGTGCAGGTTTCATAAAACTTCAAATATGTTTATGATGCAGGGCTTGTACTCAACTTTTCACATTATTATGGGCTCTTGTCTTTTTAAACCTTGTTACATAAACAGTTATGCACTGACATCCCATCTGTAATACAGGTGTGATAGTTATTGAAAGAAGACTCCCTTGGAGCTTGATTCAAACACAGGTTAAGATATTTCATGGACTATAATTCCCTGAGGATGTTAATTGGACAAATACAAAAACGAGTTTTTTGAAGGTTTGATATAAATGCATTCCTAGCTTGAGGTTTGCCTAAACTGCTGAAGCTTGTAGACTATTTTTTGTCTAACCACCTGACCTTTGCGTGTGCTTGTCCTCTTTATGCTCACAAAACAAAAACAAACTGCTAAGCAAGTAAAACAAATGAATTAGTACACTGATCCTACATAGTTTTTCTTGTTCCAGGTGCAGTACTTAAACGTATACCATGCAGGATTGTCAGCTAATGTTTCAAACATGCTCGCCAGCACTAAGCAAAAGTTAAAGCCAACCCCAGATTCACTTTCATGT
The DNA here is from genome assembly GCF_026936395.1 of Plectropomus leopardus. Classification (NCBI taxonomy): domain Eukaryota; kingdom Metazoa; phylum Chordata; class Actinopteri; order Perciformes; family Serranidae; genus Plectropomus; species Plectropomus leopardus. Next base: position 24,527,327 of record NC_142191.1, read on the forward strand.
AGGGTTTACCTTACTGTACTTATTTATTTATTTTTTATTCATCTGGCACCTGGTTGCCCCCTTTTTATCAGGCCCTAACCTCATTTGAGAGCTTTGGAGGTACCGGCCCATAAACACCCTGAACACAGAAAATAAGAACATACAGGCAGAGAACAGAGTCTCTGCAGAGCTCATAAAATGCTCAACGGTGCCATGTCCTTGATTGTGAACAACTGAGGCTTTTGAGGATGCCTCTTTTATTCCTGGTCATGATACCATCATCTGTTACCAGTTAACCTGTATTCCTGGGGAATGTTCCAGGTGTTTTTGATCATTCACAGCTTTCCCAGTCTCTGGTTGCCCCTATCCTAACTTTTTAGAACCTGTTGCAGACATCAAATTTAGAATGACTGTATATTTACAAAAACCAATAAAGTTCCTCAGTTTGAACACTAAATATCTAGCCTTTGTATCAGTGCTGGACCCGACTCAAAAGTATGCCAGTCAAACAGGATGTGGCTCGTTTTGTTTTGCATACTACTTATTTAAAGATTGAACAGGCTCCAGGGGATGTTCATCGACACACACATATACATGTAATATACTAAACAAGCTAACAGTGCTAACGACGGCTCATAAATGTGCAACAGCGTTGTTTTTGCTGAGACTTGCTATCAAACTAAAGCCAGGAATTGTATCGTAAAGTTACTGTGTGCTTTAAATTCACCACCTCTAAGCAGAAGGTCTCTTCTCTCTCCTCCGCTGTGCCGCTGCCTGCATGTCTGCAGCTCCCTGTAGACTAGCGTGAAAGTCAAAAGCACTCTCTCCACAGGGGAACAAATTTCCCCCAGAAAAACACGGAAGCAATCTACCGAGGGTGTCCGGCTGATGATTCAAATCTCCGACTCACTAAGAGCAGCCCTAAACTGTACTGTATTTAACTCAAAGATATGCAAAACATTTCATTCAGTCTTTATATACATTTTACACAGTTCCAACTTTTTTGGGATCAGGGTTGTATTGTTTCCATGGCCACAAATTAAATTTCATGCTCCACATGAGGATGTTGTCTTGCCTAGTATAGAATAATAATATTTATTAGATATCTGTATTAATAAGGACATTTGTTTTTGTTTCTTAGCTGCTAAAATCCAAAGGTGGCAGAGTGGAGCGGGGATCCACACAGCCAGATGGCCAACCTGCTCGCAACCTGCCCCGAAATGATCAAATCGCCCAGAACATGATCAAACGGAGTCACAAGCCCAAGCCGGGCCAAACCACCGCACCACCTAGCTCTGCAAAGAAAAAAGATAACGGCAGTCCGAATAAGCCCTCATCTCTCCACCAGCCTGCACTCCGGGAGCAGAAAAAACCCCTCCACAACTCCAACAACGTGAAGATCTTCAACACTCCGCCTGCTGAAGCTGCACCTGAATACCTCAAAGATGGCGAGAAGGTCTACGCCGGGGCTAAGTTCAGCGAGCCGCCGTCACCGAGTGTCTTACCTAAACCGCCCAGTCACTGGGTCGGAGAAAATGAGCCTGAACAGAGCAACCAAAGCCGAGAGCAAATGACTGTTCACTTAAAGTCGCTGCTGAAGGTTCAGGATAACAATAATGACCACGTCTGATATCAGATCGACACTTAATGCCAACGATTGGAAAATAGGCATTAAGCTGAATTGAGTTTGGCCCTTTAACACACTGCAATACAATGAAGGGAGTTTTTTTTTTTATTAACTGTAGTACAATTTCCCAGAATTCAACTTGCTGCCTGCATTTGTGAACATTTTGGAGATGACGTGTTGTTGCTGGAGATCTGACTGACATGCTGCGTACGTCAGGTGTGTTTCAAACACTTTCGGCCTTCTTGTTGGCAGAGGGAAGAGAAAGTGCGGTGTTTTTGTGAATTTGTGTCGTGGGAGGTTGAGGTCGTCTCCAGTAGCAACACGATCAGCGTCTCATGTTTACATTATGCAAAGTGAGGATGGCACTTTTTTGTGAATGCTCTTCAAAAGGCAGCCTTGGGTTGATTTTTTTTAAAAGAACTTATGTAAATGTACAAAATATATTGTAAACATATATTTGTGTATATTTTTCCTTGTTATTTTAACTGAGATTCTAGTTTTGTTACTGAGGTTTTTTCCAAAAAAAAAACAAGAAAAAAAAAAGAAAAAATGTCCCCTGCGAACTGAGGCACTTTGTTACAGCTGCTTCAGTGTGAGGCTCAGTGGACGCGAGAAAGACTTTTCTAACTGATTTGCACTGAAAATCAGGAAGGGCAGGACATTTGTTGTTCCAAAGCTTTAACAGCCACTTTGACGATTTCATCAGCCAGCGTTGAGCACAGGAGAGGACTTCCAGATTTCGGCTGGGCACCTTTCGAAATGGCTCTGATACAAATCAGCATTTTCTAGCTGGTGGCTGAAGCTCTTTCCCTTCCTCGAAAACGGGTCCAAACGGTGGAAAAGCCAAGAGTTGAATCAGGGACTGTGGGGCTGTCGAAGCCTCGGTGAACTGAAGAGAAGACGACAATGTGAAAAGTCTCACAACCAGCTGCTGCAGAGAGCCAGTATCCACACCGAGAAATTTTCTTTTCTTTTTTTTTATCTCTATTGCACTGACTCAGAGTACGTTCACATTAAGCCGGCTACGTTAAAAAAAAAAAATCTCTCTGTATCGGCCGTCTGTCCACACTGAGCTGCTGTCTTTCACGACCAAAAACAAAACTTTTTCCTGAACAGTATCCAGGCTGGCTTCATGTTTCAGTTGCAGCTACAACAATTAATCAATTAATTGACTAGTTGACAGCTATTTAATTCATCACCAACTAATCTGATTATCTAATAATCTGTTTGAATACAATTCTAAGATTGAATATAGCCAATAGTCAAAATTCGCTGATTTGAGCGCCTTGAATGTGAATATTTTCATTTTTTCTTACTCACCCATAAAAAATAAACTAATCAATTAATCAAGAAAAAAATCAGATTAACGGACAATGAAAATACGGGGATAACTGTATATTTTTGAGGAGTGTGTGGCAGTTTAATTTAAAAAGCATTAAAAAGATAGTCTTCTGTCACTTTGTGAGTTTCTCTGTGATCAGCAATCCTAATTGTCAGAAAGTTGATTTTGTGAAATTAGATTCAGTCCAGTTGAGAAAGTCATGAATTGATGGACAGAAAAAAATGATCTGCAACTATTTTGATCATCTGTTAATTATTTGATTCACTGTCCAAGCTGTTAAGCAAAGGATTTTCTGCTTCCAGCTCCACAAAATGTGATGATTTCTTTTGGACTGTCTGTCGGGATAAAGGATTTACTGTAAAAGAAACAATTTTCTGATATTTTTGTAGAAAGGTGCAAAAATAAGGAATCAGTAACGAAAATAATAATTGGTCATCTCCCCAGTCATATTATTATTCTGAAATAACGACTTTATGTTAAAGCTGGTTAAGATGCAGTTTGTCCTCACTTATGTACAGTAAGTGAGGACGAAAGAACTGAATTCGGCTCTATTAACAGACGATGTAGGTGATCACAGAGCAGAAGGGGACAGAAAACAGGTGTGAAGACGTTAATGTTGGCCCCGCTCCTCATTAGATGTCAGCTGTGATGATAGTTTGCAGAACAAAAAGGGGACAAAGAGAAAGAGATTACGCGTAAATGTTTCAGTGTGGACAGCATAAAAACGCATTGTTTTTAACACGTAAACTGAGTTTTAAAGATTGTATGGCTTCATGTGGACGTAGTCTCACTTTTTTCAGTATGTTTTAAAGGGGACTTGGTTTCACACACTTCACTTCACATACCTCTTTACCTTTTCATTTCTTTAAGATACTTTAAAGCACGTTAATGTTTACCAAGAGTGCAGTATGTGTTAAATTTGACACAGATGATCTTGTGATGATGTACCACGTGTTCTTTTTTATTATTATTATTTGAGTGGTTTCTGTGGATGCAGGCAGCTGCTGGATCTTATTTCTTGACCTCTGTGACGTCACGTAAATGGAAAATTGTATTACCGTATCCCCGAAAACTGCCCATTTTATTACAGTGTTTTAAAATGATTTCATTCCAGTCATGAGAACATGCTTAACGATTCATCTCCATGTTACAATTTGGGAAATTGATTTTATCAAGTCATTAATATCTAAATTAAAATTCTATTAAAATATTGGTTACCCCTATTATACGTTGCCTTTGTGTTTATTATAAGCTAGGATAAGTGAAGATGTCAGTTTTTTGTCTTGCTGCAGATGGTTATAATTTTTTTTCAATTGTATTCATTTACTTAAAATGGCAAGAAAAATTATTTGAACTAATTTCACAATTTGATTTTTTTAAAAATTCTTTTGGGGAGTTTAGACCATGTAAATTCAGCATTACTTTCTTCCCTTTCAGGTACTTTTGGTATATGCAGCTGGTTGGCAGCTGTAATGTCTAATTTGCGAGTAACGAACTGCTAGAGCGAACTAGCAGTTTGCTCATCCACAAATGCTTGGCAAGTAGGTGTTTTCCCTTTTTAAATACTCACATAAGATCTTGGTAATGAGATAAAATATTATGAAAAAGTTGTGAGAATTCATTAGAAAAAGTGTGTGGGAACCCTGTAAAATCTGCGAGCTGTTTGTGCATCCTGCTAACGAGCAGATGAACACACACTCAGGATCCCAAACATAACCTCAGTGACGGCGGTAATGCAGACCAACGGCCAGCAGGTGTCTTCAATTGTCTCGTTTTTCATCATGAGAAGAACAAGCCACCACGTCTCTGCTGCTGTTGTAACTTTATCAAGTGCGAAAAAACATCCTGCATGTCTTTCACAACCTGCAACAATGACCAAAGAGCTCAGTAACTGCCTAAACCTTTTCCTTACTAAAAATGACTTCAAATTCTGCTATTTTTTATTACTATTCTCCTACTTGCGTAGGTGTGTAAAAACAGTTTTTGTGATGAGAAACTGATGATGAGGGCATTTCAGAAAATCAAGAACTACTCTTCATTAACGTCTCAGTTTAAAATAACTTACATCCTACAGTTCAAATACCAATATATGTTGCTATTATGTTTATTTATAGCACAAGGCTAAATTATGGTAGTTTCATGAGATGTTAAAACAATACAAGAAAGCAAATACAAATGGGGATTGAGAGTTAAATATATATCTTGACAGTTTTCGCCCGGCTCGTGGCCTTACTGTCCATCAAATTTCTTTGTGACAACCAGCGAAAGAGACAACTGAACAAGCAAACCAACTAAAACCAAAACCTCAGTTTTAATATGCAGAGATTAAGTTAACGGCCTGCGTGTCTTCAGTTTTCTCCGCAGTCAAATCAAACGTTTTTGAGGCCAAAGATGATTTTCAGTGGAAAATCTGTTTCTGCATAAACATCCTGAGACAAACAGCCATCCAAAAGTAGAGAAATAAACTTCTTATTGCAAATCTTGAAAAAAAAAAAAGAAGCCTAGAATGGCCACCTCTTATGGCTATCAGTAGTGGAAGATACATTTATGCAGTTATTGTACTTAGGCACAGTTTTGAGGTACTTTTGCTGTACTAGGGTATCTATGGAGTATTTATGTTTTATGCTTTTATGTAATTACTCTAATACATTTCAGCACTGACACTTTTGTCAACGAAAATGAAACATTGATTTTTTTTTTTTATCAAGATTTTTTTCTTCGCTTATCATCTTCTTGTATTTTCTTCATGGAAAAAATATATTTTATCTGATTTTAGGAATGCTGCTGCGCATTAAAGGATGTGTGCTCTTTTGCTGCATCGGTTTTCAAAATCTCGAGCTTCACTTTCAGAGGACGTCATCCGTCTGATTTTAGGTTTGCAAAGTTTACTGAATCCCTTTCAGTTTATAAGTAGCTTATCATGACCTCACTGCCATGTGCAGCTTTCATCCACACTGATACAGAGTTATTGATCTGGAGTCCAGTTCTCAGTACTTTTAAGTTAAGGCCGAAGACCTTTCTCTTTGCTGCCGCCTCAAATCAAATATTCATTGCTCTCTTCCTGCACTTTTGTATTTTAAACCCGTCTTTATTAGCATGTTTAAGATTTATATCCTTTACCTCTTTAATTGATTGTTCAATTGAATCTAAATTTTCTTTTGTAATGAACTTGCTTTCAGGAATATTGTTGTGGTTTTTTTTTTAGTTTTTATTACTAATTTATTTTTTTGTCTATGACCTATTCCTGTTTGATATGCAATAATTTGAACTTTTGCATCTCTTTTCAGTTTGCCCTGATATTTAAGTATCCAATAGCAAAGGAGGTATTTATTTGATTTTATTTTATTTGACCATTAAAAACAGTAACACAAAAAAAAAAAACAGGTAAAAAAAGAATACAGAAATAAAAACAGGGTGCTGGAGAGGGGCTCGTAGAAATACCTCACCTAAGGTAATAAAACAAATTACACATCATACAAGAAAAGATGTGACACCCTGTCATGAGAACTTGCCAGTTGTTTGTTTTGCATGGCTCACACCTGCATACTCTCATTTCACTCCCCACCCCTGCCATCCTCACACCAGCCACTAGATGCTCTCAGACCTTTTTGCTACTTCTGGTCACCTGACATCCTCTCCCACCTGCTCACACTTCCCTCATCCACCCTGCAGCACACACAGCAGCCCCTTTTCCCCAGTCAGTGGCCAATTTACGGCCAGCCTCTGTTGCTCTGGATCATGTCTTTATGTGTCTGCATCTTTTCACTGCCTCTCTCTGGTTTTCCAGTAGATTCTCGACCACTTGTGTTTGGACTTGGTTCACTCACCACACCAGTAAGACTTCACTTTTGTCATTAAATCACTAAACTGTCCCTGTCTGCCTCAGCTTACCGTATTCCAGTTCAAGTTCTACTTCCTCTGATTTGTGAAATTTACCCCCGTGACTCATACCCTATTTGAGTAAATTTTGTCACTATTGAGAGTTTGTCAAATGAGTAAAATCCCAAAATGGTTTGGACTTTATTAGTTTTATATTAGCTTTTTGATGCCTTTTCAAACATTTTAAGAATTATTGTTAGACTTTTGATGAGCAAATCACATATGCAGTTGTGAGATTATTATTTGACTATCTATTAGTCAACTGTGTCGGTGTCTCATTGACTACAAACCATCCAACGATAAAATGGTTTTCAGCAGCACCTGAGTGGTCATTTTTGTTGAATGAAGTAAAGCAGAAGTAAAACCAAACTTCAGCCAGAAATAAAAAGTCTGATCTGACAGACCACAAGGGGAATCGAAACTGTGATTGGTGTTGAGTTGTAGTGTCTGAAAATAGATCAGTGGCTTGTGTCCTTAAACTGTAGTGAACCACAACTTCCTCATCTGCTGCTGGGCCTGTTTTTAGTAAATCTCAGTGTGAGTCCTGAAGCTTTCTAATAAATTCATAAAAAGGGGCAGATAGCTGTAAGTTCCTAAGAAGGCTCTTTTAAAGAAGGATGAGGACAATATTACTTTCAGATAATTTGTTGGTTAGCTTAATATAGAAATATTAGCCTAATATAGAAAGATTTTCTATATTTTAAAAAAAATTGCATCAAAATTTTTTGGAATTTCTTAAAATTTGATGAAAAAACATCCATTTTTTGTAATTGTTATAAATTACGCAATATCAATTCTTTTATCATTATTATGGTTTATTGACTGACACAACTTTTTTAGTTTAGCTTGTACAGATTTTAGGGTTGTGAAGCATTTGAAGTGCATCATCACAATAAGTAAAAATATAAATGTAGGCCTTGGCAGGTCATTTTATTGCAGAGTTCAAAGGGTTAATAAAGCAGTGCCAACTTCCTGCTTCTTTTCTCTAGTTTGTCTTCAAAGAACTATTCGCAGGCCACCGTGATCTGACTCCTCTTTACTGTTAGACTGCTATTTATTATTGTTGCTGGCGGATTAGAAATCTACTGTTTAATGTCAATCAGTGTGAATGTACGTAGTGTTAACTGAATAACTAAAATATAATGGCTGCTTAGATTCAGAAAGATTAAAAAAACTGATGTGGGCTGAGCATTCAGGAGCATAGATTTAGCAATTTCAAAACAGTCACAATGAGGAAGTGACCAATTACTAAAGTCAGAGATTCTTAAGTTTCTTAATTTCTCTTCAGCACATCAGTTCAGAGGCTCTGACAGGTTAGAGCTAAAGAGACAGAAGAAACAACTAAAGATGGCTGAATTCAGGTGGATTAAAATGTCTTTATTTCTGACAGTGCTGCTTCCGTTTACAGGTAAGGATACATTTAATATGTGTGTGTAAATAACAGAAAACTCATGATTGTCATTAATTTTTCTTTCTCATCTGAAGTGAGTTTAGTTTACTCTAACTAACAATGAGGCACATATACAAACTAATATTATATTAACACTGACATCAATATTGATATTTGTCATTTTTCCTTATTCTGTATATCTATCTCTCACCCTCTCAGCAGAAGCAGCAAAATTTAATCCCCTCCTCTACACTGTCAGGGCTGGAGATGATGTCACGTTGCCTTGTGGAAATGTGATAGATGGTCAGAAAAGCTGTGGCATCGCCACATGGTTCTTCAGTGATTTAAATAGCATGCAAACAGTAGAGCTTGTTACTGATGGGGTGTTTAGTGAAATTGCCAGAAATAAATCAGACAGACTGAGTGTTACAGAGGAATGTTCTCTGGTTATAAGGAAGGTCACATATGACGATGTTGGACGCTATGTCTGCATACAGGTCCGATCAGAGCGGCCACAGGGTCTCCCTGCTAATATCGATCTGTCTGTTGTTTTTAGTGAGTATTTACATCATAATGTTTTGACCTCAAACTGTCTGATTAGAGCAATATACTGAAACTTTAGAATAACCCTGAATACAATGATGAATTTAACTCTTAATCTCCCTTTTCACCAGTGGAAGGCTATAAAATTGATGATGAGGCAATGCTGGACTGCGTTGTGCTGACATTTGGCCAGTGTATACACACAGTGAAGTGGCTGTTTCGGAGTCAAGAAGTGGTTACACACAACCACATTATGATGACGAGACGGTCTCGCTGTTTCGTCACCGTGGCCATTGATCTGTCTTCTCCCTTCATTTACACATTAAGATATGAGTTATTTACATGTGAAGTGACTCATGGTGACGACGTGCAGGTGTTTTCATTCAGATCTCAGTCCTCAGGTAAGAATCCAGGTGAGAGCATGTTGAGCTGTTTAACCCTTTGAAACCTGGAACAACACACTTTTCTGTCACTGCGTTCAGACGCCTTTACATACATACATTTAAACATGTGAAAGCAATGGGGAACTTGGAAAAAGATGGCCCATAAGTTGCAAAAAAAGAAAAAGAAAAAGACCTGATTATTAGTTTTATAAGAGAAAGAGAAATTATTAGAGGTAAATCATAAAAACACAGAAAATGTTTTTTAATCTTTTTTTTTATTTTTATTTTTAAAACCTAACCTGTAACTCATACCTTGTAGCTTCATTCTGTTTTTTTTTAAAGGCATCAAGCCAATTAACTAAAATATTTGTTTATTTTGTGGATTTGAAGTAATATTACATCACAGCAGTTTGCTGAATTATGTTCATCTGTTACAGTAACAGCAACAACAGAATCAACAACCGAAAAAGCCGATTACACCGCGACATTGTCCGCAATCGATGATGCTTCACCAGGACTACAAGGTAGTGGCTCAACATTTTTATGTATCTGTTTTGAACAATCCCTCTCTCTTTCTTTCTGCCACTTGTGTACTGTGTTTGAAGATATTCTCTTATTCAGTTAGATCTCAACCTGACAGCTAAATTCAGTTAGCAAAGACTTGCAGGCAAAAGAGCATGAAAAACACTTATTGTCTCTGTTTTTGCAGTTTGGGGTTCTCTGATTTGTGTTGCGCCAATAATAAAAGGTTGAATATCTTGAAATGCTCCACACAGTGACTGTCAATAAAACAGTATTTTGAAATGCTCCTTACATTCATACACACCCAAAAAACAGAAACAAGCAAACATGAGAAGAGAAAAAACTCACGTTTACTGAAAACTCCTGCTTTGTTTTTTTCTGGTTATACAAAGTAACATTTTAACACTATACTTAATGACCAGATTTTTTGGGAGCTTTCATCCACATCTTAACTGATATTCAATTTAAAGCTCCAGGAAGAACTCATAAGTGGGCTTTGATTTAAGTTTGCTTGTTTTAAATTTTAACTTGGTGATGGCACAAGGTGAAAATTCAGGGAATAGCCGAGGTTGCTTATTTATCCTGAAGGAAACATGAACGTCTGAGCCAAAGTTCAAGGCAAATAGCTGTTGAGACATTACACTGAAAAAAACAAAAACATCTACCCGCTGGTGGCACATGAGGATCACCAAAGTCATCAGGCTTCATCCTCTGGGGATCATGACAGACCGAACAAGCTCCTTCCTCTTAAAACAGATATATTGCGTATATTTTTTATACTAGGCTATTTTCATATATTTCTGTTGGGGGTTTTTTCAGTTGTTTCTTGACTTTTCTCCGATTGATGTAATGAACAAACACACAAAAAGCAAACTCCTTGTATGTAAAAACCTGCTTGGCAATAAACCCAATTCTGTTTCTTGACCCATGTTTTTGTGTTGCACAGCTTGTGCAGGTCGGTCTGCTCTGGACTACATCATGTTGGTGATGCGTGTGGCTGAAATCCTGCTAATAACTGTGATTACTGTCCTTCTCTTCAGAGCTCCATGTAAGTAAAATTCACACCAACATTTGTTCAGACTGATTAACAAATTATACGCTCAAAGCTGAAATCTTCCTCTGTGGTTGATTTTCCAGGGAGCCAGAGACCACCTGATGACAACACTGTGAGTTGGAAAAAAAATAATAAAAAAAGGAAATCATCGTTTTGAGCTGCTGGTGGTAACTGTGGATATTACTGTAATACATGACTGTCAATATCAAAGTTGTAAACTCAGCAAGAAGCCCAACAGTGAAATGTTTATTTCCCGCAGCCAACCGAGTAAAACTGGGATCAGACAGTAACTGATTGTGTATTCAGGTTCCTCTGACTCGCCGGTGAACCGAAAAGCTGAGAGAAAAATCTGGGAGTTTAGTTGTTATAAAAAAGTTATAAACTGCTCAGGTTTAAAGTTCAAAATGACTTGTTCAACTTTAACTCAAACGTTTCTTTGTTTTTCACAGGTGGTTCGTGATGGCACAGTTAACTATGAAAACGCTGGAGCCCCTTCTGTTTCTGTCAGACTCCGCTGATCACACCCACAGTTAGACATTTCTTCACAGCATTATTTTACATCAAAACATGGTTCCTTATGTCATTTTGATGTCTTAAATGAGTTCTTGTTTAATATATTGATTTTTTTTAAAACGTTGATACTGTGTTAAACCAGTTCTCACTTGCAGCCAGATATGAACACCTTGATTTCTTTTTTTTTTCTTTTCTAATTTTAATAAGCTTTTAACAGTGTTTTCTTTCTTGTCTTTTGGGCTCTGAAAATGTCCAGAAAACTACTTTCTTAGAAAGACATCCTTTTTAATTTATGCAGAGTTTTCTGATTGCCCTTTAATTTGTAAGCAGCTTATCATGACCTCATTGCTATGTGAAGGAAAACTCATTTTTATTCACTTTGATATGGAACTGTTGGTTTAGAGTCCAATATGTTTCTGCTAATCTTGTAGAGTTTGAATGAGCTTTGGTTCTTAATGGAGCCAGTTTTCTTCATTATAGCTGATAATGTGATCTGCTTAAAAAAAAAAAAGATTAAACTCTCATTTATGTAATTGTTTCATGTATTGTGCCTTTTAAAATAAAAGGTGAAATCCATATTGACTTTGGAGAGACAAAAATCAATCTGGGCTCCCACTTTCAATTAACAGTGGCATTTTTGTCACATTTTGGCTTTGTTTATGTGACATTTGTCCAACAGTACACAGTAACTTGCTATTTTATTTGAATGCTGTTAAAGTCGACATTTGTCTTCAGTCTTCTTTCTACAGAAAAAACGTAAAAGGGAATTTACAAGTTCAAAATAGTGTCAACACTAACTTTGTGTGACTATTAGCAGAATAGGGAACTGACAGATGAGTAAACACAAACATTTCATCATGTTGTGGCTTTATACCATTGTCATTTCAATACGCTCTTCTTTGGGTGTTTTTTGTTTGTTTGTTTGTTTGTTTAGTTTAGTTTTTATTTTGTGCGTGTTCTCCTTTTTTCACTTTTATGATTAATGAGATTTAAAACATAACAACACAAAACAACTTTGTGGATTGCGAACCAATTTGCTTTTGGTCAAAATACTTAGATTGGTTCAAAATTAGGTGTCTGAACCAGAACAAAACCCATTCCATGTTGGTGGAAAAGAGGTACCAGCAAACTGTCCATTTCCCAAGATTTCTATAAATAAAGACGATTCACCAATTTCCTCCACTTTTACCTTTATGGTCCAAGAAAACGAAGACAAAATTTGAAGCCATCTAGTCCATCCCCTACGCTAATAGCAAACCTTCCCTCTCACACCTTTTCCATCAACATAAACAAGTTCTGCTCTGGTTCTTGCACGTGATTTGAACAATTCGGAGCATTTCAACCAAAAATAAATTAGCAGGGAATGTTAAGAGGAAGAGAAAGTTAAGTTGGTTCCCAATGGGGACCATATCATAGCAGGTTTCCTTGACCAGAGTTGTGAGCCAAGACAGCATCAGTAGGCGTGTCATATTCTACAGTCTAGAGACAGAGGATGGAGTATTGCATGTAAGTCTACATCATTGTATCAGCAATAGTTGGTCTATGCTTGTTTTTTGGATTGATTACAATAGTTCTGCTCAAACATTGTGGTAATGGGACTGGTTCATTAGACGGCACCGGGGTCCCAACAATCCTGAGAGGAACCAGTTCAAGAACCAGAGCTAATCTGATGGAAAATTGGTATCTGTTGGGTTAAACATTCACACTGGACACTAAAATGTGTCAAAACACAGACAAACATCATCCAATCAATCAAGCTTTATTTTAGATGTTCTTATGGATGCACATGACTACCCACTATAAAGTAATATGAATGCGAACACGGTGACTACAGACTTCAGTGAGCACACAGTTAAGCATGAGAAACTACAGCGGAAGTGGTGACATCAAAGAGCTGCTGTTTTATTTAGCTGTGTGGTTGAGCCCAAATGTGAGAACTCTTGTGACAAACTCTATCATTTCATAACAGCATGAACAGATCAGACATTGCATTTAAGTTAATTTGGGATTTGTGGAGGCTTGGTGCTTTACCTCAAATTATTTCAAAACTATCAGACACTTAATATGTTCTGCTTTGTGTTTGTGTTTTTATCTGGTCCTTATCAGAGATTAAAACTTGCAGATCTATTCTGTTGTTGAGATCTCCATTTTCATCTAAACACTTTTCCTTCACTTCAAAAAACGAGCAAACACAAACAAAAATGTCTTACAGCCAGTAAAACAGCAAATTATCTGTGTCGTTCAGGGACACTATATTACGAAATGAGGAAGTGACATATCCTTAACCACAGTGGATACATACGGCTCTCCAGAAGTTTATAGACTCAGACAGTTTACAGCATCAGAACAGCAGAGACAGAAAGAAGACGCATGATGGCTGAATTCAGATGGATTAAAGTGTCTTTATTTCTGATACTGGGGCTTCAGTTTTCAGGTAAGGCTACAATTATCTGCCATTTAACAAAGGTATTTGTTTTTACTCCCGTCAAGTATAGGTGTAATGTTGCTGTTTAACTGCAGGACATCTTAATAAAACCTCTCTTCAGAAAACATGTTCGTTCCAGACGGGTCCTCGTGATTTATGTTTTGTTGTTTTTTGGGCACAATATTTGTATCATTTCTGACTCCATTTCACAGTAGCAGTGACAGAATGGACCCAACTTTTTACCTCCTCAATGTCACAATGCAAACGCAGACTGAAGCTCACTGTATGTTGAAAGGTCTATGGCATTTACTTAAATTTGCTCCTTTTCACACATGCCTTGAGATGTGATTAAGTACCATAGACATACTCACAGATGATTCTTCTATCTACAATTGAATAAGCTAACACTAACATTGAACCACAAAGTCATTTTCTGAGCTCATTTTTCATATTTCCCTCTTATTTCTCAACAGCAACATCTGAAAAATACACCTCTTTCATTGTCAGAGACGGAGATGAAGTCACTTTGCCGTCAAACGATGAGAGAGAGGATCAGGGTCAGTGTCGCAGCACTACTTGGTCCTTCATTTCAGGAAACTCGCCAACAGAGCTGGTCTTATATGGACAGATACGTAAAAAACCAAAAGCAGACCAACTGAATATCACAAAGAACTGTTCTCTGGTTATCAAGAGGGTCACACCTGAGGATGCTGGTCTTTACACCTGCCAACATCAATCACAAACTAATGCCATTTATCTGTTTGTTGTTAACAGTGAGTATTTACATCCTAAGGATTTCAGCTCAAACTGCCTTGAAATGATATACTGGCACATTGCAATAATTATGATTTCAGTGATAAATTTGACTCTTGTGTCTTCTCATGATATCTCCATCTTCACCAGTAACTCAACATCGGGACAACGAGAAGGTGACATTAAACTGCTCTGTGTCAACAAATGACGCATGTAAGCTCACAGTGAAGTGGCTGCATGAGGTTAACAGAGACATGAAGACATCGCCAAGTAGCTGCTCAGCTACTGCGACTTTTCAGACTTCTCTTTCTGAGTCAAAGCATCATGACTCATTCAAGTGTGAAGTGACTGATTATACTGGCAAAAAAGCAGTGTTCAGCTATCAGGTCTCTGATGAGAAAATGGGTGAGAAACAGATTTAATTTAATAAATCTAAAGTACTGAGAAGAGATCATTCTTTTTCATTTACTTAATGCGGATGTTAAAATTTAGGTATTTCCTCATTCTTTTTTTGTTATTTTGAACCAGGGGAGGACGAAGAAACTACAATGACAAAATCAACAACAAAAACACCAAGGACTGAACCGACATCCACAAAAACACCAGCAACTAGACCAACATCGACAAACAATACGACATCTGCAAACAACAATTCTCTGACAAAAGGACAAGGTGACTCAGTGTCTCATATATCTCTGTCTTTGGGTGTCTTTGTCTCCTTGTGTCTCTCCCTCACTCACTCTTTATTTGTTAAAGCATTAAATTATATCATTTCCAAAAGTCAAATGCTGTTCACTCATCTTGTGGCTACTCAATTTTTAAAAGAACAGAGGCTGCAGCCAAAAGTTTTAAAAATATATTTCTCTTTCCAGTTTGGTGGTGGTTCATTATTCTGGCTGTGGTTTTAGCAGCATTGTTTGTCGTGGTGCTCTTGAGGTGGAAGAGAGCTAAAGGTGAGAGTATTTGCTGATGATCTGAAAGTTAAAAAAAATAAATAAACCTAAGCTAAATTTGACTCCATCTTTTGTCTTTTCAGGGAACAATATACAGATGGAGGAAAACACTGTGAGTGTTTAAAATAATTATATTTTTATACATTTACCCTTAATGGCTGTTATCAGTGGTAATAAATGTATAGGTAGGATTAGGAGGGCCCTGCCACACATACCATTTGGCTGAGAAGGCCATCATCGGGCCATTTTCTATTATAACTATTATTTTCAAAAACAGCTTTGTCCCAATTGTAAAAATAAAAGAAAAAAAAAAACAAAAAAAAAGGGAAAGCAGGAGTAGCGGTGGTGAAATGTACAAATACAGGACTTTCACCCAGGATACTGGGATTGGAGTCACACGTGAAATCCATACTTACACCCAACCAAATAAGCATTTCTTTTTTTAAATAAACTGAAAGTCAAGCCTAGGTCTGACCCGCTAACTGCCATTGAATGGGCTGACAACGGCCCTCAAGACCTACTGTGTGTAGCGGGCCCCTGCTGAATAACATCATAATGGTAGCAGATGCTAACTTAAAATTTGTGGTAATTCTTGAATCATTCTTGAATGAAATTGGTTAAGTTTAGGCTAAGAACATCAGGGTATGTCAATCAGAGTGGGTCATGCCTCTTTAAAGTAGGACGGTCCGATGATGTCATTCCGCATAAATATCAGCGATGTGCTTCTGTTGGTGAGAGTGTGAAGCATACTTTCAGAGAAACAGCAACACGTATTTGTTTTTGTGATTGTAGGTTGTCGGACAAGTGGCTTTTTGGTCAATTTGGACATTATTCAGATAATTGGGTCTCGGAAATTGTGAGCCAAAATTACTGAGCCTAAATTACTTTGTAGAAGACCCAGAAATACAGGCACAGCATTGTTTAATGAAACAACGTTTGAAGAGTTCTGCAGACAGCCTAAATGCAGAAGTAACAATAGTTAAAATACAGACTCTGTCAGAATATTAAACAGTTGATTAGTATATTAGTGGAATAGTGTATGTATCCATGTTCCTGAAGAGTTTTGGTGTTGTCTTCTTTGTGCAGGCTGATCCTGAAGATGGTGTTGCCTACGTCTCCGTCAGCTTCACCAAGACGGCCACCAGCAAAACCCAGGTAAGCTCTCTTATCTGTTCATACTAGCGATGTTTGTGAATAATTAATATTATATTATTTAAAGAAAAATAACGAGTATCTCAACAGCTGAAAGCAGACTGACATGTAACTTTTAAAAATAGTCATGGTCACCTAGAGGATCAATTGTTTCCTCACATGTGGACATCACACACAAGATTTCCTATAATCTAATCCACAAAAAAGTGAAAGCAGAAAAGTCAGATTTTTAAGTATACTTGTGATCCTGTGTTTGAATGCCGTCTTCTTTTATTTCCAGGTTCAAAGAAATGACCGTGTTGTTGAAGGTGATGCAGTGACCTACAGCACTGTGAAAGCTCCATCCTCTTCTGCCGGAGCCTCAGCTGAACCCAGCAACCTCTGAGCTACTGTCAACAAACCAGACATATGAATCTGAAACGCGATTCGCTGACTGTTCATAGACAAATCAGCATGCCTTACAACAGTAGTTAAATCTCGCACGTCCACATGAGTCTAATAAGGGTAAAATGGTTTTTTTAAAACATGGTCCATAAAATTAACATTGAACATTTTGCTAAGAAAAGTCTTCTAATCAGTCATAAATTATATATTTAATGTTAGCCATTATGTATACTGTAGAAAACAAATCATGTTTTTTTACTGTCAAAAACCATGTTTTACCGAATTGTTAAAGCGGCCTTTTATGATAAAAGTATTGCTGCTAACATGATAAATTCATATTTCTTATAAAATAAAAAAGGATGAATATTCACAGTTGTTAATGCAATATATTAACGTCATTCCATTATATTTGGTGAAAAAATAATATCAGTATGATTTTTTTTTTCATCATTTCTGTGATGTTTTCAAAGTTCACTATTGCAGGTGAACATACCTGGAAATAATTTTAGCAGTGGTAATTCCATTGTCAAAATGTATATATGGTTGTATTCTAATAGATTACATTATAACAGTAAATCATGTTATTTAGATTTTTTTTCTCTCTTTTACCATTAACATGAATGAGCATCTCAACTGTTTGGCAGAGGACAATGTTTAAAAAAATATGTGATATGTTAAGAAAAATAAACATTGGTTTTTGTTACTATATCTCTAAGGACAAAAAATGCAAAGAAAAAAAACTTTTTACTTGGTGATGACTTTAAAGGACTAAAGCTGACTGGAACAAGGGATTTCTCATGTGGCAGTTTTAGCTTCTCTGTCCTTTTAGGCCCAAGTCTTCTTCTCCCAATCCCAGACCTGCCATCCTCCAACCTTCCACTAGACGATCTCAGGCTCTCTTGCCATTTCTGGTCAGCTGACATCCTCTCCCACCTACAAACCTGTTCCCACTTTCCTCATCAGCCCTGCAGTACACATGCTAACCCCTTTCCCCAGTCAGTGGCCAGTCCATCGCAGTTCTTATGTTGCTCATGCCTTATTTAACCCTTTGTAATCTGAGTCCTGTAACCTGGAATGCGTACCTTCCTGTCTGTATCCTTTTCTGTCTTGTTCCAATTTTGTTAGTGGATTTTCGGTCTGTTGTGTTTGGACTTCAACCCTCACCAGTAAACCTACAGTATGTACCCTCACTGTTGTTATTAAACCATTGAACTGTCCCTGTCTGCCTCACCTGTCTGTGTTTCAGTTATGTTTCCTCTTAATTCACCCTCGTAGCTCATCCTTTATTTGAGTAAATGCTGTCACTCTTGAGAATCATATTAAAAAGCTTAATGAGTGAAAATCCAAAATAGTTTGGACTTAAGACTTTAATAGTTAAGACTTATTAGACTTACTAGAAATTATTAGCAACAAGTAATTCATAGTTCTGGCATATCTGCTCAGCTTCATCATTAAATGTAAGTAAGCAGTGCTCAGTTTTCGATGGGCTCAAACATCGAGGCAAGAAAAATGTTTTCAACATTTTACTACTAACAGACTGTTACCCACACTCTGACCAAAACACCCTTCCTTCCCTTCTCAAGAAATTAAAAATGACTGCAAAAATACAATGAGGAACAAACAGGCCGCAGACCAGTGATGCATCCCTTTATCTGTCCTCTCCCAGCTGCAAAGACATTATCATATTAAACCGTGGACAACAAAAGTGGAGTTATGGTCAGTAAGAAGTTTGACTCTGTTCATGTGACAAACATCATCATGGCTGCCTGTCTGATAAATACCATCTTATGAAAACAAGTTGTATTTTCGCAAAGCATCCGACATCTGACAACTTCCTCAGTCTTCCACTTTTTTCTTCTCTTCAGTCATCTCCTCGTTGATTTGGTCGCTAAATTTCCTTTTAATAGTCATGGTAATACTATTTGAGGTTACAGGCCAGAATTTTAACTTCATTGGGTGATTTGGATGATTACAGGTGGCTACTTATTTGTCTGATTTAACACTTACTACACTTAACACGAGCCTGAAACTCGTCTGAAACACATCTGTTCTTTATAACCACACAAGGCCGGTTTCCTCTTTTTTAATTTTAGAAAAATCTCATCTGCATTTCTGCATCCCACATGCTCTTTCCAGTATCACAGGACATTTGTCACACTGTAGTGACCTCTGAACGTTTATCGTCGGTTACTTCATGCGTCATTGATATAAACTGTGGATTGTTATCTGGGTATTATGATCTCAATGTGAGTGAATGTGGATGAGAGAGTCAAAAAAAAATGATGAAAGAAAACATTGCATATTTTATGTTCTTTGTGTGTTCAACTGTGTGCTGTTTTTTGTGCACTGTATATAGCTTATCTATGCTCTATTTGGGAGAGGCTAAATTTCTACGGTGGACAATAAGTCTAATCAAATAAAATGCTTCTCACCTCCAGCTAAATAATTCAAAACCCTGACATGAAAAAAAACTGAAGAAGTTATGAGGAAGTCACACTTTGAGAATCACAGGAAGCACTGTATATGTGCATAACCTATGCATAACTCTGCAGTTTAGACTGTGAAAATCAGAGCTAGAAGAACGATGGTGGCATTTGGATGGATTAACATGTTTTTATGTCTGATACTGGTGCTTCAGCTTAGAGGTAATTATACAAATTACACACTGAAACTTCATGAATACTACTAATGTTACTTCAGGAAGTAAATGTAATTAATAAGGCAGCCATGTCAAGTGAATGCTGCTTTTACTTTAAAGCTAAGAAAAGGGACATTTACAGACAAGCCAACCATCAAAATACTTTGTCTTAGTCTTACTCTAATTTAATTAGACTTTTCATGTTTTTTTCTCATTGTGTCTTCAGTAACTGTACAGAATCCAACCCCGTATGCTGCCAGAGTCGGAGTTACTGTCTCGCTTCCTTGTAAAGGTTTGACAGATTATCAGTGCAGCAGTATTACCTGGCTCTTCAGTCACTCTGGCAGATCAATAACGCTGCATGAACATGGAAAGATTCTTGAAGCTAAATCAGGGCAGCTGAGTGTTGGATCTAACTGTTCTCTGAATATAAAGATGGTCACACTTGAGGATGCTGGTCGTTACACCTGCAGACAGTTCAGATCAGGACAGCAACACGGTGAGGACACTGTCTATGACATCTCTGTTGTTAATGGTGAGTATTTACATCATAATGTCTTGTTAGAACAATACACTGAAATATTACAATACATGTGATTATAGTGATGAAGCTTATTTGTAATGATGTCATGTTAAAGTGCTGTACTACTGTTTTGACTATGAATGGTTAAAACACTCTGATGAGGCTGTATGAGTGTAACGTTAATATATCAATAGTCAAGACCACTCTGTCACTGTGACCTTTATGACTGTCTATGAAGAGGAACTGCAAAGCAAGAAATATTTTGTAAATTAAATGTATAGATGACAAAATTCTTTCACTAATTATGATAAGATGGAGAATGATAATTACTTTTTGCTATTTGTCCAGGTGAGGAAACAAATACATCCCCAATTAAACCAGGAGCAGCAACATCAACAACAATTAAATCAGCATCCAAAGGAACAAGTACATCAAAAACAGCAAAACCGAAAGCAACAAAATCAAAATCCGGGCCCAACACAACTGCAACCAATGGTCCACCAAAAAAACAAGGTGACTTCACATTTATTTTTTTCGGTTTGGCTGATTCTTCATCCCGGTAACAGTTTTTACATACTTCTGAGATAGAAAATGCAACAAAAACATGTGACCTAACCTTTTTTGATTCTCTTTCCAGCTTGGTGGTGGTGGTTGATCATCATTTTGGCTGTGGGCTTGACACTGCTCATAATAACAGTTGTGTTACTCATTAAATGGAGGAGAGCCAAAGGTGAGAAGATTCACAGATGGAAGTTTTATGTATAGGTTTATGAAGTTGTTAAATACCAGTATTTTGACTGTGTAAGCCTGATTTTTTTATTTTTATTTTTTGTCTTTTCAGGAAACAAAACAAAAACAGGTGAAAACATGGTGAGTTTACATTGGGCAAATTATTTACAGCAGAAACAGAACAGAGTGCATTGTAATGAAACTATGAGGTTCATCTTTAGGTGAAAGCGAAATACGCAAACACACAGTGACGCAATCTGCTTCAGCAACCAGTCGGGACGCACAGTGACTCTTAAAATTATGATGCAATTAGAACTGAGCTGAAGTGAAACAAAAGTGATGAGAACAGTAGTATAAGTATATATATAGCCCACATGTTAGTCCACATGTCCCCGAGCAGCCATGATGTTGTCTTGTCTGTGCAGGCTGATTCTGTAGATGGTGTTTCCTACGCCTCCATCAGCTATACCAAGAGGAACAACAATAAAGTCCAGGTAAGCTGTTTGACTGCTTACACTGAGGACTGAAGTGAATTTAACAAGACATCATCCAACTTGTCTAATACCGACGCTTGGTCACTGGTCCTACATGTTGGGCTGTGACGCTCAAGGTACCACCTCTAGTGTCAGTTTTGGACAAGTCAAGGACGATTTTTTGTCTGTTAATCACTTACACTCACTACATACCATGTTCATGTGTATGTGATTAATGTGATGTGTCCCAGGTTCAAGATAAAAATGATGATGAAGATGATGCAGTGACCTACAGCACTGTGAAAACATCCTCATCTCCTGCTGGAGCCTCTGCTGATCTCAATGACCTCTATGCTACTGTCAACAAACTAAACAAATAATATGTCACCTATTGATAGCAACGTGTTGCTCAGATATCAATTGCATGATCTATTAAGCGTGAGTCTTTGTAGAGTAAAATTATCCATGTTCCCCTTTTATGATTTTTTGTAATGAAGATTTTGACATCAGGCTTTTTTTTTGTTAATTTAACTCTTGCTAGTGTTTGTATTTAATGGTTGCTTGTCCTCCTTTTTCATGACCATTTAACTTCTCTCTTAATCACTATCTTTATGTATATGAACCTGAACATGAACAAATCTAATAAATCATGATGTATTTTTATGAATTAAGCTACCTGATAGTATACAAATGAGGTAAAATTAGCCCTTTCTGCAGCATATGATGGACACATTAATGCATCAATAATGCTAATCCAATCAAAAATCATAATTTATCATGAACAGGGACTTTCTGAACAATGACGCTTTAACTTTTGGTACTTTCTGCATATTTTGGTGGAAATACTTCCTGTGCTTTCACTTAAGATTTTAAACGCAGGACCTTACATTGTAACATAATATTTGTACACTGTGGTATTACTACTTCCGGTCTAAGTACTGAGTAGAGAGATCTGAGTCTTTAAAAACTGATTATTATAACCTCAATAAGGGTGCAATCTGTTATAGATCTGTTGTGTTAGACTGCAGTAATTTCAGCTAGTGCTATATACAGGTTGTGATAGCATGAATACAGTTTGTGGATGTTGTTTAGTTTTTGTTTTTAAGTTAAATTTTAGGTACACCCTAACCCCTGATGTAAAGTATGAATAAATGAAGGAACTTGTTATTTGTCGACTGTCTGTCCCAGTGAGTCTCATGTGTTACTGATGTTTAACTTTAGTTTCATTTAAGGCCAAAACCTCCAGAGCTCTGCTGCTGTTGTTGTCCACATTCTCACCAAATTACTTCTCCTTCAGTTCTCAGAAAAATTCTGCTAAGATACAATGAGGAACCAACAGGTCCCAGAGCAGTAAAACGTCCCCTTATCTGTGTTCTTGCAGCTGCAACAGTATTAATGTATTGCACCAGGGATGTCATGAGTCAAATTCTAGTGTGCTAGGAGTTGGACTTTTAATCAGTCTGTCCATTTGTCAAACATCACCATGAATTCGTCTTTTTTTTTTTGATAAACACCATCTAAAGAACTCAAGATGCATTATTACAAAAGTTTCTGTTGACCAACAACCGCTACATGTTCAACTTCCTCAAAAATCTTCTTTTAACGGTGGGACTGAACATGATGTTGGTTTGATTACTACACTGCCTTGTCACGGCCATGATAGTACTAAAAGAGGTTAAAGAGAGACACTGTATGTAACGAGCATGTGCAGTTTATCCTGAAAAAGGGGATTTATTGGGATTTCACATTTTTAGCGCTACATAAATGTGTTTTCTGCTCACAGATACCCAAAAGAGTAGGTCAGAATCTTGTGTGGCCACCATTTGTCTCATGCATTCACATGCAAATCATAGGATATAATGCAATATGATACGATATGATATACTTTATTGTCCCAGTAGGGGAATTTGTCTTGGACTCAGATGCTGCACCCATATATGTCTTAAAATCACAATATAAATGAACCTGCTGTACCAAATCACACCAATAATTTGCACATAGGCAATGCATTGGTATTGTGTCATGTGATCAAACTGTACATTTAAATCAAACAGATTTTAGCTTTCAAATATCATTTTATCCTTAATTTAACTCGTGAAAAACTGGAGCATAAAGAAATGGCGCTTTTCTGTTTTTGTTCAGAGTAAATTTGACAGCTGACAATAGAGACAAAAAACTTTTTTATGCGGAAGTCTCACTTTGTTTAGCACAGGAAGTACCTTATCTATAGGTATAACCGATGCAAAACTCAGGTTCAGAGACTCTGACAGTTCAGTGTGAAAGCCAGAGACAGAGAACAACAATGATTACATTCAGATGGATTTACATGTTTTTATTTCTGATTCTGGTGCTTCGTTTTACAGGTAAGGGTACAAATTACAAATTTAAATTTTATTTAAATAAACAATTTATATTACTTTATTACTGGTAATATTTCATAAATATATTTTAGGGCACTAACCTTCATTATCTCAGTCAACAAAGTCAAGTGAATGCTGCTTTTAGTTTAGGGTCTTGAAAGTCAAGAAAAAGACACGTTGACCATCAACGTATGAGTCTTACTGAGATTGAAGTTGATTTTTTTTTCTCATTGTGTCTTCAGTAACTGTACAGAATCCAACCCCGTATGCTGCCAGAGTCGGAGTTGCTGTCTCGCTTCCTTGTAAAGGTTTGAGAGATTATCAGTGCAGCAGTATTACCTGGCTCTTCAGTCACTCTGGCAGATCAATAACGCTGCATGAACATGGAAAGATTCTTGAAGCTAAATCAGGGCAGCTGAGTGTTGGATCTAACTGTTCTCTGAATATAAAGATGGTCACACTTGAGGATGCTGGTCGTTACACCTGCAGACAGTTCAGATCAGGACAGCAACACGGTGAAGACACTGTGTATGACATCTCTGTTGTTAATGGTGAGTATTTACATCATAATGTCTTGTTAGAACAATACACTGAAATATTACAATACATGTGATTATAGTGATGAAGCTTATTTGTAATGATGTCATGTGCTGTACTACTGTTTTGACTATGAATGGTTAAAACACACTGATGAGGCTGTATGAGAGTAACGTTAATATAGCAATAGTCAAGACCACTCTGTCACTGTGACCTTTATGACTGTCTATGAAGCGAAAGTGCAAAGCAAGATATATTTTGTAAATTAAATGTATAGATGACAAAATTCTTTCACTAAATATGATGAGATGGAAAATGATAATTACTTTTTGCCAACACAACTGCAATCCGTGTTTCTCATGGTGAGTATTTACTTTGTAATGTCTTGTAAGAACAATACACTGAAACAATACAATAATACTGATTACAGTGGTAAATTTAATTTTACTCTTATAAAACATTGTAATCCTGTGCTGACAAATGTGGATGGCATAAAATCACATTGATGAGGCTCGTTCACTGTGACGTTTATGACTTTGTACCATAAGTAATTAAAGTACAGTGTTAAATGATGATGGTTATTAATGTAAATAAATGTTTTTCATTTATCCAGGTAAAGCCTATTGCCATAATATTTATTCTGCAAACTAGGGATACATATATTTGTGTGGTTCATACATATCACATTAACATTTCTAAAGTGACGTACAATATGAACTGACTTTGCTGTCATGAGGTGAAGGAAATGCAGTGCGGCAGACGCCTGCCAAGCTGCAGACTGTTTGAGACCAACAAGCAACAAAACTGGTGTCATCCATGCGTATTCCAGCGGCTTTTTAGCCATCAAGCACTGGTGTTTTTTAGTGATCTCTTCCTGTTTTCACTGAGAATGATGACACACATTAAGACTTCACTGCATTTCCTGCATGGATAATGCCACAAAAAGCAGTTGTATTTTACCGCAACAGTGCTGCATTTCTTGCCTGGCTTTTCCTGTGGGGAGAGCTACATTTCCTGCTGGGTGAGTGCCACTAAAACGTGGTACTTCCAGCCAAAACATAATCCTTACCATAACCAGGTGGTTTTTGTGTCTCGACATCGCCACACATTAACTACTGTATTGCAGAGATGTCAAGTTTCAATGTGAAGTTTACACAATCCGCTGTGTGGAAATGTATTGTATCTTTAGTTGGAAGAAAGGTACAATGCCAACATTTATTCTGGAGATTGTGTTGACAGGTGAAGACACAATCACAGCAACACCTAAACAAATGACAATTAAAACAACTAAAGCACCAACAACAATGACAAAAACCACAACAGCCTGGACGCACACAACAGCAACTGCAGTCAACTGTCCAACAGCAAAACAAGGTGATATCAATTTCATATTTTTGTCTCCTTCTTTAGATCAGTTGTAGTCAGTGTATTTTCACACATCGAAAATACAATATGCAGTATAAGAACATGGAAATTTTCTTTCCAGACTGGTGGTTGAGGCTCACCATTGTGTCTGTGGGTTTAGCTGCACTCATAATAATTGTTGTGGCCGTCAACATGTGGACGAGAAATAAAGGTGAGAACATTCACAGATAAAAAGTTTGGTGAACCTGGATTTTACTGTGGAAACTAAAGTCAACTTTTTCGCTCGTCTTTTCAGAGAAGAGGACACAGATGGAAGAAATCACTGTGAGTTTCACAGCTAATAATGAAATGTTTTTACTGTTGGTACTTACACACTTCAGAATAAACTGTAGATACAGAGGAAGACAATAACAAACAGGTCAAGTGAGCTGGATGCAAAAATAAGTGAAACATGACAATATAATGTAGTTTAATACAACACTGACACAAATACAGAGATCTGAATCAGCTCCTCTTTGACACAAACTGCACATGATGAGGTCGACAGTAAAGGGCAGCTTCACTTAAATGACATCATGTTGTGCAGTGGACGCCTCCAGATCACAGCTGTGGGATTGGAAAGTGTGTGTTTGATTGTGTTGTGTTGTTTCTCACAGGTGTGTTATGATGAAGATGATGGTACAGTGAACTATGAAAACATCACACCCTCTGATAGAGTTTGACCAACACTTCTGCCTCCTTAAGATCAACTCATCATGTTTTACAAAACTGAAA
The DNA here is from genome assembly GCF_026936395.1 of Plectropomus leopardus. NCBI lineage: Eukaryota > Metazoa > Chordata > Actinopteri > Perciformes > Serranidae > Plectropomus > Plectropomus leopardus. The sequence continues at coordinate 24,553,625 of NC_142191.1, forward strand.
AATTGTAAAAAAAAAAAAAAATAAAACTGACAAAAAAAATCCTAAAGTCATTTTGAAAGACTTACTTTTGTTTTAGTCTGATGTGTATTTCTGCATCAGCTGTAAAAACTTTTCTCATTTGCAGTCAGTTTAGGAAAACAGCAGCTGGAATTATCTTCATTGAACAGCAAAGACCATTTCACTCTTGCTCTCTTTCTTAATTTGTCTTCCAGCTGAAGATTTTAAAGCTGACTTTCAGATTTACTGGCTGTTATTGAATCCACAGCAGCTTGAGCTCAGTTTCATGTCTCCATGTGCAGAAATTTAATCTATTTTCATTTAACATTGCTGTTAATATATTTGTTGTGTTGTTAATATGTTTTTCAGTGAGTTTTTAGTCTTCATGGAGTCAGTAACATTCTTCTCTGTATATATCTGATAACAATTTCATCTGCAAATAAAGAAGTATACATTTAGAATGATAAATATGAGTATGGGACTGGGATGATTTTTTTTATTATGCCTTCGTGCCAGTGATAACTGTGGCTGCTCAGAGACATTTATGTTTTCAGGTTGTCTGTCCCATTCATGTGAACCAATATTTGAAGAGTGTCTTGTTATGCTGATGTTATGTGCCCATATAAAGCAACAAGTGAGATATATATATATGTATACACAGTCAATTATTTTCTGTAACCACTCGTCCTTGTAAAGATCGCGGGGGGGCTGGAGCCAATCCCAGCTGCCGGAGACCCCGGAGAGAACCCATGCAGAACATGCTATATATATACTGTATATATATATACACAGTATATATATATATATATATATATATATATATATATATATATATATATATATATAGTAAAAAAGGATGACAGTCACAATGAGGAAGTGACACATATTAATTAGAGGAAGTAGATTCTACATTTTTCTTAAAGAAGCAACTTAGAAGCAGAGAGAGACAGAGAGGAACGATGGCTGAATTCAGATGGATTAAAATGTCTTTATTTCTCATAGTGCTGCTTCATTTAACAGGTAAGGATACACATCATATAAAGGAATAACAGAAACATTTAAAAGAGTGAACTTATTGCTATCATTAATTTTACTTTCTTACCTAAAGTTTGTTTAACCAAGACACACAAGTGTTTGTTTGATTTCCAGTGAGCTGAATAGTGAGTTTAGTGAATCCAGCAGTGAGGCATATACTGTAAAACTTCAAATAAAAGCCGAGTCCCAAGAAGACACCGAGTCCCTTTAATAGCCAACTGTGGCTGCACATTTTCCCAAATAAATGTCCGTCTCAGTAAGAGGCCTGGTCTTGTTACCATGCTGTTAATTCTTATTGAAGATTTTTAGGTCTATAATTCGGGGTTGTTGGCTACCTGCTGGAGATAACCTTAGTCAGCTGCTGAGATCACTCATACAATATGTATATATTTTTAAACTTTTGTCAATATCAACATACTGCACAAATCTTTAGCTTCCAAAGATTCTCACAGTTCAATCATCAAGTTATCAAAAATCAAGTATCAAGTAATTTTAATGAAACCATGAACACCAAAGAGGACATTTTTTTAAGCTCGGGAAAAAATGTCCAGTGACCTGTATTCATAATTAGACATTTAACAGAATCATTATAATCTTTAATTATTTTTATGCTTATTTCTTGTTTTGTTTTTTGTTTTGTTTTGTTTTGTTTTGTTTTGTTTTGTTTTGTTTTGTTGTGTTTTGTTTTGTTTTCTCTTTTCTTTTCTTTTCTTTTCTTTTCTTTTCTTTTCTTTTCTTTTCTTTTCTTTTCTTTTCTTTTGTCTTACTTTCTCTTGTGTTTTGTTTGTTATTTTGGCAAATTTTCAGGTAATTTTCTTGTACTTGTCACAGATTTCTTGCTGATCTGTGGGTCATGTCTTTTTTTTGTTGCTCTTTACCTTCTTCATCCATTACCCTTCTGTTTTTGAATCAAATATAGCCATTTTGTCCAGGTCTCAGAGGGTTCAATAAATAATCTGATTGTATTTCCATTGTTGCTGAGCATGTTTTGTGTGAAAGGAATGAAAAGCTCGTCCAATATAGACTCCTGTCTCAAATTTAAGCCTGTTGAGTTCATTGATTCAAGCAAATAATAGCCCAGGCTATTGATCAAGTTTTACAGTATGCAGACTTTTGTTGTATCTTAAATTATCTTCACACTGACATTAACATTGCATTTTTGTATTTTTCTTAATTCTTTATATTTCTCTCTCATCTCACAGCAGCAGAAGCCCTCTCCTACACTGGCAGAGTCGAAGACGACGTCACTTTGCCCTGTGAAAATGTGATTGCTGATCAGAATAATTGTGACAGTACTATATGGATTTTTAGTCCATCAGCAAGAGCACATTCAAAAGTGCTTTTTTTTGCTGGACAGATTGTTGCTGAGGACAAATCTAAATCAGACAGACTGAATGTTACAGATAAATGTTCTCTGGTTATAAAGAAGGTCACAGATGAGGATGTTGGTAAATATAACTGCAGACAGCACAAATCATCACGACGAATTCAAGACGCTGTGGTTCATCTCTCTACTGTTACCTGTGAGTATGTTTTCAGCTCAACTGTATTGCTAGAACAATATTCTGAAACATTACAATAATTATGATTACAGTGATAAAGTTAACTCTTTCTCTCACAATATCTCATATAGTGGATGAACATGAGGCCGGTGATGACGTGATTTTTTACTGCTCTGTGAAGACATATGGACCATGTACACACACAGCTGAGTGGCTGTTTGAGGGTAAAGAAGTGGATAAAGACAACCGAGATATGAGGACATCACAGTCTCCCTGTTATGCCTCTGTGACCTTTGATACTTCTCTCTCCATCTACACTTCAAGATATGAGTTATTTAAATGTGAAGTGACTGACGGTGTTAAAGTGCATCAGTTTTCCTTCAGATCTCAAACCTCAGGTGAGAACATGCTGAGCTGTTTAAAGTCACTTCAAACTGATGAGAATTATGAACTAAAATATTTGTTAATTTTGTGAATTTGAAGTTTTAATATTTCATCACAGCAGTTTGAGTTGTGTTCATCTGTTCAGGCAAAGAAACAAAAACAGCAACAACAGAATCAACAACTGAAAATAACATAACAGCAGGTGCCAATGATGCTTCACCAAAACTAAAAGGTACTGACTCAATGTTTAATGTACCTTTCTTCTCTCTGTCAGACTCCCAGACTTTTTCTGTCCTCATATTGAGCTTACCAATATTTCTGTAAAATACACAAAGGTGAAAGTGACAGAGAAAATCAGCATAGATTCATTTTCAAAACCTTGAAAGCATGAATGATGCTGGAGTACAAATCTTTCTCTGAAATCAAAGACACGGCAATAATGAACAAGTTAAAGTCGCTTTTGGCTCATTTAAAAAGATTAAATCCTTTAAAAAGTATCAATAACAACAATTACTATAACACTGCATTTTTGCATTGGTGTTTTAAGCTGCAAGCAAAATGTTTTAAATGTTTTATTGTCTCTCCAGACTGGTGGTTGAGGCTCACCATTGTGTCTGTGTGTTTAGCTGCACTCATAATAATTGTTGTGGCCGTCAACATGTGGATGAGAAATAAAGGTGAGAACATTCACAGATAAAAAGTTTTGATGAACCTGGATTTTACTGTGGAAACTAAAGTCAACTCTTTTGCTCGTCTTTTCAGAGAAGAGGACACAGATGGAAGAAATCACTGTGAGTTTCACAGCTAATAATGAAATGTTTTTACTGTTGGTACTTACACACTTCAGAATAAACTGTAGATACAGACAGAGGAAGACAACAACAAACAGGTCAAGTGAGCTGGACGCAAAAATAAGTGAAACATGACAGTATAATGTAGTTTAATACAACACTGACACAAATACAGAGATCTGAATCAGCTCCTCTTTGACACAAACTGCACATGATGAGGTCGACATTAAAGGGCAGCTTCACTTAAATGACATCATGTTGTGCAGTGGACGCCTCCAGATCACAGCTGTGGGATTGGAAAGTGTGTGTTTGATTGTGTTGTGTTGTTTCTCACAGGTGCGTTATGATGAAGATGATGGTACAGTGAACTATGAAAACATCACACCCTCTGATAGAGATTGACCAACACTTCTGCCTCCATCAGACTCCGCTAATAAACTCATCACGTCGTGCAGGACCACTAAAAGATTGTAAAAAAACAAAGAAAGAATCACTTTATTTTTGTCTGAAATCTTTTCCTGCATCAGCTGAAAAAAGTTTTCTCATCTGCAGTCAGTCTAGACAAACAGCAGCTGCATTTTGACTTTATTGAACAGAGAAGAGTTTTCAGTTCTTGTTCACTTTTCACAAATTTTCTTCCAGCTAAAGATTTCAGAGCTGATTTTTATGTTTACTGCCCGTTATTGAAGCTACAGCAGCTTGAGCTATTTTTTTTTTCATGTTTCTGTGCGCAGAACAACTCATTTTAATTCACTTTCATTTAGCATAACTGTGAACATGTTTGTGGGTGTGTGAATGTGTCTGTGAACGTGTTTAACTGGGTTTTCAGCCTTAATGGAGTCAGTAACCACCTTCTTTTTATTATATCTAAAAATAACGAGAAAATAAAGAAATTCTACACTTTATTTTGTGGTTTCTTCATGTACGAAAGTGTCTTAATGGAAAGCGAGTGTTCTTGTAGGGAACCTTCCCTCTGTTGGGTTGAGCAGCTCTTTTCTCCCTGAGCACTTTAATGTGTCTGAATACAGATAGACATGCTGAGGGTCTTTTATAGAATAAACACCGTCTAAAGAAAAAAAGTTGCACATCATAACCAACAATCTTCATCAGTTTCCTCAGTCGTCTTTTTTTGGGGGAGTTGAAACACGTCAGTGTCACAAATGCATCATGGGACTGGACACTGTGTGAGCTTGAGACTTAACATTAACTTTAATACAGTTTTTTGACGCAGCATTAGACTGGATCACTGAGTGCAGAAACATGAAACTTTCCTATGAGAGAAAACCACATTTCAAAAAATGTAAAAGTCAAAATTGTAACAGACATTTTGTCTGTTTAGACATCTACATGAAATTCAGAGACAAAGTCTAAAGTCTAAAAGTAACCTATAGGAAATGACATCACAGTCATAACAGGAAGTAGATGCAGCATCTCTCCTTTAAAACAGTATTTTAGAAACAGTTCTAAACATCCGAATAAAAGATAAAGAAGCAGAGTCTTTTTTCCAGGTCGGTGGTTTTGTTTCATCAGTGTGTTGGTGGTTGTTGCAGCGCTCTTAATAATCACTGTGGCTGTCAGCAGGTGGAAGAAAACTAAAGGTGAAAACATTCATATTTTCTGCAAAAGAAGAAGTGGAGGAGTTTGATGATGCAGCTGAACAACGCCAGAAAAGAATACATCAGAAAACAATGATTGCCACATGTTACCAAGCAGCCACTTAATCAACAAACCAAACAAACAAACAGTTACGTTCATTTTAACTGTAGAAAGCCTTTTTGTCCAGAGGGGGTGCAGTAGGTTCACTAGCAGCACAATAACTCAACACCACAAGGCTGCTGGAAATATAAATGAGCATTATACATGTTAAAATGTGCTGTGGGCACTTGAATGTGTCTGTATCTGTATTCAGTTTATTCTTTATGTTCTGGTATGAAAGTCATTAAAGCAAACTAACAGTAAGTGACACATCTTGTGTGAGTCACTTTTGAGAGTTTGAGTTTAATAGCTGACTGAGAGGAAACTTTGAAATTGTTCACTGCTGTTAATGTCAGATTCTTCTGCTCAGTTTGGATTTCGTATCAGCTCATGTTGGTCAGCAGTTAAAGAGTTAAAAGCTAATGTGGTTTGTCCAAAAAGTGACATATGAGAGAAAGAAAGGATGACAGTCACAATGAGGAAGTGACGCTTTATTAATTAGAGGAAGTAAATACATCGTTTGTCTTTAAGAAACAGCTAGTTTAGAGATTTACACGAAGAAGAAACGGAGAGAGACAGAGAGACACAATGGCTGAATTCAGATGGATTAAAATGTCTTTATTTCTCATAGTGCTGCTTCATTTAACAGGTAAGGATACACATCATATAAAGGAATAACAGAAACATTTAAAAGAGTGAATTTATTGCTATCATTAATGTTACTTCCTTACCTAAAGTTTGTTTAACCAAGACACACAAGTGTTTGTTTGATTTCCAGTGAGCTGAATAGTGAGTTTAGTGAAACCAGCAGTAAGGCATATACTGTAAAACTTCAAATAAAAGCCGAATACCAATAAGACGCTGAGTCCCAATAAGACGCCGAGTCCCTTTAATAGCCAACTGTGGCTGCACATTTTCCCAAATAAATGTCTGTCTCAATAAGAGGCCTGGTCTTGTTACCATGCTGTTAACTTTATTGAAGTTTTTTAGGTGTATAAATCCGGGTTGTTGGCTACCTGCTGGAGATAACCTTAGTCAGCTGCTGAGATCACTCATACAATATGCATATATTTTTAATTTTTTGTCAAAATCAAGTATCAAGTAATTTTAATGAAACCATGAACACCAAAGAGGACATTTTTTTTAAGCTCGGGAAAAAATGTCCAGTGACCTGTATTCATAATTAGACATTTAACAGAATTATAATAATCTTTAATTATTTTTCAGCTTATTTCTTATTTCATCATGTTTGGTTTTTTTATCTTACTTTCTCTTTTTTGGTTATTTTTGTTTGTTTGTTATTTTGGCAAATTTTCAGGTAATTTTCTTGTACTTGTCACAGATTTCTTGCTGACCTCTGGGTCATGTCTTTTTTTGTTGCTCTTTACCTTCTTCATCCATTACCCTTCTGTTTTTGAATCAAATATAGCCATTTTGTCCAGGTCTCAGAGGGTTCACTAAATAATCTGATTGTATTTCCATTGTTGCTGAGCATGTTTTGTGTGAAAGGAATGAAAAGCTCGTCCAATATAGACTGCTGTCTCAAATTTAAGCCTGTTGAGTTCAGTGATTTAAGCAAATAATAGCCCAGGCTATTGATTGAAGTTTTACAGTATGCAGACTTTTGTTGTATCTTAAATTATCTTCACACTGACAAAAGTGTTGCATTTTTATATTTTTCTTTATTCCTTATATTTCTCTCTCATCTCACAGCAGCAGAAGCCCTCTCCTATACTGTCAGAGTCGAAGATGACGTCACTTTGCCCTGTGAAAATGTGACTGCTGATCAGAATAATTGTGACAGTACTATATGGCTTTTTAGTTCATCAGCAAGAGCACATTCAAAAGTGCTTTTTTTTGCTGGACAGATTGTTGCTGAGGACAAATCTAAATCAGACAGACTGAATGTTACAGATAAATGTTCTCTGGTTATAAAGAAGGTCACAGATGACGATGTTGGTAAATATAGCTGCAGACGGCACAAATCAACACGATACACTGTGGTTTATCTCTCTGTTGTTACCTGTGAGTATGTTTTCAGCTCAACTGTCTTGCTAGAACAATCTACTGAAACATTACAATAATTATGATTACAGTGATAAAGTTAACTCTTTCTCTCACAATATCTCATATAGTGGATGAACATGAGGCCGGTGATGACGTGACGTTACACTGCTCTGTGAGGACATATGGACCATGTACACACACAGCTGAGTGGCTGTTTGAGGGTAAAGAAGTGGATAAAGACAACCGAGATATGAGGACATCACAGTCTCCCTGTTATGCCTCTGTGACCTTTGATACTTCTCTCTCCATCTACACATCAAGATATGAGTTATTTAAATGTGAAGTGACTGACGGTGTTAAACTGCATCAGTTTTCCTTCAGATCTCAAACCTCAGGTGAGAACATGCTGAGCTGTTTAAAGTCACTTCAAACTGATGAGAATAATGAACTAAAATATTTTTTAATTTTGCTGAGTTTGAAGTTTTAATATTTCATCACAGCAGTTTGAGTTGTGTTCATCTGTTCAGGCGAAGAAACAAAAACAGCAACAACAGAATCAACAACTGAAAATAACATAACAGCAGGTGCCAATGATGCTTCACCTAAACTAAAAGGTACTGACTCAATGTTTAATGTACCTTTCTTCTCTCTGTCAGACTCCCAGACTTTTTCTGTCCTCATATTGAGCTTACCAATATTTCTGTAAAATACACAAAGGTGAAAGTGACAGAGAAAATCAGCATAGATTCATTTTCAAAACCTTGAAAGCATGAATGATGCTGGAGTACAAATCTTTCTCTGAAATCAAAGACACGGCAATAATGAACAAGTTAAAGTCGCTTTTGGCTCATTTAAAAAGATTAAATCCTTTAAAAAGTATCAATAACAACAATTACTATAACACTGCATTTTTGCATTGGTGTTTTAAGCTACAAATGTTTTAAATGTTTTATTGTCTCTCCAGACTGGTGGTTGAGGTTCACCATTGTGTCTGTGGGTTTAGCTGCACTCATAATAATTGTTGTGGCCGTCAACATGTGGATGAGAAATAAAGGTGAGAACATTCACAGATAAAAAAGTTTTTGATGAAACTGGATTTTACTGTGGAAACTAAAATCAACTCTTTTGCTTGTCTTTTCAGAGAAGAAGACACAGATGGAAGAAATCGCTGTGAGTTTCACAGCTAATAATGTAATGTATTTACTAGTGCTGGGCATAGATTAATTTTTTTAATCTAGATTAATCTCACTGCAATCCTGTAGTTAATCTAGATTAATCTAGATTAAAATTATAGATTTGAATTTTGCCAAAGACATTCAAAATAATATCTATCTATCTAAATGATGAAAATGCATCACAAAATGCTTGAGAAAGCTGTTCTACTATAATATTTGGTAAAGAAAAATAATGTTCCATAAGATTTACTTTGGTGTTTAACTTTTTTTTATTTTGTTAAACACAGACATTTAGGAACACAGGTTCTGTCTCCATGTGGAAAAAGCTTTTTCCTGCTAACTGGAATGAACAGCAGAGGGCGCAGCCTCTGATAACATGACCCTAACTGAACTGTGGGCCTACATTAGAGGTCATGAAGAAGACCATTAACAGTCAGCAGCTTTGTGACACGGCTTGAGCCAATCACTCCGGTCACTCAGGCAGACCAGCTTCCGCCTTGTTCACGCCCCCTCCGCGTAATTCGACCAGGTATACATCCGCGCTTAAACAACAAAGTGAAATTGGTGCCTCGCTCACTGTATAGACCCAACTTAGTGAATAGTTTATCGCGCGATAATTTCCTTATCGCGCGATAAGAATCCCGCGTTAACGCAGCACGTTAACGCCGTTAACGGCCCAGCACTAGTATTTACTGTTGAGTATAAACTGTAGATACAGACAGAGGAAGACAACAACAAACAGGTCAAGTGAGCTGGATGCAAAAATAAGTGAAACATGACAATATAATGTAGTTTAATACAACACTGACACAAATACAGAGATCTGAATCAGCTCCTCTTTGACACAAACTGCACATGATGAGGTCGACATTAAAGGGCAGCTTCACTTAAATGACATCATGTTGTGCAGTGGACGCCTCCAGATCACAGCTGTGGGATTGGAAAGTGTGTGTTTGATTGTGTTGTGTTGTTTCTCACAGGTGCGTTATGATGAAGATGATGGTACAGTGAACTATGAAAACATCACACCCTCTGATAGAGATTGACCAACACTTCTGCCTCCATCAGACTCCGCTAATAAACTCATCACGTCGTGCAGGACCACTAAAAGATTGTAAAAAAAACAAAGAAAGAATCACTTTATTTTCGTCTGAAATCTTTTCCTGCATCAGCTGAAAAAAGTTTTCTCATCTGCAGTCAGTCTAGACAAACAGCAGCTGCATTTTGACTTTATTGAACAGAGAAGAGCTTTCAGTTCTTGTTCACTTCCTTAAATTTTCTTCCAGCTAAAGATTTCAGAGCTGATTTTTATGTTTACTGCCCGTTATTGAAGCTACAGCAGCTTGAGCTATTTTTTTTTTCATGTTTCTGTGCGCAGAACAACTCATTTTAATTCACTTTCATTTAGCATAACTGTGAACATGTTTGTGGGTGTGTGAATGTGTCTGTGAACGTGTTTAACTGGGTTTTCTGCCTTAATGGAGTCAGTAACCACCTTCTTTTTATCATATCTAAAAATAACGAGAAAATAAAGAAATTCTACACTTTGTTTTGTGGTTTCTTCATGTACGAAAAGTGTCATAATGGAAAGCGAGTGTTCTCATAGTGAACCTTCCCTCTGTTGGGTTGAGCAGCTCTTTTCTCCCTGAGCACTTTAATGTGTCTGAATACAGATAGACATGCTGAGGGTCTTTTATAGAATAAACACCGTCTAAAGAAAAAAAGTTGCACATCATAACCAACAATCTTCATCAGTTTCCTCAGTCGTCTTTTTTTGGGGGAGTTGAAACACGTCAGTGTCACAAATGCATCATGGGACTGGACACTGTGTGAGCTTGAGACTCAACATGAGCTTTAATACAGTTTTTTGACGCAGCATTAGACTGGATCACTGAGTGCAGAAACATGAAACTTTCCTATGAGAGAAAACCACATTTCAAAAAATGTAAAAGTCAAAATTGTAACAGACATTTTGTCTGTTTAGACATCTACATGAAATTCAGAGACAAAGTCTAAAGTCTAAAAGTAACCTATAGGAAATGACATCACAGTCATAACAGGAAGTAGATGCAGCATCTCTCCTTTAAAACAGTATTTTAGAAACAGTTCTAAACATCCGAACAAAAGATAAAGAAGCAGAGTCTTTTTTCCAGGTCGGTGGTTTTGTTTCATCAGTGTGTTGGTGGTTGTTGCAGCGCTCTTAATAATCACTGTGGCTGTCAGCAGGTGGAAGAAAACTAAAGGTGAAAACATTCATATTTTCTGCAAAAGAAGAAGTGGAGGAGTTTGATGATGCAGCTGAACGACGCCAGAACAGAATACAGCAGAAAACAATGATTGCCACATGTTACCAAGCAGCCACTTAATCAACAAACCAAACAAACAAACAGTTACGTTCATTTTAACTGTAGAAAGCCTTTTTGTCCAGAAGGGGGTGCAGTAGGTTCACTAGCAGCACAATAACTCAACACCACAAGGCTGCTGGAAATATAAATGAGCATTATACATGTTAAAATGTGCTGTGGGCACTTGAATGTGTCTGTATCTGTATTCAGTTTATTTTTTATGTTCTGGTATGAAAGTTATTAAAGCAAACTAACAGTAAGTGACACATCTTGTGTGAGTCACTTTTGAGAGTTTGAGTTTAATAGCTGACTAAGAGGAAACTTTGAAATTGTTCACTGCTGTTAATGTCAGATTCTTCTGCTCAGTTTGGATTTCGTATCAGCTCATGTTGGTCAGCAGTTAAAGAGTTAAAAGCTAATGTGGTTTGTCCAAAAAGTGACATATGAGAGAAAGAAAGGATGACAGTCACAATGAGGAAGTGACACTTCATTAATTAGAGGAAGTAAATACATCGTTTGTCTTTAAGAAACAGCTAGTTTAGAGATTTACACGAAGAAGAAACGGAGAGAGACAGAGAGACACGATGGCTGAATTCAGATGGATTAAAATGTCTTTATTTCTCATAGTGCTGCTTCATTTAACAGGTAAGGATACACATCATATAAAGGAATAACAGAAACATTTAAAACAGCAAACTTATTGCAATCATTAATGTTACTTTCTTACCTAAAGTTTGTTTAACCAAGACACACAAGTGTTTGTTTGATTTCGAGTGAGCTGAATAATGAGTTTAGTGAAACCAGCAGTGAGGCATATACTGTAAAACTTCAAATCAAAGCCGAGTCCCAATAAGACACCGAGTCCCTTTAATAGCCAACTGTGGCTGCACATTTTTGCAAATAAATGTCTGTCTCAATAAGAGGTCTGGTCTTGTTACCATGCTGTTAATTCTTATTGTTTTTTAGGTGTATAAACCCGGGTTGTTGGCTACTTGCTGGAGATAACCTTAGTCAGCTGTTGAGATCACTCATACAATATGTATATATTTTCAATTTTTTGTCAATATCAACATACTGCACAAATCTTTAGCTTCCAAAGATTCTCACAATTCAGTTATCAAGTTATCAAAAATCAAGTATCAAGTAATTTTAATGAAACCATGAACACCAAAGAGGACATTTTTTTAAGCTCGGGAAAAAATGTCCAGTGACCTGTATTCATAATTAGACATTTAACAGAATCATTATAATCTTTAATTATTTTTTATGCTTATTTCTTATTTCATCATGTTTGGTTTTGTTTTGTTTTGTTTTGTTTTGTTTTGTTTTGTTTTGTTTTGTTTTCTCTTTTCTTTTCTTTTCTTTTCTTTTCTTTTCTTTTCTTTTCTTTTGTCTTACTTTCTCTTGTGTTTTGTTTGTTATTTTGGCAAATTTTCAGGTAATTTTCTTGTACTTGTCACAGATTTCTTGCTGACCTCTGGGTCATGTCTTTTTTTTGTTGCTCTTTACCTTCTTCATCCATTACCCTTCTGTTTTTGAATCAAATATAGCCATTTTGTCCAGGTCTCAGAGGGTTCAATAAATAATCTGATTGTATTTCCATTGTTGCTGAGCATGTTTTGTGTGAAACAAATGTAAAGCTCGTCCTGTATAGACTGCTGTCTCAAATTTAAGCCTGTTGAGTTCAGTGATTTAAGCAAATAATATCCCAGGCTATTGATTGAAGTTTTACAGTATGCAGACTTTTGTTGTATCTTAAATTATCTTCACACTGACATAAACATTGCATTTTTATATTTTTCTTTATTCTTTATATTTCTCTCTCGTCTCACAGCAGCAGGAGCCCTCTTCTACACTGTCAGAGTCGAAGATGACGTCACTTTGCCCTGTGAAAATGTGATTGCTGATCAGAATAATTGTGACAGTACTATATGGCTTTTTAGTTCATCAGCAAGAGCACATTCAAAAGTCTTTTTTACTGCTGGACAGAGTGTTGCAGAGGACAAATCTAAATCAGACAGACTGAATGTTACAGATAAATGTTCTCTGGTTATAAAGAAGGTCACAGATGAGGATGTTGGTCAGTATACCTGCAGACAGCACAAATCAACACGACAATTTCAAGACGCTGTGGTTTATCTCTCTGTTGTTACCTGTGAGTATGTTTTCAGCTCAACTGTCTTACTAGAACAATCTACTGAAACATTACAATAATTATGATTACAGTGATAAAGTTAACTCTTTCTCTCACAATATCTCCAACAGTGGATGAACATGTGGCCGGTGATCGTGTGACATTTCACTGCTCTGTGAGGACATATGAAACATGTACACACACAGCTGAGTGGCTGTTTGAGGGTAAAGAAGTGGATAAAGACAACCAAGATATGAGGACATCACAGTCTTCCTGTTATGCCTCTGTGGCCTTTGATGCTTCTCTCTCCATCTACACATCAAGATATGAGTTATTTAAATGTGAAGTGACTGACGGTGTTAAAGTGCATCAGTTTTCCTTCAGATCTCAAACCTCAGGTGAGAACATGCTGAGCTGTTTAAAGTCACTTCAAACTGATGAGAATAATGAACTAAAATATTTGTTAATTTTGTGAGTTTGAAGTTTTAATATTTCATCACAGCAGTCTGAGTTGTGTTCATCTGTTCAGGCGAAGAAACAAAAACAGCAACAACAGAATCAACAACTGAAAATAACATAACAGCAGGTGCCAATGATGCTTCACCTAAACTAAAAGGTGGCGACATTTTATCTTGATATTATTGTAGAGCTTTCACTAACATTTTAACTGTGAAATGATAGAAGAACTTATAGATGGGCTTTGAGTTAAGTGTTTGTTTGTTTGTTTGTTTGTTTGTTTGTTTGTTTGTTTGTTTGTTTTAAACTAGTTGCAGGTTGTGTTCATATAGGTTTTGTACCAAAAATAATTGTTTTATTTGGCAAATACTGTCGGGCAAATGCTCAGTAATTGTTTTGCCACAATATTTTGAATAGGACAAACACCTGCAGCCAAAATATTATTATTGTCCTTGCAGGTTTGTGGGTGTACATCATCGTGGCTGTGGCTTTAGCAGCACTCTTTATACTCATTGTGACAATCATCACATGGAGGAGAAATAAAGGTGAGAGAAAAGATATAAACAGGTTTTAATGAAAATGGATTTTCTCTGTGGAAGCTTTTTTCATCCGTATTGTTTTGTCATTTCAGGGAAGAAAACCCAGAAGAATGACACTGATGTAAGTTTAAAAACTGTTCTTTACTACGAATCTTTATTTTATACCTGAAAATGACAAGATGCGATAAATAGTACTCACTGTGATGTATTAGAAATATGTGGTTGCGGATGCAAAGTTTGAGAAGGTGATTGAGAGGAATTAAAGGTCGACTTCTGTATTTTTTTCACCTGGGCCCTGTTTCCCAAGTTTTTAAGAGTGTCTCATAAAGTGTGTCTCTTAAATCATCCCCTTGGTGGTAAATGTATTAAATATTGTATTAAATATGTGTCAGACACATAGAATTAGAATCTGAGCCCATGTATGTTAAAAACAAGTAATTTTAGAAGACATAAATTGACAGTGCACAAATGCTCTGAGTGGTTACTCTGCAGCCTGTTTCACTGCTGCAGCGGTCTCACTCAATACTGGACTAACTTCAAAAATTGTTGTTCCTATTAGTCACTTAGACACAAGAAAGTGAGAAAACAGGTCCTGACAACTAAAGTGTACCATGCTTATTGTCTAGGTGCTCACTGCAAACCCTGCAGTAACGAAGTCTGCTCCAGAAGCCAGTAAGGACACGGTGAGATCACACATAACAAACAGTACAAAGTTACACTCACTGACATGTATGCGTCCTCCGAGATATTAATATACAACATTCTTGAGAGTTTGAGAGTGTGCAATAAAGATAAAAAGGGAAGTAAGATGATGCAACTTCACCGGAAGGGAACATGGGTAGCATGGAGGTTGTAAAACAAGAAGTCACACTAACATAAAAAATAACAACATTTTCAGAAATCATTTAAAATATATATAACATGAACTCCATGGCAGAGGTAATGAAATTTATATAATTGAATAGGATGAAAAAAAAATGTGTGAGCCAGTATGAATTTGCATGTTAGTAAGCAGTCATTATGTTATCTTCTCTGTGTGCAGGCTGATCCTGAAGATGGTGTTTCCTACGCCTCTGTCAGCTACACCAAGACGACCAAGATTAAAGCCCAGGTAAACTGTGTGACTGTTTTTTTGTTAGTAAATGAAGAAAAAATGCTTAGATTTTTATATTGTGTTGTGTTATTGTGTTTTGGTATATGTTTGTTGGGTTTTGATGTCTTTGTGTTGTACTGTTGATATTGTTAATGCTTTGCACACATGGGCAGATTATGAGACAATCGGGCCCCTGGTTAAAGGCCCCACCACCTCTTCTGCATCAGAACAAGACAGAGACTTTTTGCTGCTTTTGCCTTTTTGTTTTTGTTGTTGTTTTGCCTCTGCCATCTTTTGTTATTTTGTGTCTCTTTGTGGTAGTTCTGTGTGTCCTTGTGGTTGTTTTTTGTTTCTTTGTAATTTATTTAGCCTCCTTAAATCATTTTGTTTCTCTTTGTAGTTTTATGGTTTGCATGTCCTATGCATGTCTCTATTGTCATTTTGCATCTCTTTAAAGGTTTTGTGCCTCTTTGTAGTCCCTTTGCACCTTTTGTGTTTTTTTTTTTGTCTCTTTGTGGTCATTTTGTGTCTTTATGGGTTTTTGTGTCTGTTTCTTTGTAATTGATTGTGTCTCTTTGCGGTAATTTTGCATCTCTTTGTAGTGCTTTTGGCTCATTATAGTTGTTTTACGTCTCTTCAAAGTCATTTTGTGCCTCTTTGGGATACTTTTGTGTCTTTCTGGTCAATTTGTGTTTGTTGATGTTCTCTGTCTCTTTGTAGAGTTTGTTGATTGCATCTCTTTAAATGTCATTTTATGTCTCTTTGAGGATTTTTTTCTCTAAGTCTCTTAGGAGTGTCTTTATTACCTTTTTGATCATTTTGTGTCTCTTTTAAGTAGTATTGCATCCCTTTGTAGTTCCTTTGCATGTCTTTGTTGTAGTTTTGAGTCTTTAGAAAGGTCAGTCTGTGTCTCTTTTTGGTATAACTGTATTTTCTTTGGTTGTTATGCATCTCATGTCTCTTTGTCGTTCTTTTGTATTGCTTTTGTTATCATTTATTGTCTGGTTACATTTTGCAGGTGAAAGCCAGGGGGCTCCTAAAATGTTGGTTCCTTTGGTCTGAGCCCAATAGACCTGTTCAGTAATCCACTGATGCTTGCCCTGTTATCTTTTATAGGGTTATAATGTGTTATTGTGACAGGTTAGGCTGTGCTGTATGCTGTTTTGTAATTTAGATGGTGTTTTTCCCGGCAGGTTCAGAGCAAATATGATGATGATGATGGTGATGCAGTGACCTACTCAACTGTGAAAACCTCCTCCGTTGAGCCCAGCAGCCTCTATGCTACCATCAACTAACCAAACAAACCAAACTCATGTCATCAGGTCTTTGCAAAACTCTGCTAACGTGTTTTTGCAGTGATCATTTTGGATCATCAGGATGTATTATTGTAAATAGCTTTCTTTCTGGAAAGTGATGTAGTGTGGAAATAGCTGCGCAATGTAAAAAGGGGAAGTAAATACTTAACATGTTTCTATAAACAGTAATATATGACACATTTTGCCTGATTAACCAGCTGTCAGGCACTTGAATGTGCTCACTGATGCATATGCCAATCTTATTTTGTGGTGTATTGCCTGTAATTATTTCCTGAATAGCTTATCTGAGTTGAGCTATTTCACTGATAATGTCATATTGCTGTTTTTTTATTGTCATATATTGTCATATATTTCTGGTATTGTTTGATATAATGTAATTTGAGCTTGCTCGAAAGGAGGTGTGATGTTCCATGGCTTATTAAATAATTGATTGTGAAAATTGTTGAAATTCAAAAGTAACACTGAATCATCAGGGAGATGTACACATAAGAATTAAACTAAAAAAGGATGAGACTTATGAGGAAGTGACACTGATCACAGGAAATAGAAAATGTAAGATTAGTTAGTCTTTACAGTTTGAGAACAGCAAAGAAATGACAAACAGAGATGAACAATAGTCAGTGGTCAGTAAAATGTCTTTATGGATTATCATCCTTATTGACTTTAATTTTTTCCTGGAGTGATTGGCGTTTGGGACAAAGATCTTATGTGCAAAACTGAGTTGTCATAGAGTTAAATCTTTTATGCCGCCTTAGTGCCACCTATTGGTGATACACTATAAAAGTTTACAGCACAGAGTGAAAAAAAAGGCAGAGTTGATGTGTACCAGCATAGGTGCAGATTTCAGTGGGGACGCAGGGCACACGTTCCCCTCAGTATTTAGTCCACCCCAAATATAAACATGAAAATAGCAGAGGACTTTGACTTTGACAAAATTAATGATATTTACACCTTAAATTGATATATAAAAGACAAAAAATAGTGCATAAAAGCCAACAGAATGCAGAAAATTAAGTGTTTAAACCCATACCCTTATGCATCTGCCATATAGATTTGCAGTCATTGAGGACGTATCATTCATTTAAAAACAAACACTCCTTTGCAAGTAACAGTATGTTTTCTGATTTTATACTATCAACTAGATTAGATTGTCGGCTGCAATAGGAGTCTACATACTGTTGAGTTAATTTAATTTACTAAATCACAATGCGTAGCTATCAATTTTTTAATTTCTGCAGAGTAGCTTCGGTAAATACTTTAGCAGTACTTCAGAATACCACTTGTGCTATAGTATTTGAGTAAACATAAATTACTTTCCACGCTGCACGCGGGGGACCTTTTATTTTGAAGGACAGTTTCTCGAACCGGAAGTGCCTGTCCGTTGACCCAGAATTGGTTTCCGTTGGTGTCATGTTGGAAGGATTGTGAATTTCGTGCTCAATTTTCCCACATAGTTGGAAAACAACAAGGACTATAATTTTTGAAATAGTCTTTATTTAAACACAGGAGTGCACGCGAGCTGCTCGGTGAGTTTAAAAAAACAGAATAAACAGGAAAGGGGACGTTCGTGCGCTGTTAGCTAGCTAGCTGACATTTGTAAGGGTGTCAAATGTCCGCGACAACAGCGGCTGTAAACAAGAAAGCTCAACATCTTTGCTAGTGGAACCAACACACGGCGTTGTTTCACTGAAATACGAACAGTCACCGGAAAATACTAGCCTTTAAAACGAATTGTTGGCTCACTTCATGTGTCTGCGCTTGCCATTATTGTTGATGCCATTTCAGTTAGCTCTTAGCATTAAGCTAGCAATGATATGCCGCGAGCCTCTGGTTTCTCGCCAAATGCCTGGTTTACGCTGAGTTTGACATGTTTACTCCTGTGTCAGATGTGACTCTGGCAGCCGTCGACCATGAGTAACAGCCACCCTCTGCGTCCACTGGCCTCCGTGTCGGAGATCGACCACATTCACCTGTTGTCGGAGCAGCTGGGAGCCCTGGTTCTTGGTGAGGAGTACAGCGATGTTACCTTCATCGTGGAGGGAAAGCGGTTCCCGGCTCATCGGGTCATCCTGGCAGCTCGCTGTCACTACTTCAGGTAGGTGGAAATGTCCAAACCAACTGTTCCTGTCACTTGTGTTACTTATGTGATTCCTATACGATATTAGCCAAGCCCATTCTTATAAACCGTGTCATAATGGAGAGATGTTAGTTTTGTAATCCATCTTATCCTGCCTTTCAGAGTTACTGCACTTTATTTACCGTTGTGTACTTCAGATGCGCCTCATCATTCAGTTGGCACAGATATATGTTTTTTTTTTTTACATTACAGTGACTTGTTTCTTGTGCATTCATGCCCTTTGAGTGTTTTTACTGAGTATATGCTCCTTACTTGCCCTCCAGGGATGAAATTGAAGTTAAAACACATCTTGACAAACTACAACCCCAAATGTTAAGACTATAACACTCAATCAAAGTGTTGTTTGATTTTGACCATAAATGTATTGTTTAGGCCATTTTCAAACACAGATGCCAAACATTTACTTGTTCCACCTTCTTAGTTGTACATTTCCTTTATCTTGTGACACTTGGGTGGATAATTATGGACTTTTGACCATAATAAAAAGGTCTAGGATTCCCATAATACATTTTAGATAACACAAGCTAAGGTCAACATGCATTGTTTCAAATTTTGATTGATTATATTTTGGTCCTGTGGGCTGCATATTTCTATATTTTCCCACCAAAGCTTCCTTCCACAGCAACAATGAAATTAATCACATTTTGTGGCATATTAAAAAAGTAGTATTCAACAATATTTGTGCTTTGTGTACACAAGGAGCATTTAATGCTACATATACACATGATTTACACAATCTCTGTACCCTGCCAGTTTTTATTATTCAGTATGCTTGTCAGAATGCTTTGGCATATGTTTGTGAGACTGCTGGCTGCTGTTTAAGACAATCTAAAACTTGTAAGAGATGTCATTTCTGGAACTTTTGCAAAGAAAGTTAGTAAGAAAACGTATGGGCTCTGAAAGTGAAAATTAACACTCAATCTTTTTGCTTCTTCTGAAGGGCCCTTCTGTACGGTGGGATGAAAGAGTCTCAGCCCCAGGCAGAGGTTTGTTTAGAGGAGACTCGAGCTGAGGCCTTCTCGATGCTGCTAAACTACCTGTACACAGGCCGGGCCAGCCTCAGCTCTGCCCGGGAAGAGGTGCTGCTGGACTTTCTGGGCCTGGCTCACCGCTACGGACTCCAGCCGCTAGAAGACTCCACCTCTGAGTTCCTCCGCACCATCCTGCACACCAACAATGTCTGTCTGGTTTTTGACGTGGCCAGTCTGTACTCTCTGAGCGCGCTTAGCGCAGCCTGCTGTGCCTATATGGACAGACATGGACCTGAAGTGTTGAATTCTGACGGCTTCCTCATGCTTTCCAAGGTAGGATTACAGAATGGTGTATGAAGAGTTATAATCAGTATTACATGTGGTGCATTTTAACATCAGAGAAACCTTAATTTCTGTATACACAGCCAAATATGGTTTGAAATGTTAGAATAATCTCATGTGCCTTTGGTAGTACATAAATCTGATATACCTCTAGTAGCAGTTAAGTGATTTCTACGGTACCGTGCAACAGAGATCGGCATTTAAAAAAGGTGAGTTTGGAACAACAGGCTTTTAGGGACACAGAAAATATTACTTGATGTAACCTGAGCTAAGATAATGGTACAGAAACAGTCCCATAAACTTTATATACTCAGATAAAGATATTTTTCTGCTGTGTTCATCTGCTATTGCGCTGAGTTGATCTTGATTTTGAATTTTATCAGTTTGTCAATTGTCACAGAGCTTGTAAAACATAACAGATTCTTACCTCAAATTGTCTGAGTGTGAGGTAATGTTTTAAAAGTCTGGTCAATGGTAAAAAACAAACAAAAAAAACCCAACATGATGTGAAATGCATGAAAACAAGCAAACACTCATAACCAAAAGCTTTAATCTAACATGTTGGGAATTTCTGACTTAAACAGTTGTTAAATTAAAGTACGTGTGTTTGCAGAATGCTCTGCTTACTGTGGTCCGGCGGGACTCGTTTGCTGCCAGTGAGAAGGAGATCTTCCAGGCCTTGAGCCGTTGGTGCCGACAGCATGAAGATGGGACTGACACCCAGGAAGTGATGTCAGCAGTACGGCTGCCACTCATGACTCTGACAGAAATGCTAAACGTGGTACGACCGTCCGGCCTGCTGAGCCCAGACGACCTGCTGGACGCCATCAAGACCCGCTCTGAGAGCCGCAACATGGACCTTAACTACCGTGGCATGCTCAGTCAGTTCTCTCACTTCTCTATCTGCTTGCTGTTGTTATCACTATTATGAATCACATCAGATGTTGAATCAGACATTTTATGGAGTTTATTTTTTATCTATGTATTTATTTGCACATACATTTCTTCGTCTCGGGTTTCAGTCCCAGAGGAGAACATTGCCACCATGAAGCATGGAGCTCAGGTAGTAAAAGGGGAGCTGAAGTCAGCGCTGCTGGATGGAGATACCCAGAACTACGACCTGGACCATGGTTTCTCCAGACATCCCATCGAGGAGGATGGTAGGGCCGGGATCCAGGTCAAACTCGGCCAGTCGTCCATCATCAACCACATCCGGTTACTGCTGTGGGACAGAGACAGTCGGTAAGACTGGCTTATTTCACCCTGATAAAAAATAAAGAAGGTTACAGGCTAGCAAAGCAGGGTTTAAATTTTTACTTTAGACGTATGTTGTATAATTCCCCATTTTTTATTGAGTATTTAGTGCGTACTCAAGCTCAATTTATTGCTAAAGTAGGTGATGGACTAAGCTTATATCTAGTTCTGCTGACTCCAACAAACTGTGTTGGCAAGATGATAAAAAGGCTGTGTGTATTTGTAACAGTATTTTTCTTTTGTTGTTTCAAAATAAAAAAGCCTTGCCAGTTAAGAAATAAAAATCACTGTACAAAACACTGTAAAAAAATATCGGTGACAGACAGAACCCATTTTTGGGACTCCTTTTAGACTTTCTTGTATCCAGGAGATATTCGTATCTACTTGTATTTTTAACATGTAATTCTAGTTATTCTGGTACATTTCTTAAATGTGTTTTTAGTTTTTGTTTTTTAGTGAACCTCATAATCCTGACTTATTTCATGACAAAGTGAGTCTGTTATGATTTCAACTGTCATTCTTGATTATGTCAGGTCCTACTCCTACTACATCGAGGTATCTATGGATGAGCTGGACTGGGTTCGTGTTGTGGACCATTCAAAGTACCTCTGTCGCTCTTGGCAGAATCTGTTCTTCACACCACGAGTTTGCAGGTAAACAAAACCCTTTGACTCCTGGTTCAGTTACATAAACACATCTCTTTGCTTGAGCTGCTGTAAAAAGGCTGAGTTTGTTGCATGTCATGTATGTTCACTCTGCCTATTTTCAAGAAACCAGGGCTCATAAACAAGAGACAGGTGTACTTATAAGTAGTTGAAACTCTTTTGGTTTTATGCCATCTTGCCAGGCTGGAGGTCTTGGTGGCAGGACAAGTAAAAAAGAAATCACTGTAATTTTTGCCAAGCACGAAAGACTTGTCTGTGCTCTTTGCTGTAATTTGCCTTCACCTGGTGTACATAACAATTACAGTGTGTTTTGAGGTTGTTGCCTGTAGTTGATTTGGATTATACTCTCAATGTTTACAAACCACACTGATATTTGCTTGGCACAGGACAGAGAATCATGCTGTCACAGTATCACAGTACAGTATTTTGGTGCCTCCTGAGTTTGGACAACCTTGTTTTCACCTTGTTTGACATATCAAGGTGAAGTTGGAGATACTCCAGATTTGAGATAATGTGTTGTGGGCATGTCTTGTTTGAGATAACAGTGTGTAAACATCCAAACGGATGTTAGAAGACATGACTCATGCTTGTCCTCAAGAATGCAATAATGGTGCTGTACCATTGTACTAACAGAGGCAACCAACAAACCAATATTCCACTTCCAAAGAATTATGTTAAATTCTTTTTTAATTTCTTTACCTTAAAAGTATAGTCCTACAATAAATCCTGCCTTAATAATGTTTTTTTTTTTGTTTCAGGTACATTCGCATTGTGGGAACACACAACACAGTCAACAAGGTCTTCCATCTCGTGGCCTTTGAATGTATGTTCACCAACCACTCATTTACTCTGGAGAACGGACTTTTGGGTAAGTTCAAGAAATGAACATTGTGTCTTCATTACATATGTAATCTGAAATGTTTCTTATAGGCTTGCCACGGTAGTCAGTGATACCAGTGTTACACAGTGATTACATAACTTGCCCTGTGACCCCACCGTTGTTAATAATCATTCGAATGATTATGAACTGAAAGTGTCTGCTCTCTATAGCAGCAGCAGAGAGCTGGAGTCAGAAAGTTTTTACTTTTCATGTAACCAAGTAAGAGGCGTTGACCTAAAGACGATGACAGAGGATTTTGTGTCATCTTGTTCTCTTGTTTTGTCGACATATTTTTGATGAACATGAGCAATAGTACTGATCTCATTAACAACAAACACATTGCATTTCCTGTGACTACCTTACAATAAAACTTGAATGTTTTTAATGTGAAGCTGCAGCAGTAGGAAGGTTTTGGTTTGTATTAGTTAATATAGCACTCTAGAGATATTAAGCACCGCTGAAAAATATCTTTTCCTGTAAAATGGTTACACCAGTGTTGTCATGAGTTTATTAACCAGTGGGGGAAATGTCCCCAGTGCAGCATTCTTAGTTTAGTAATAATTTCCTTTTACTGTAATGGTTTCAAACATTCAGGTTACATCATGTGTCGTGAATTTCATCCTTGCTTCACTGAGTCGATTTTAGTGTGTGTAATTTGGGAGATGAAGCCCTTCCTAAGTTTATCTGGTTCAGGATAAATGCAGACAGCTAAATCCCTTTAATGCAAACACAAAGAACAAAAAAGTGCAGATTGTAGAAACATAAGTCTATAACTGTGTGCCTAATGTTTGCAGTGCCCAGTGAGAATGTGGCAACCATCGCATCGTGTGCCAGTGTAATCGAGGGTGTGAGCCGCAGCAGAAATGCCTTGCTCAACGGCGACACGCGCAACTACGACTGGGACTCCGGCTACACCTGCCATCAACTGGGTTCTGGAGCAATCGTCATCCAGCTGGCTCAGCCCTACTCCATTGGATCCTTGAGGTAGATCATAATAACAAGAAAAATGATATATTTTTTATATTATTATTTTTCTGTAGGTAGCATTATTGTGAACTTTTTGGCTGTTTTTTATTGTGAAAATGTGGTATTGTGTCCAACTCTGAAATAGCATTAAGATCTTGTGATTGCAGTTTTAAAACACAACTGAAGGAAAGTTGAGCTTAAAACAAGTATTATTGTTTCTTATTGTTCCCTATTATTTCCTTAACTTCATGTACCGGTTCAGGCTGCTGCTGTGGGACTGCGACGAGCGCTCCTACAGTTATTATATTGAAGTCTCGACCAACCAGCAACAGTGGACGAAGGTGGTAGACCGCACCAGGGTGGCGTGTCGGTGAGTCTCCCATTTCCTCCTTTATCACCTCTTTTACCACACTGTTGCTTTTTTCTGTTACTTGCACCACTTCATCACAGGTCTAATGTGCCAAACCTGGGATGTAGACGTGTTGAATAACTGATACTAAATACGTTAAAGACTAAAGGCTGTGAGGAACATGTTTCAGCTGAAGACAATACATTATTGATCAAGGCTCTGAGGTTACAGCAGTTTTGGCACCAAATTGCTCATTATTTCAGTGTGTTAACAGTTTGTTTAGAATTGCATCTTTAGGTCAGTGGTTCCCAAATTGTACAGGCACAGGGTCCAGAGTTCTCCTGAGTCATTTGTTCAAAGTCCACACTTTTGATAAAATACTACAATTTCAGTTTAATTTCACAAAATGTAAATAACACACTGGCTCAGAACCCATAGAAATTAAACATATTGGAAGAATAAACACAACCAGCACTTAAAAATAAAAGCTCTGTGCTGAAAATTCACCGTACCTCAAAGTAAAGTGTGTTTTTTGCAAAGTTTACAAATTCTCCAGTTACTTGTGGTCTATTCAGAGTGGACCTTTAACCCACTTTTGGACCGCTACCCACCAGTTGGGAACCACTGCTTTAGGGCATAGTGTCTAAACGTAACCCGTTACAAACAGTATATTTTGTCCTGTGCACAAAGTTTTTACATTTTTGTCATAATACCTAATATTGTTAATTTATAATGAATCTGTTTTTTTGTATAATACCATCCCACTGAGCCTTGAACTTTAAAACAACAGGAACACATACTCTCGTGAAAGTCTGTCTAATCATAAAAGAACATTGAGCTTTGTTTTCCTCACTAAGAAAAGAGCAAGCTTATCTAAAAAATTACCTCTTTCAGGGTGCAGCATAAAAAAAACATCTGGTCATATTCCAGCTAACATTGATTAAATCTTCATTTCTGGCAGATGTACAGTTAAATAGCTGTTGCTCTTGTAGAATGTAGGCTAAATTTCAAGCTTTAAGGACCAGAAATGTCATACTTCTTGACAAAGAGTTAACAAACATTTCCTATAAAATGTAGAATAATGAAGGCCCTGTCAGAGACACATAATCATAACAAACACAGATTTTGTAAACCTATGCAAACTGAGATACAGTCTCAATGTTTCATATTTAGCTTTTGATGTTCTTTACCGCCCTCTTACAGATCATGGCAGACACTGAAGTTTGATAAGCAGCCTGCTTCCTTCATCCGGATTGTTGGGACTCACAACACTGCTAATGAGGTGAAAACACAGTTGGTCATAAGGCCTCTTTCTGGTTCTTTTTCAATTTTATAAGAAGCACAAAATCCTACTTTTTAAAAACAAAATCTGTGTTAACGACGAGTGTCAGGGGCGTTAGATCGAACTTCCATTGGCTCAGTCATCGTATTTTATTTGTCCAAAATCACTGGGTAGCTAAATTGATTTAATACAGGATACTCATAAAGAGGTGTGACTTGGATGTTAAATTACAGTACTGGTACTGTATACGTCAGTGTATTGCTTTACTCCCCTGACCATTGAGTGTTGGCAAGCTCTGCCAGTAAAAGAAAAAATCTTGCACTTTCTTGTACTATACTGTACTTGAGTATTTCTTTGTATTCTTCTTTATACTACTACTAAGCAATATTGTGGAGGTAAATATTGTACTTTTTAATTCACTAAATACACATAACTTTAGAAACTGGTTACTTTGCAGATTATGAATGCTGCAATAAATGATGATCTATCACTGATTGTAATTCAGTATGATAATACATATGAATCTAAAATACTTACTTGAGTACATTTTGAATGCAGGACTTGTAATAAAGTATTTTTACAATGTAGTATTAATACTTTTACTTAAGTAAAAGATCTGAATACTTCCTCCACCACTGGTAGGGCCCTCTTGGTAAATAAGTATTTTTTCGGGTTTAAAGGGACAGTTCAGATTTTTAAACTGGACTGTATGGGGTACTTATTTGTCGACAGTAGATGTCAGCCGGCACGCCTCCATTTTGCACAAGCAGGCTGGAGTCTCACATGGAAGATGAGCAATGTACTGCTGTGGAGAAGTCAGCAACAAAACATATCTTACTCACCTAAAATAAGACTATCAGTTAAAGTGTATGTTGTATTTAGATAATTTTCACCTTTCAGACAGTGACTTCCAGTGGGAAAATGAAGCTGTTGTATCCCCCTCTTCAAAGCCAGACTCCATTGAGAAAAACAGTCATTTAAGGCAGCTTAACACAGGAGCTGCTGGTCTACTGCGGCAGCCTCTAACAGTTGTTTTGTTTGTTTTATTGTGTGACTTTGGCAGTTAAAAGGGTTCGTTCAGATTCATTGAAGTCATACAATAACTCAAACTAACTGATCAAGGCAGCGATAAACCAGCAGCTCCCGTGTTCAGTGAGTTAAAATGACCGTTTTTCTTAATGGAGCCTGGTGGCTTTGACTCAGTTGCTTTTAAGTGGGACTGCTTTTGAATTTTTTTTTTTTTTTTAATATTGAAAAAGGGGGGCACCCAGTAGCTCAGTTGGTAAAGCAGTTACCCAGTGGCCCCATGTACAGAGTGTATGTCCACGCTGCAGCAGCTGCGGGTTCGATTCTGGCCTCAGCCCTTTGCCCGCCCTCCCAACTGATCTAGGATTTGATTAGAATTTACTTCTTCCATCTCCTTTTCGGACATGAAATACTTAGGTTGTTAACTTAATATATCCGATGGTCATTCTGGTGTTATTTTTCTTACTTTTATTTTTCTCCCATTTTATATGGCATGTTTGAAATAATCTAACAATCTAATACTTTTAGGTGACTAAAATACAACTTGTTGCTGACCCCCATCAACAGTAGTACATTGCTTAGCCACTGTTTTAGACTCCAGGCTGCTTTTGCAAACTGGGGGCATGCTGAGTAACATCTACTGTATGTAGTACACTGACATGTACCCCATACAACCCCACGTCAAAAAATCCAAGCTATCCCTTTAGAATCCATACTGATTTTCCATTAAATCCCTCATACTTTGTCAGTATGGCTGTGAAGTTGGCTCCTGATTTCATTCTAAGTGGTATTGAAAAGATCTTTAAAAGTCTTGAATTGAACTTGGAAATTCCTTGGGCACTCAGTAATATCATTCTGGTTTTATGTAATGAAGAATATTAGTACCTTAGTTTATTTTGTCTGGATATCACTATAACTTGTTAAACAAGATCAATTTTCAACCACAAGCACACGTACACAGTGTTGTATGTGGCGTTGATTTCTCCTGTCGTCGTCTGACTCTGATCTCTCCTCAGGTGTTCCACTGTGTTCACTTCGAGTGCCCGGCCCAGTTGGACACGGAGGTTAATGAAGGCAGCCCGGGCGTGGACTCCACTGATTCTGGGTCCACCTCACCGCAGCCACGACCCCAGCGACCTTCACGCACACACAGCCTAATGCCCTCCCAGCCCTCTTCCTCCTCCTCATCTTCCTCCCAGTCCCATCATTAAGCGCCCTTTCCCCCTCACCCCTTCAATGGAGGGCGTTGAGAGGAAGGGAGGCCTCAGAATGCCATTTTGCACAGCCTTCATCATCCAGACTGCACTGCTACAGCGCTGCTAAAGGCGATCGTGTCATTGTCATATCCCATGGTCCTCTGTCATAAGTGCAACATTTAAGACTGATAAATCTGTAGCAGCAGCGTTTAGGGCTTCAGTCTTCCCAGGTCGGAAACAGATGGTTAGGTATCACATCCACTGGCTCATACATTTTTGTGAAGGTACTTTTTAGCTACTAAGACTCAAGTTTTTTCCTTCAAAATCATCAAAGTGGAATCTTAACTTCTCCAAAGACGAGGCACACACACAAACACACTGATATGTGGTTATATTGTACCACCAAAGAGCAGTAAGACCAGTGTGGGGGGAGGGGGGGGGGGTTGCTATCTGAATTTTACGAGTTAATATTTCCAAAAGAGATGGATTTTATCCGCAAACAAGCTATTTTTTTAAGAAACTGTCTTAAAACAACACTGCTCACTTTTCATACCATCGAGCTAAATGAGTAGCAGTAAAGTATTTTTCAAATGTTTGGAATTAAATTCTACAAAGGTTTGCCAAAGTTGTGGAGCTAATGCATTCTGTGGCATTTGTATGCAACTTGCACTTAATCCAATTAAGCATTTGCATATTAAGTATTTGCTGATGAGTATTTGTTGACAGGATTTCACACCCAAAACCAAAATCCATGGTTCTTATGTGGTGTGACTTTTTGAAAGTTGAAATTCATACCTCAAGAAAAACCTCACTCAAACTGATCTTAGATTGAATTAAGTGTCTTAATTTTAAGCACTTGAATAGCTTAGCACAAACGATTGGGGAAATCAATTAGGTTGTGAAATTTGGGGCTAAGGGGCTTGGACCAAATTACGATATGCACTAGGGCTGCAGGGAAGAAGGTTTATATACAGTAGATACACGAGCAGCTGCTATTGGCACTTTATTTTACTCAAGTACACAGAAATAAAGGTTGCAGCTTGGGTCTTCTGACTGAAGAACAGTACTGGAGTGCTGGATTTGCTAACTTTCTGTTTGTTTGTGACATTAATTTAAACACTTCCTCGCTCTTAGTCAGGTTCGAGCTGTCTTTTGTGTGTTTTTGGAGGATTGTTTTTAAGCTATCAGTGCTGTGGTTCCTGTTTGTTTGTTGTTTTTTTTTGTTTTATTTTTGTCCTGGTGTTGCACTTTTGAGTTGTTTGTGTTGAAAAACTCCTTTTAAAAAGATCCTTTTATTTGATGTTAAATAACCTGAAATACCTAACGACCCTGGGTGACCCACCGATGTTTCTGTAAGCCTTCTTTAATCACCCCCATCTACATTTTAGAATAGCACCCTTAGTTGAATAGTTGGATAACGTCTTCCTTGATAACTAACGAGAACTGATATAGGGCTTTGTTCAGGTTACATTGTAATGTAGATAACACTCCCCACCCATCATCTACCTTTTATGTTTGTGTATAGTTTTACTTAATATATATATTAGTTTTGAATATTGACGTGGGATTGCATTTCACTGCCTCTTATTCAGTACATTGCCTGTCAAAATGTGATAATGGAAACAACTGACATTGTTTATTAATGCTCATGGCTGTGAGGGGTTATGCCTGTCTGCTTGCCTGACTCGCTGCTGTTGATCACAGTGGAGGTCTTTGATACAAGCAATACAGTAATCTCTATCTTCTGTTTAGTCTCGAGAGCCTCTGTTACAGAAGCAGTGATTGATCAGTCAACATGTATTCATCATGCTCAAGGCACTGATGCCCCGGCAGCTCTTTAGAAAATGTTGATGTGTAATGCTGCCTAAGGAGCTGTTTTACTGTCATGAAACATTTAAAATATCTAATTTTGAAGCTCTAATTGTATTTGTCTTGTTTCTGTTTGTGAAATGATTGCCTTCTTTGACCCGGACGGTAAGAACAGCAGCCAAGTGTTCTCAGCTTGAACAGTGGGACAGAAACAATGTAGAAAACCGAGAGGTGATGGAGAGCAAACCCATCTGAGCAGTGAAGTTTACCTGATAAACCGCTGAGCATTATATGGAAATTTTCACACTTTAGCTTCATGTACCTCTGTGGGTTCTGTCTCCAATATTATCACTGATCATGGACAGACTTGATACCAGTAATGTTAAGGACAATGTGGGAAACTGCCTCAGGGGGTGAAAAGCCTCCAGGTTTGTGGTAATTTGAGTAATTGCAAATTTGTTTGGTAATACCATATCCTCCACTAAAAGTGCAATGTACAAAATTTAAAAAAGGGGCCTTGAGGCATCACTTGCATTAACCTAATCTTGAGGCTCTGCCTGTAGAGGGGTCCTGGTATAAGATCTAGTTCTAAAGCCTTTATTATTTCACTTAATCTTGTGCTTACATGGCGCATTTTACTTTATTAAGTCACTGTTTTGATTTCCAGCTGCAGCAGGCAGATGTTTTTGGGGAGAAAACTCCAGTAAACCTGCTACATACTACCTTTCCAGCACCAAAAAGCACATGGATGAAGTCAGCGACTGTAGGTGAACGCAGTGAGGCATTGAGAAGCTATTGAGCCAGATATATCCTTGTGGAGTTGCTGGAGAACCAATGAACATTGGATTTGCATTCATTAGGTCGCCCCAAACATGACTGCCATGCAGTTTGTATTTATCCTATTTTCATACATTAAAATTAAGTCAGGCAGCTCTTTTCTAACATGCTTGCTGTATTAGAGTTTTAAGATGATATGCCATAGTTGTGCCTGTAGCTGGTTGCTAAGAAAAGTAAATTCATGCTGGTTTAATCACACTGGAACTACCACAAAGTAAGATGTACACAATACTATCATTGATCTTGGGTTTGAATTTCAGACCTGTGTGTAAAATGAGCATTTGTTGAACACATTTCAGTGTAACTTACATACTGTATCGCTAGAGGCTTCTTTTCATATAGGTGTGTATTTTATTTTATTTTAATCACAAATCGAATAGAGTGAAGTCTTCACTGTAATCTTCACTGTAATCAGGTAAAACGGATTACTGTGATGAAAGGTAGTCAAACCCCTTATGCACTCTTTATTTCGAGTGAGTACGGCGACAAGGAATGCATACTTTTTAGATAATTGTCGGATTTTAGTCGTGTAAAGTTGCATTTACGTGTCAGTTTGTGGCACTGTTTTGCCTTCATTTCGTTGGGCAATATTGACATTTCTGGTTTGATGTACGCGTTTCCGGCCCAGCATACTTCGTACCAGCGACGTGTGAATAGGGGTGGTCATTAACAGTCGAGAGGGGAAGGCCTTACCCAGTCTATTTATTTTTCCTTTTCTCCTACCCATACACGGACTTAACATCGATATAATTGTAATTCATCTACATCTGTGGACGACTGGAGGTGTTTCGGAGTTTTTTAGTGTCGAGTAAAACACCGGGGCGCCCCCTCTTTTCGTTTGTCGGTCGTAACGTCCGAACGTCCAGCTGATTGCTTTGAGTGCCGTTCAATTATTCCAGTTCAAACTGAGCCGTTTTGTTCGACTTAACGGATGTTTTTTTGTGGCCGAAAAGGGCCGATTTTTCGCCTCTTTTCACCGACTTGTGGACTTTACAAGAAAGAGGACATTTATCTTTCTGTCTAAATTGAGTGTCGGATCGTTTTTCTTATTGAGCGACCAGGCCCCGGACTCATCCCCAGCCTCGCGTTTCCATATCGGTTTTTGTTGGAAGTCATGGGAGACACTAGTGAACGAAGCAAACCTCCGAGTCTACCTCCCCGTTGTCCCTGTGGATTTTGGGGGTAAGAGTTTAACCTAATATACACTCGATTAAACCCTTTACATTTAAGTGAAAGGTAAATCCGGTGAAATATGCTCAACGGGTTCAACTAGTCCAAACCCATTGTTGTTGTTCTGTTGTGCAGGCCGAGGGTGGGGGGTTGGGAAGTTGGCTAATAAATAAACCTCCTAGCTTGAAAACTAGCTAAATTTCCACTGTTTTCTAACTCTGTAAACTCCCTGTCGTCGTTTCTAACGCCGGCTGTTATTTTTAATCGTCCTACATCGTGTTTTAAAGGCAATTTGTAAACCAGGAGATGACGTACCCGAGATAGAAAATGATTTATTGCCAGCAGGTTCCTTTTAAACCTGCCCTGTTTTCTTGAATCACCTCGAAGAAAAGCAGCAAATAATCGATCAACACGTTACTTTGGTTAAATCCTCAACCTGAGCAGTGCTGATAAACCAGCTTTTCAGTTATTTTACATCCTTTTTACATTCGGGTATGTCAAGTAGTGGATGTGTGTTGCATACCGGATGTGATTCACTGATGTCTCTTATGTTACCCCATAGGAAAAATGATTACATCTAACCTGTTATTTGATTCAACAATGACACTCGCACATGACTGACTGCTTCTTCTTATGGGTGCTCTAGCTGTTCCAAAGCAGCAGAAAAACACAATAAGATAAGAATACTGTCATGTCATTACTAACCACCATATAGACTCACTGTAAACCCCTGTAATGCCTGCATTACACTAATAAAAGGGATTTTAGGGTGGCTACCTGCTACTACTGTGCCTAATACAACCAATAAGATAATACTCCTCCTGTTTTAAGGTAATATCTTTGCAGAACATTGTCATATGACTTGTCATTTGGTTACAGACCCCCCTCCCTCTAGCCCCATCCCCCAGTTGCCTTCATTTTGTGGTGTCCAGTAAGCAAACTGGAACCAGTAACCCACCTGTCAATGTCAGGTGACACAAATGGCAGCGTTGTGTTTTTACGGCCCTGCTTGTCTCAGCTCAGAATAACACCTGGCCTGGGGCTGCTGGGTGTCCAGTCCCACAACAGCCTCTTCACACATGTCACTGAAACTCAAGGCCTCAAAGAGAGGTACTTCCATGACATCATGTTTTGTATTTTGAAGTATTAAATAATAAGTTTTTTTTAAGCATGGATTGTAGCATCCTAACCAGGTAGTATTAATGGCATGTGATTCACATGTTGATACAGTGTTTTATGTGGTTTACCCAATATTGCGGTTTGTTTAAGGTAAGGTGTGACTGATACAGAGTGCCAATACCAGAGGCCCCACAATATAATATGATCACTATATGTTAGTCACGATACAAAATTATTATTGCAATTTTAATCATGTTGCAATATGCTGTGTATTATGATAAAAGGTATTGTGACATATTACCTTTACTCAACTGCAAATTATGTTCCCAAAAGAAAACTTTGTCAACATCTGCTTTATCCAATACAAAAACATTTTTAGTCTTGTCACGTCACTTCAATCATTTTTATTGCAGCAGAATGTATCTAGTGGACTGAAAAAGCTATTGATTTTATTAGTCTAGGTAGTCTACAAAATGTTCAATTTGTTTATGTAATATTATAAAATGACAATTAGTGTACTCAGTGTTTCCAAGGTTTCAATTCTTGTCCATCTCTAAAAGACAAGGTACAAACATCCTGATAGTCAACAGGTTTTAATTCCAGTCAAAGACTACCCCAGGTGATGTTATTGAGTTGTTATTCTGCTTTGGGGGAAGCGTTGTCAATCAGTGAGATTACCTGATTGGAATGCTAACCTGAGGTGTTGATGAGAGACACTAGTAGACAAAGTAGACCGTTGTTCAAAGTTAAAACTGCCCACCAAAAATCAGTTTTAGATTTGTGAGGGTGGGTTAACAGTATAGCCTGACTGACAACCAACGTTGATTTTTGAAAATGCAATAACAATGTATCAGCCCGTATATCTGTGCTGCACTGGCATTTCTATTGGCTAATATAGAACAATATTAAATTAATCTGAGAATTTTACAAAATGCTTGCTGCCTCAGTTAAATGTTTTATCCAGGATTCAAGGTTAAAGGCTTGTTTTCTGTGTTATCTGGGTTTGGGTTTTTTTCACTCTGCATGTTGCTTTCTAATGAACTAGTTGGGTTTTAAAGGCCTTAATGACATGCGCAACGTGGTTGTGGCATGTTTTTGGTCGACATAACAAAAAATTTCCATCTTATCTACCTGTACCAGAGGATTGGTTACACCTACCTGGTGTAGGGTGTATATATGTTTTGAGTTATAGCTACACAAAGGATATTTTGTGTCCTTTTGTGGGTGACCTTACTGGGATAAATTCATGTTTTGTATGTGGTCTCTAGCTCAGCTGACCAGGTTATGCTGCTACAAAATGGACGTCATGTTAGTTTTGCATTGCAAAACTTCCTCTTCCTCTGTAATATGTTTGTGTAAATGGTTTTTATTTTGCTTGACTTTAACTTGTTTTTTGGAAATCAAGGGCGTAAACACATTTTAACAGTTTTATTTTTCTGAGAACAAGTGATGACAGAATGAATGTCCCTATTCATTGCTCTTCAAAAGTAAAATTTGAAGTTGTGTTTTCTTAGATTTTATAAAAGGCATGGTTTTCCAGTTGATCCTTGTTTTGAAAATGTACTAAATAACTTGGGATATCCTAATTAGGATAAAGTGAAAATGTCTGATTTCTGGCAGGACTAACTATTTTACAGCACTTTTTCATCGGCAACAAACCTTTGAATATTGTAGTAAGTTGTATGACTCCTTGAAAGTACAACGACAGGAGCAGAATGGGAGAGTGTCTGCAGAAAAGATGAGACAATTGGAAATGCCAGGAAGAAATGTCAGTCTGAGCCATCGCACACATACAGTTGGTTCTTGTTGTCACAGCAAACGTCCATCGGGGAACTCATCCATTGACAGTTTGTGGCCAAAAGGCACAGACTGCAGGAACTCCACCAGTCAAAGCAAGCCCAAAATTCACTAAACACTGTCTGAATGCAGCGTGTTGCTGGGATGGGGCTTTAGCTTTGTTCGAGAAGCAACACAAGCATGTTCTTCTTTGTGCCTCTCCTGTGTACCATTAAGGGGTACGTAACAGCCAACTGATAAAATTTACTTGATTTTGTTCTTGCAAAATAATATTGAGAAAGCTGCGATAACATACTCTTAAGCCTGTTTCAGCAGTTTCCCTTGGAATAAATAAAGTTTTATCTTATCCACCTTCAAGGTATTTGCTCAGGGATGAACACCTGTGGTAGCTGGCTGAACGTCTTTTATAAGTGCTTAATTATTAGCATGTCAATTCAACAAGTAGATACATCTGCATGTTTTTTAAAATGATTTTCTGCTTGTCCTTTTTAATGGCTTGGTAAAGGAGACAAGAAAGTTTAAATTAACTACATGGCATGTCAGTTTAAATACAGATGAAGGTGACATTGTTCTCTTGTGTTTGGGAGCCCAGAATCAGTATTGTTGAATATTAAGCTTAATAAACAAACACATTTTTTTTTTGTTACAACAAACTTTTTAACAACTTTTAAGTTCACTTGAACACAGTCAACTTGTAGAATAACATTAGCTGTAGCACTGTACCGTTTTTATTTCACAATTTTTATTGGTCAGGGATTACACCTTTTCCCAGTTATTAGGTATACCTGTACAGTCTAATAGCAGGGATAAATGCTATCTCCATAAAGCCTTTATGTTCAGTTTTTGTTGACATTGGGTCAGAAAGTTTGCTGATTTAAGTCTGTGGCTTTTCTTAAGGCTGTGGTTAGTGGTGTAAAGATGCGGGATTCAATATTTTATTGCCACATTAACAGGGTTGATTTGAATTTGTTCTTGGTGAGCTCACGTAAACAAAGACAAAGAAAGACAGACATAGTAATCACCAACTCATAAAGCTCACAATACATGAAGCAAAAAACAGATAGCTACTATTTCTACCCATAAAATAATTGTTATAATTATCCAACACATAAAAGCACCATATATAAAAACATGAGTCCTCATAGGGAACTTACCAGCACATGAAATTACCCCTCGAGATAAAGTGCTACTAGTGCATTAAAAACATTGGTAACACTATTTGGATAGCCTGTCTACGGCAAGTTTAGAGTCTCTGTAACATTTCAACATCTTATTAGTTGATATTCGACAAATGGCACTATTTCAATTTGTCTGTAAATGTTAAGATTATTTATAGATTATGTACGATAATTTATGAAAAATACCTACCCAGTTGAAGTTTAAATATTCACTTAACCTATTCAGCATTGGTTGAGTGACTAGTAAATTACTGAGTATATGTATTGACTTGTCACATCTATGGACAAAGTGAAACAGTTGAGTTGTTGAATCTCAGCATATGAGCTGTTGAAATGTTACAAATACTCTTTAAACCATCTGGGGGTTCACTTTTCGAATAAAGCGTTACCAAAACATCTAACTTAGTGCACAATTATTCAGCTTGCCTGGTGGCCTGCAATGCAGGATCTGTGCTGTTATGGAACCTGGATATTCTGCTTCCAATGCTTTATCTTTTTTTAGAAGGATGAACATTAAATAAATATTTAGTCAGGCTAGGTGATCCTTAAAAACCTTTAGGCCCAACTTTTGGAGCCTAACTTAATGTATTCCTGCTACGAGTTGGACACGCAACGTTGATTTAAATTGTCTTTAAAGAAAAGTTTCTGTTGTTCTTTTATGTGGATAATAGTGGTGTTGTTACCCTATTTCCATTTGGAAGAGATCGTCACTCCCAGGTATTTTGTATCTGTCCAATTGTGGAATTTTGTTGCTGTTGATAACATTGGCTAGGTGTTCCCCACAGCTCCTGCAAAGGTCCACTACTAATTCATTTGTTTTGGAAGCATTTCATTCCCAGTTGTTCATGTTACATATGTAAGCGGTTTTATCATTGTTTTAGATTAAACCCTCTACTGGGGTGTCATCAGCAAATTTAAACATCATAGCAGATGTGGAGTGGGAAATACGGCCATTTACAGCCAGTAAAGTCTAACCACCTGGATCCTCTCCAACAAAAAGTGGCCAAATGACACAGTTAAACTCCCTTATGAAAGAGTTTGTCACACAGCCTGGATGGGAGAATAGAATTAAAAGCCAAACTGTAATCGACAAACAGAACTTGAGTTGCATATATGTTTGAGCCCTCTGGGTGTTGAAATATAGAGTGTAGGCACAAAGAATCTGCATCACCAACAGACCTGTTTGCTTTATGCAAACTGATACGACTCTAGGAAAACACTGGAGACATGGTTACATACCAGGCGTTCAAAGATTTTCATGATAACAGATGTCAAAGCAACAGGTCTATAGTGCTTTAGACAGTTTGGGCTGGATGTCTTAGGCACAGGCACAATCACAGCTGACCTAAAACATGCTGGGACCTTCTGCTGTGCAAGAGACCACTTAAAAATATCAGTTGAAATTGAATTGGAGGCACAAGGTAGCAGATGATAGACCAGGTCCCGCAGCCTTCCTACTGTTGCCTGTGAAGCAGGTTTTTTGCCTCAAGCTCCCGGCAAAAAAAGTGGAGTAGCAGGCTCAGATACACCAACAGGACAAGGCTGTGGGTCAGCTTTAGTATCAAAACTGTAATAAAATGTATTTAACTCAAGAGGCAGGTTAGGTTAAGTATCTAGGGTGAAATAATTTGTTGTGTAATTAGTTATTAATTAAAAAACATGCCATATCTGTCTGTGTTCCTCAAGAGTTAATCCTTTGAAACATGAATGCATTGGCTTGATTTATTTCAAAAACATTGAAAGATGGCAATGTGCAACTTAATGAGCAAAGACCCAAATATTAGCAACTTATTAGTAAAAAGTAATAATAAAAAAGTGGAAATTAGCACAAAAAAGGAAGAAAAAACATGAAATGACCTGTAAAGTGCTATAAAACCAGAAATAATACTATTGAGTATACAGTATATTCTCTCTAATGATCTCTCTCCCCCCTCTTTAAAGCCAATTTTCAGGTAATTTGCTTTCTTCTCTCTTTCTTGTCACCAATGTGTACAATTATGTTTTCTAATAAACAAAATCAATCCCATTTTCTCAGGTTTCAAAGGTTTAAATGCTCGTGAATGATGTTTGAACACAGCACAAGTAAACTGATGTCCGTCCAGGTTTCAGGTGGTTAAGCATGTTTTTTAGTTGTCTTTATACTTTGTTTTAGCTTTCTTCACTGCCTTTTCAAATTCATGCATAGATGTCTTTTTTGATTTTCGATTTTTGACACCTCATTTGGAAGCTGCACTTTCATCTTCCTTATAGAGGATTGCATTATAGTTTTTGATATTTAGTTCACATTCGTTAATGGGGATGGACAAAATATAAGTGTGTGTCTTCATTATGAAAATAATAGATCAGGGTGGTCGCTAAAGCCTCATCAATTGTTTCTTTCCCCAGCTTCCCTTTCTTTCTACCAAAATTTATAGGAATCCATTTATAGATAATAAGATATCTTGGTGAAGTGGATGACTGTATAGTTGATAAACTTCACCTCCTGGAGGAGGTGGAGGAAAAAACAGTCTGCGCAGGCTTGTCCTGCTGCATTAGTCACATAGCTCCTGTAGGAACAATGATTTGAATACCCTACGGAGTTCCAGCTCCTGTACCATTGACAGCACTCACAGCTGACAGAAATGGCTGCATTGTGGTGGTATGAACATTAAAGAGAGCTCCAGAAGGGGAGGGAGGGAAAGACATGGCATACCTGTGGGGAAAGGTAGCACGAACCACCAAGAAAACTAGGAGAAAGGGACGGGCGATATACACAAGATCCTCTTTCACTGTATGTGTAATTTCATGTAACAGTAACATTATGTATCGCAATAAAGTAATTGTTTATAATAAGGGTTGGGCAATTTAGAGAAAATCAAATACTGTTATTTTTTTCCCAAATACCCCAATATTGCCACGATATTATAGGTTGACTATTGGCAATTTTACAAAATATTTTCTCAATTAGACTTTTGATACATAATCCTCAGTAATGTTAATAATGATTGAGATGGTAGAGACTAGGGCTGCAACTTTAAGCTGTTGATTATATTCTTGATCAATCAATTAGTTGTTAAGTAAAAAAAAAAGAAGTCTGAAAATGGTTTTTAAATGGAAATCACGATCAGTGTTCCCCAAAGCCGAAAATTATGTCCTCAAATATTTTGTTTTGTCCGATCGTAAAGTTAATCAGTTTGCTGTCTTGCAGGAGTAGAGAAAAAAATCAAATTTAAAATGGTAGAATTTGGGAAAGTTTTTGCTCTTTCTCTGGAAAAAACTACTCAAACTGATAAATGATCAGTTATCAAATTATATAATAAATTAGTTGGCAATTTAATAGTTTACAACAAATTGATTATTTGTGGCAGTCCTACTAAAGGCAAAACATAGCAATAACAGGAAGCCACAACAATCTCATAAATTGAGAAAATTACATTCTTTAACTGTAATGCAGACATATTGCCCAGCCCAGTTATAAATGAAATCAAGGAACTTTTAAAAAAACATATTGTACCTTTTTGATTATTTTCTGTTTTGATTGGGAACCTCCATAAAAACAAGAAACAACTGCCTCAAAGGAGACAACAATG
Source organism: Plectropomus leopardus (assembly GCF_026936395.1). Lineage (NCBI taxonomy): Eukaryota > Metazoa > Chordata > Actinopteri > Perciformes > Serranidae > Plectropomus > Plectropomus leopardus. The sequence continues at coordinate 24,592,641 of NC_142191.1, forward strand.
GGTGAAATGCAAGCTTTAAGGTTCCTGAGAACAATAGTTTCAAGTGTAGCAGGATTCTGTATTTACAACTTCACTCTCCTGTGTGACTGCCCAAATCACGTTCATGCAAGAAACATGAAATCATTCAAGATGATTGATTTGCTACATAGCCTGTCCAAAACAGTTCCCACGGTAGACACAATATTGTCATATCATTTCCGATAGACACATTTTTTTACTGTTGCACGGTATATACCATCCTATTGCCCAACCTGAACAAGAGACAGAAGAAAAAAAACAATTTTTTTTAATTCTCTGTTTTAATATTAAAAATGACAATTTGAAGACTAAAACAATCAGAGGTTCACAGGTTTATAAACCTCCGTTGTGCTACAAATGGTCTTAAAGTAAAATTTTGAACTTTATGTTCACAGCGTGTATTACATTATGCTTAGTCTTAATTAGAGGTCGCTGTGTTATGACAATTCGTTCCCTGTGTCCCTGTGGTTCTCTGCCATAGTAAAATCATGGCAAGAAAAAAATACTGTTTTTGTTAAGGTCTCTGAGTAGGCTGGCTTACTGTGCAGCCATGACTGAAAAAGGTGACTGACAGAAGCTTTTGCAGGACCTAATGCTGTAAGTGAAACCTGCATCCATGACACATCCTCCCCCTTTGCACTTAAGGGCAGCCAATAGCATTTTGAATATAGTTTAGACAAATCTCGAAGGTACGGTGGCCATTTTAGGACATCACATACTCAACTTGTAAGGCTCATCTCTTTGTTGTCAGGCTTTAAATCAGCTTTCATTAGACTGAGGTCTTGTCATTTTTAGCTGACCTTTGACACGCTAAGCTGCACTTTGTCAGCTGTTCTTAAATTTAAGTGTAAATCTAGCGTGCTATGGAGATAGTTATAGACTGATTACATTTAGGCTTATCATTTTTATATGTTAGGGCTGTGTGTTGGTAAGAAATTGGTGATTTGATACATATCATGATACAGGGCTTACAGTATCTTATTAGGATACCGTAAACAAGGCGTTATATTGCCATTTATTTTTTAAAGGTCCTGTGTGTAGGATTAAGGGGGTAGGACATCTATTGGCAGACATGGTATGAAATATTCATAACTATGTTGTCATTCATTTATAATCACAGAAAATAAATTGTTGTTGTTTTTTTTTTTAATCTCAGAATGAGCCCATTATATTTACATATAAAGTGGGTCCTCTTCCAGGGAATCCACCATGTTGTTTCTATAGTGGCCCAGAATGGACAAATCTAACACTAGATCTAGATAGGACTATTTCCATCATCGCGCCACCATATGCATAACATGAGTTACGCTGGGATCTGCATTTGTATTTCTTACAGTCCCTATAACATGCTAGCATCAAATAGCTTAATATTGATATAACAAAACTGCTATTTAGCGGTTATAGGTTTAAACACAACACTAATTAAACCACTGCTAAAAAACTAACAAAACAATTGGGCTGTCAAACAATGTTTTTTCAATCATGAAATTTTCATTGTTAATAGTGATTTGTCAAATTTTTAAACGTCACACGTTTACAATTTCATTATTTTGCATTTCTAAAAAAGTTTTGAAGTCCGTATTAACAAGGTATTGCAATTGTCTTGATTAGGAATCAAATGTCGGCAAACAACTGCGTGAGACTGGTATAAAGTGGGCGTGTCTGTAAAGGGGAGACCCACAGAACCCAGTTACATTTAGATATCTTGAGGTCAGAGGTGCCATGCTGTTTTTCCATCAAATTTCCAAATTTAGCCTAACTTTGGAGCGTTATTTACCCCCCTTTCTGAGAAGCGTGACATTGCACTACTGGATTCTTTAGGTCTTCTAGCTTTAAAAAAAACTCAGCGTGGTACAACCTCCTAAAGACAGGAATATCGGCCAATGATTAACTTTTTAATTAAATTAAAAAAAATAAATAGATAAAATTTTTGTTGTTATGTATGGACCTTAATCACATCACCATTAACAGGTTAACGAGGCCCAAAAAACTATTAATTAAAAAGGCTTGGCATACTACAAAACGTATTATTGCAATACCCGAGTGTATCTTACACCCCTATTTGATATATGCAGTGTCTGATTGTTCAAATGTGTTTTGCATGGGTGTAAAATCATCATAATGGCACCTAGAGTCGATTTGAGCTAAACCCAAAATTAGTGACAGTGTAGCAACATGTTAAAGGACATAGCCTTAATTTGCCTGCCAGAACCTTTGGTCTCTCTTTGAAAATAGAGTTGCTGAAACAATCAGTCCATTGACAGAAAATTAATTATAATAGTAAAATTGTAAAATAATCTAATTCATATCAACCATATGCTCCCTCTTTGTTGTCCTCTGAGATTTCCTGTCATACCACCTTGAATTCATTGGTTTGAGAGGCCTGATATCCAGAAAGACAAACAAAAAGGTTGGTGAGATGGAATATTAGACGCCATTATGAAAGATGTTGTGTTTGTGATGTAATCGTCGTTTGAGATATTGGAAAAAAGGGTCCTACTAGTGTCTTTTTTGGAGGCACTGCCATATATCAGAATGGCATTTGCCTTCCACATTTATGTTAAGCTACATTGTATAAAATAAATTTGGGCATTGGTGGATTGGGGCACAAAAGTCATTGACTTATTAACTAACTGACAAAAATGATGCAGCAGATTTTTATCTCTTTTGTCTTTCATGTCATGATATTGTCTATAACTAAAAACATTTAATTTTTGTTTTGTATTAGAAAAAGGTCATGTTGAGAAAACAGTTTTAAAAAGCAGAGGCAAAGCTTAGACGATTGTCAGGAAGTCAATGACATTTTTTTTTTCTCCTGTCTCCTCAGGTCCAGTAAAACCATGAACCTCTGCTCCAAATGTTTTGCTGGTAAGTTTACTCTCAGTACACAGTGTTTCTTGAATAATAAAGAAATACTGTGATTGGAAAGTTGCTCTCTCATTCACTTGCTGCTGTGCCTTTCCTGTTCTTAAGCTGTAAAATGTATAATTCTTGCTTGGCTACTGAGTGAATTCATACAAAGGACCATATCTGTGCAGGCTTATGAGAATAATATAATTAGACCAGAGGAGGACATTGAATTTCATGTCTCTCATTGCTAACATTGTCAGCTGGTTACTTGTCACATATAAACGGGGGAAAACAGCTTCACATTTGTTTTTTCTGTTAAGTTGCTTCTTGGCATGCAGAGCTGTTCTCACTTACAGCCAGACATGCAGCTAGCAGCAGCTTGAGGCTAGGTGTGCCAGCTGATTCCAGCTAGGAATGCTAACAATGCTAAGAAGTCATTCTAGGAAAATGGAAGTAAAAGAGTCAGACTCTGAAATAATGCATCCGCCATTAGGAGGAACACTTAAGGTGGTATCCGATTATACTTACAATAATTTAAATCTGTGTATAGCTCACTTTAAGGGCAGAGTCCACTGTGCATTTGGGAAAACAGACCACTGAACATTTGTTCTTCCACAATATGACACTTGTCAGACAAAGAAAAATGCCCAGTTGAAGTTTGGAAATGTCAAGTTATGCATGAAGTTTTTTCAATGACACCTCCAGTCTGCTTTGAGAGGATTGGCTGAGGGTGCACTGCAGCCCTGTCGGTGGCTATGGCAACCAGTGAGTACGGCAGACAGCGAGGACCTAAGGGCCCGGCTTTGAGTCTGGCATCACAGACGGCAGCAACGCTCAGAATAGACTCAATACACATGAGTAATAGAGGCTGAGCAGAAGTGGGTTAGTCCAGCATGTGGAGGAGAAACTAAAATCTAGGCTGACCTCCCTCACCCTCCCTGGAGGGAAACAAGTAGACAATATCCTCACGGATCGATGTGATCTGAGATTATCAGTATAGAGAGAGGTTGGAAGTGCATCTCCAAGGTGATGGTGTCTTTCTTTCACCAAATGAGGTTTCAGTTTGCAGAGTTAGCTTATAGTCACGTGGTTATGCAGCTGAGAGTGGAGACCGTTTTGAAAACTTTTTGAGTTCGGAGCATTAAGTGAGACTTAAAATAAAACTTGTGTTTTTGGGGACAATATGTTCATCTTTTTTTATTTTTTTAGACAGATGACAACAGAGAGTTGACAGGAAATGAAAGGAAGAAATGAAAAGAGCGAAAGATAAATTTGGAGCATGAGGATTGGAACTAATGATTGTTTTTTTCATCTGTTCAGTTAATCATTAACATATTAAACAATAGTGAAAACTGCCTAGCACAATGCACCAGGGCTGGGGATGTCCTCATATTGTTTTATTTTGGATAAACAATGTAACCCTACAAAATTCAATTTACTGTCATCAAACAACAAGATAGCTGGAAGCTAGAACCAAGAAGTTTTTGGCATATTTGTTTAACCAAAAAAACAAAAACACAACTTGTATGATTTATCAATTAATCAAATGAAATGACCAGTCAGTTAATCAACTAATTCTTTCATCTCAAACCAAATTATCTTTTGTGTAATGAGAATGTTAGCAGAGGAAAATAAGATTTTCGAACAAAAATGTGAATAGAAAGCCTTAAAGCAGTTTATTGACAAATTTTATTGGAGCTTCCTCAAGTTTTATAAATTGAAGTGCTCTCAGCTGCAGTAATGTGACCAAATGTTTGCCCATATATAACAACTCATTTGGCCAATGCAGATATCGATATTACCACCACCCACATATTTTTAGTGATCATCAAATCTCTAATGTATTGAAATAAACATCATATTATGCATACTCGTATAGCCCACCAGCAGATGGAGACATGAAATGCAATGCTTTTCAATGTATGTAATAATTATTTATTTTGCAAAATATGAAAAATATTTAAACTCTGGGTTGATTTTTGTTCATTTTCACTTTGTCAATAAAAACAAATAAAAATGATCAGTTTTTGATATCGGCAGAAATCAGCATGTTGGCCGATTCCGATATTTCATTTGAAAGCCAATATCTGCCGATCCTGATGATGCGGCAGTATTATCATGCATCCTTTGTTATGGGTTGAAGGGATGTGATCTTATATGATTTTTATTACAGATTGTGGTAAAAAGAAAATGTCATTAAATCAATAAATTTCCAATTTTTTGATTATCATGAATACTGTATCCAGCAGGGACATTTAGGCAACCAGCAATAAAAGAGACTGCATTAACAGACTGCATATGCACTAGAGGTTGAATGATTAATCAGTTTGGACGGTTAACCAGTGCCGGTAGTTTTACAAAATATTGTTATTGGCGGAATTTGCCTCTGATAGCGGCTGATGCCTGTGCAGCCTTCAACAGTCATGCAGGAACAAACATTATCATTGTGTTAAATCGAGCAAAAAGGAGCTTAATCGGCGGATTCAGCTCGAGGAAAAGCAGTTCCCCTCTGCTGTGTGAATGGGTCGAAATGTAATGTTCTTCAACAACATCAACATGTATTGTTTTCAGCTGCAACAACTAGTCCAGCACTATAGCACTGTTCTTTTTTGATTCATGAATCATTGAGAAAGTAATTTGAGTTGACGCATGGGTTTATCAATCTGCTATTGGCTGTTTTCTGCTCCAAACTTATTATTATTTCAACCTTTATCCAATATTGGAAATGGAAACTGCAATCCAATGTGTGATCATTTCATGGACAGGAAAAACCAAAGAAATTTGACAGCTGTATTTCTTTATTCCTGTGGGCAAAGCACTGCCCACTAAAATTCACCAACAATTTGAGTTAAATTATATATTTATACTTAAATGTTTCGCAAGGTACTGTTTTATTTTATAAAAATATCAATAATGTTAGCCTTCCTGCTAGTTATAGTGCACTGTTGTAAGTGTACTTGCAATATATAACCTGTTATTACAGACAGTGTGAGGAGATTTGGGATGTGCAGCTGTATTTCTGTACTACACACCATAAACAGTCCAGATTTGAGTGTTTCAACTTAGTTTCTGTGTTGTCCCTCTTTTCCGCTCTTCCTCCCTCTCTGCCTGCATCTATCCGTTTCCCCATCCTATTTTTACATTTCCCTCTGCCTGCTTACTTACTGTCCTTGAACAGACATCCAGAAGAAGCAGCCAGGGGAGGACTGCACCTCCAAGCCCATCCAAAGCACTGGGAGTAGCCAATCACCAGTTTTCAGTAGCGAGACGAGCAGTAGCAGTAGCCAATCCCTATTGTCGTCACCGCCCTCTAGCTCCGAGCAGCCGTCAACCGAAGAGCCCTCGCCGACGTTTCCCAGCACGAGGGAAGGTGAGATGGGATGCTCAATGCAATGCTCTTTTCTGTGCTATTTTTTTATTTTTCTTGTTATCTACCAGAAAACAAGACCCCTCTCAACACACCTTTTATGTTCTCATGAAAAACACCCAAAAAAAGACAAAAAAACATTATCTCAGAATCGATAAATACAGCACTTATTGTCCACGGCATGCTGTTTATGAAGATTGAACTGTCTGTTTTGTACGTCTTAAAACCCAATGGGAAAGTACAGAGTGAAATAGAGCCACACAAACCGGAGATAAAGTTGTGATTGCATTCACTCACAGAGTGACAGGGCACTTCAACTGCTTCCAAGGAAGCATCATTTCATGCAAAGTACATTACACAACTCAGGGAACCATTTCATATTGCAGCTCTCTAAACAATTGCTGAGCTGCAGACAGCATTAGTGTTTCTGTAGAGTTGTCAGCAGTATGATGTCTTTGAGGTTGGACCAGTCGTGCAAGCAGAGACATTGCCGTGCAGCCTTCTCTATTTTCAGATTGATGCAGTGTTATAAGCTCGATAAAGATACAGGAATCAGTCTTTTATGCCTCTAGTACAAAGTGACACACGGGACAACTGGAGCTCACATACAGTACAAGATAAATAAACAATGGATAGTAAAGAGCATGTTTCTTAGTGAAAGCATCTCATTTTTACTATCTGATTGCCCAGTATGTTTACCATGTATGCCAACATTATTGAATCTACTTTTTTATTGGAAAGTTAAAAAAAAAAAACACTTCACTTTCCTGGGTCCAGACCTTGGAATACGTCCACCAAATTTTAGGTTGACTGATTCGTCTGGTGTCATGACATGAAACAGCGGTTTGACAGTTAAATTCAAAAACATCCAGTGAGGGCCTCAGTGGAATTATCAATTAACCAATCAGTTCCATGGGTGGGACTGACGCAAGCTGTGTGCCCGAATAAACGAAGAGTAATATACCAACGGCAAGTGCTGTAGGCATCTACTTCTTTGTTTCTAGATGTAAAAAGGACTTAGGTCAACTTAGGGTAAGAACTGGGTGATATGGAAAAAAATAAAGATAAGAAATACAATTTTTTGTCACCAAATGTCAATATTGAAATTGCAACAAAAGCTCAATGATGCCTAATGGTGCTTTTACAAAATGTTTACACAATGAGATTTTTGATAATTAATTATCAGTAATGTGGATATAATGACCAAGTGGGTAAAGGCAAACAATAGAACAGCTAAAACAGTCTGGTTAATTCAGAAAACCACATTGCTTTACTGTAATTCTGCTTTTAAAACCAGGAAAAAACAACATCTTCATCGATATCCAAAATTCTAAGACGTCATCTAGTCTCCTAACACGATATCCATATATCAGTGTATTGCCCAGCCTACAGTCAACCCTCAAATGTTATTCAGTAACATCAAAAATACAAGATTGCTGATAAATGTGACATTTACAGTTGATATGAAAATAAGTCGCCAGTCTTCTCAAACGATTGGATATTCTTCAAGAGTGGTTCATCAGTATATTCGGTATTATTTTTGAATAACATGTATTCATGTTGGGTGAAGAGAATGTTTTACATCCAGTCTCACGCGTGTCTTTGTCCTCCATCTGTAGGCATGTCGTCCACAGAAACAGCCCAAGGCACACTCTGCACACCCACAAAACGTCCACGAGAATCAGGTACAGTCGGCCCTCTTTTTCCTGCCAGTAGCTTCGCATGACCTGCCCCACTTAGAATGCCAACTCTTAACAATGTGTTTTGCTTTCAGCGTCGGGCTCGGAGAGCGAGGCGACGCCAGAGAAGCGGCCACGGACAGACGAGAAGGAGGGGAGCAGCGAGGAGGCCCGTGGGACGCCCAAGCAGAAGAACCGTCGGCGCTGCTATCGCTGCCAAACCAAGCTAGAGCTGGTGCAGCAGGAACTGGGCTCCTGTCGCTGTGGTCAGTACCAACACATCCGTGTGGCTTTAACTGTATCATCACTCACCTCCAGCGTTATACCACCACTTTAATTTCACTGACTCAGTTCCTCTGCTGTGGCTGAAACTGTGTCAAGAAACAAAGTCAGCTGCTGTACTTTTTTTTGTTTGACCTGTAAAAAACTTAAATTACATAAACCACGGCTCTAAAGCTGGGATGTTAGCCCACAGTTCTATGCTTACTTGGGTTTTTTATGGTCTGTCATTCAAATGTAAAGCACCAGATTTAAATCTTTTAATACTTTAGGCTGATTGGGACATACAAAGTAAAGATAGTAATGTTTTCTAATGCCATATAAAGTTTGTTTACATGTGTAATTGACGCACCCACCGAATGAGAGAAAACGTGCTTGAAAGCCTGTTTCACACTATTTCACAGACTGACACTGGCCGTTTTACACACACCGTTTTCAGACCGAGCGTGCTCGTAATGTTTTCTCCCAAACAAAATGGGAACAACAGAACATTCATTGAGGTCACTTCCTCCCTCACCTCTTCGCTTTCTGTTTCCCTCCCAGGCTATGTATTCTGCATGCTTCACCGTCTACCAGAGCAGCACGACTGTCTGTTTGACCATCTGGGCCGCGGGCGCGAGGAGGCTGTCCTCAAGATGGTGAAGTTGGACCGCAAGGTGGGCCGCTCGTGCCAACGCATCGGGGAGGAGTGCTCCTGATTGGCCACGCCGTGACCAGCCAGTTAGAGATGAGGCGCTTACAAAGAGGAGGAGGAGGAGGAGGAGGAGGTGGTGGTGGAAGGAGAGCTAGGAGAAATGACAACTGGGGGGATGGGAGGGAGGGGGAGGGAGGGAGGAGGGAGGGAGGGAAGAAGAGGAGGAGGAGGGAGGGAGCATGGTTGTAACATCCTGCATCTGACCCGACAATTCTGGATCTGAGCTTGACGCCGCCCCTGTTGATGTCCCGATTTCCTGCGTGGAGCGTCTGTTTGGACTCGGCTCTGGACGAGGCCGCCTGGGCCCACAGGGGGCCCGGTGGCTGTTCTGTGGAGCCACGTTCAGTATCGCATGTTCACACACACAGCCTTAACCCAACCCACTCCCCACCCCCGTCCCCCCACCCCCCAGTCTTCAGAGGAAGGACGCCGGGGAGACGGATCCAGTTAGTCGTACATTATGCACATGTTTCTCGCCACGGTTTCCTCCTCTTTGCTCATGCTCCTTTTTTTTTTTCAGTACAGGAAGTTATGGAAGGTGAACTGTTGTAGCGTTTGGCTGAACTGATCAGTTTGGATTCTCATTTGACAGTTTTTGTTTCTTTCTCTCTTTTTTTTTTTTTTTCCATTTCTTGGTCGCGGGTGAGGGGTCCAGCTATCCCACGACCACTCCTCAGGTCGTCATAAAGGGGTTGGAGTATCAAACCTGTAGCCCCGCCTTCCTCTTCTTCTTCTGTTTTTCTTCCAACAACGTTTGGGTCCATGTGCAGCATCACTGACCGCGTTTTGCTCGTGCATGGTACCAGCAACAGTGTATTTGTGCAGGTTTGAGTGTGGTAACGTGAGGCAGTCCAAGGATGCTGTCATGGTTTGATTTTTTTTTTTTTTCCTGTGTGGCCGTCATGGTGATTAGCTCTGTTTTTACTGCTTATCCACGGCGTTGTGGAGGACAATACAGCCAATCCCTGCCTCTGCTCACACGGACTGTTGATAAAAAGAAAAATAAATATTAAAAAATAACATTAAAAAAACCACACTAATGGACAAGAATCACTTGGGTGAATCCTCTGTGTAGCAGATCCTCTTCTCCCTCTCTCCTCCCCTTTTTTTCAATTTACTGAGTAGTACTGTTGTTTTACATAAAGGGGAGTGCGACTGAATTTTTGTATTCAAATTAAGAGTTCTTCGCCAAAATGCCATGTGTTCATTTAGAAAAACAAATACCCGAAGTTCATCACTGAGTGTCTCTGTGGTTGTGGACGATCAGTCAAGAGTGCTAAATTGAATGCATAAATGACGTACTACCCTTAAGATTGTTCTATAATTTATTTTGTGTTTTGTGGGTAGGATTAGGTGTCATATAAGTTTAAAATCGGGGGGAAATAATTCTTGAAATATTATAATTTCTTTTTCTTTTTTTTTGTTTTTTTACACTGATTGCCATCCAGGGGTGTCATTTCTGCTAGTGAGCTTTCATAAAATCAAAGAGTTTTGTCACAGTTTAAATCAGTGATGTCATATTGATACACAGCATAAGTGATCATTTGGTTTTAAGGCTGAGAAATTAACCAAAAGCTGGTTTACGTGTAGATGATACAGGCCTAAAGCAAAAATATGATCAGTTTGAAGGCTGGACTCTTAACTTCAGAAAAGTTATCAACCATGATTGGTTCTCCTCAGTTCAGTTTTGCTATTAATTAACCATAATCAGGCCAGAGTTATAGTACACCTATTGACATCACAGATTCAAACTGCTCTCCAGTAATGATGCCTTAGCTGGTTCTGGTAGCAGGAATAACATGTGAATTCTTAAATTGAGTGGTTTTCCCGTATATGTTTTTTGTTTTGGCATTGTTTCCAACCCCGCTCTTAATCAGCCTACACAGTCTGACTGCTTGGACTTTGTGCTGTGCATATTGTTCAGTTACACACCTCTCTTCCTTCCTCTCCTAAAGGTGTATTCTACCAAAATCAACTTTTTTTTTTGTTTGTTTGTGACATTGCAGAAGTTGACTTTTTTTTTCTCTCAAATTAAAATTTCTGTTGTTCGTTTGTCATTCAGCACGCATTGTTGGTGCATTAAAAGTTCAAGTTGTGATTTGTTTAACACAGGTACGGAACCTCTATAAAATGTACTTCGCAGCATCACATGAAATGCAGATTGATGATGCTGAATTGTATGTTTCGTTTCTCAGTTTGGGGAAACATGAAGCAGCAGATTTCCTTAAATGGCAGGAAAATCAATGTCTTTTTTTTGTGACAAACTAACTTTGAAAAAGTTGATTCAGGTGGAGAACCCTTATAACCAGACACCACTTAACTATGCTAATCCTCATGCACAAGTTATTGTTTGTTCTTCCCCTCACCTCTCCCCAACCCCTCTCGTCTTTTTCCAATGAGAACACGGCGAAGCATAAAGGGAGCTCGGAGAAATGTCGTGGCTGGTTCTTATTTTGATATTTTGAAAAACTTGTTCCTTTTTTTGAGTGCTAATGAGAAATGGAAGAAATGGAATATCTTTCTGTACCTTTTAGAGAAAAAAATTATTTAACCTTATATCAGTTTGAGTTACTTACACCCTAGCATAGAGTGGCATATTTAGTTAAATGTATAAAAAAAGCAAGAACATAATTCTGTCCTATTTTCTCCTTTTAATTTTATCGTGTTCCATTTTCTGCTGAGGAAAATAAACTGGATTAGAGGATGTGGTGTGTGTTAATCTGTTTCCTTTTCCCATCTTAAAATTTGTTTGAAATGGGCTCTTTTCTCTGAGAATAAATCATGGACAGAATGCCATAATATCCTTCAGAGTTTGTAGCTTAAATGTCAAGGAGAGTTGAAACTGTGGATCATGATTTTAAACCTACCCTTATTTCTGTTTTTCCTGCGGTAATTTTTTAAAAGCTGTTTTTATTTTGATATTAAAACCAGGGTTCCCACGGTCATTGTAAACTTGAAAAAGTCATGAAATTTTACTATCACATTTTTTAGGCCTCGAAAAGACATGAAATTAGTAAAAAAAAAAAAAAATGAAGTTTTGGAAGAGTTATTTTTCTGTTGTGTGTAATATATTAATTTTTGCATAACACAACACCAAATTTATTTTCTGTAGCTCTGTTGATGTAACATAGCTCTTAATGTGTGTCAATGTGTGACATTTTGGACACTATCACATACATTTCTTAAATGTCTCCCTGTGTTCCACCTCTGCTGAAATGTATGCCAATTAGCTTATTATGTTTAAATTAAGTGTGAATCTGATGTGTTTGAAAACTCCAGGCAATTATGGGTCCTTCGAAAGTCAAGGATAAGTTTTGAAAATTTGCCCATTTTTCCAGATTACTGGCCTAAGAAGGTAGCAGGATTAGCCTGTAATACTGGTAATTATTAAAATCTAGTAACCCAGAATGGAAGGCCACAGTTTGGAGCTTGAGTAGATATCATAAAATGCTTGATGAGCTCTAATTGCTTAAATTTCAGCATTTTTTTGTAGTTTAGGAATTAATTTAGTTTCTGCCAAAATGTGTTAAAGAAATTTGCAGCACTGTCTTTAAAAAATATAGAACCCAAAAAGGGATATGAGGGTATTGTTTAACCTACATGTTGCTGTTTTCTACAAAATAGCTTCACCATAATTCATGTTTCATGTAGATACTTATTAGGCATTAAGTGTTTTATTGCCACATCATATATTATCAGATTAAAGGTACCAATAACATCAAATCATTATACAATGGTGTTGGTGGTCGATATGGTAAATTTTAACTTAATTTGTTTCATCCTTCATCATCAAGTATAATTTGATGAACTCATCATAGTTTGTGTAAAATACCTAAAATCATAATCTTAAAACCAGTTAATATTGCAATTAGATTAATACAGTGGAGTAAAAAGTACATAAAATATGAAATATTTACTGTGGCAGAAGAGGAAAGTAGCACAAAATGAAAAGCCTGATGTAAATGATAAACTGCTGCTAGACTGACATCTTGCATGCAACAGAAATGCAAACTCAATCTGTGGATGATTACCATGTATCACAGTTAAAACCTCCAGAGCAAACTGGTAAATGGACAGTGAGTTGTGATTATTTCCTCAGCTGCTGTTTCTGTGGCCGTAAATGAACGTTCAAACCATGGCTCTGCTATAAATGGTTCAAACGCAGAATGATTCTCATTGGCTGAGCTGACTGAAAGGGGCGGGGCCACTCACCTGCATCCTCTTTAGCATAATTAGACTGAGGCTAGGTTAACAGCTAACGTTAGCTAACATACAAAATCTATTTCACTAAATTGCTAGAAAAACGCTTCCTCTTATAAAAACATGTACGTGCGTGTAAGTAAACGTTTTTCACGGGGTTATTACGGTGGACAGAGCGTCAGAAGGTTCTTAAGACCGTAAAAGAAAAGTTAAAATTTACAAATGCTGGACCAGTTCAGTCATTTAGCTAACAGCTAGTTAGCTGGCTGTTCGTCTGATATAGCTGTCTTAAGGCAAGGTTCGTTTTTTTATATTGCACCTTTTATGATAAGGAAATGTATTAGATAAAAATGTAATGTAAGATATGTAAGAAAGAAGGCAGTGTAAAGAAAGATTTGAATTTCAGTAAAATAGATACATGAAAATAAGCTAAACCACAGTTGTAATTTACAAATAGTTTTTAGTGCTCACCTGTCAGTCTTCTTTTATGTACATTTTGCTGAAAGTACTTACATAAGCCTACTTAAGTAAGATTTTGAATGCAGGACTTTTACTTTTAGTAGCACAGGAGTACCCCCATATTGTGGAATCACAGTACTTTTTCCACTACAATATAGTTTCTGTGGAGTTTTGAATGCAGAAACAACCAACCACAGTTGTTGCAGTTTTATTTTCTATATGTGTAGTTCTAGCGTTAGAATGAGTCATATTGTCTTAGACCCTCCATTTATTGGCTTTTATTTTATTTTGACTGTTGGTTGCCCTTTTTTGCTGCAGGAATTAAATCCCACATCTCCCATCTTCTCGCTCACTGTTCTGCTGGGGGATTTCTCCACTAATCTTCAGCGCCAATGAACTCAGACACGCAGAGAGGAAGAAGATCTGATTGAGAAAGGAAACTACTGAGAAGTCACTTTAAAAGGTATGTAAAACATTTCTCCAAATCAACATTAAGTATACATGTGATGTCCAGTGCAGAGCATTTGAAGTTGCATGCTCCATATCTAAGTACTCTCTTTGACATTTGATAGTACAGTGCACTCAGAAAATATTCAGACCCCTTCAGTTTTTTTCATGTTGTTATATTGCAGCCTTATGCTAAAATATTTTAAATTCTTTCCCCTTCATCAATCTACACTCAGTGTCCCACAACAACAAAGAAAAATTTATTCAGAACTAAAGTATCACACTGATATAAGCATTAGCTCATGTACCTCACATTTCTACACCTTGTTTGGAGTCCATCTGCAATATATTCATTTTAGTGGACATGTTTTGGAGAGGCACACACCTGTCTATAAGGTCTCACAATATATATGACTCTGATGATGTACATCAGAGCCACAACGGTTTTCAGTTTGCACCTAAAACAATATGTCTTAAAATCTCCATTTGTAAAAGTAATCTCAGTGTTCGTTCTAAAACTGAGAGAAAATAGACACTTTTTGTATTTTCACTGCAGGTACATCTCAAACCTGACATTGCAGCTTGTACACTGGTTATATGTATATTTGAGTTGGAGTTACTTTTTTTAATGCCCTGTGGATATATTTTTTTGAAATTGTGTTTCAATACACATCTATTTAAATGGAATCAAAGACCGTAGAAGAATTCACATATTTTACTTAAGTGAAAGTGTAAGGACCACACTGTGGAAAAACTTTGTTACAAGTAAAACACCAAGGTTCCACATTTTACTTAAGTAAAAGTACTCATCATGCAGAATGGCCTATTTCAGAATAATTTATATTATACTGGATTTACTTTATTGGATTATAATTAATGATACATTATACATTGTTGTTGAGGTATAAAATACTCACATATTGTTCACAAAGAGGACAGCTGCTTTTCTTAAACACTAGATGGCGCACTAAGACAGTAAAGTGTTTTTCTTGGGGTTCACTTCTCACACTAGATAAAGGGTAATTTTTATTTTTGTTTCAATTTTGTTCCGTGTTTAATTAAAAACACGAAGATGGAACCCGTGATGTGTCTGATAATTTATTGAGATAAAATGTGCGAGAACTTCTTGTCAAGTTGTCTGCTTATGTGACTGCAACAGAAAAAAAAATGTTTTCTTCTTCCCACCCCACCTTTTTTTTCATCCTCTGCCCCCTTTTTTTATCTGCCTTCTCTCCTTTCTTCTTGGCACATTTTTTTTTTGCATTTCTACATTTTATCATATTCTTTTTTTCTCTTGGTCTACACAAATCACTGTTGATACTGGCAGTGATGGGTTAATCTTACCAAGTATCTGTGGGCATTAACCACCCCAACAAACAGACAATGTTGTGATACAATAACCTGACAGTAATAGGAACATAACACTTAAATTAAAACACTGGAGTAAGGTTTACCCATTACATCTGTCCTGTACTGAGGGTCAATTATTATTTTTTAGTGTGAAATCTTCTTCTTTTTCCATTTTTCGTTTCCATCCCTCTGCATTTATTGTTAAATGACTTTATTTGAGGCACTTGTTTGGGAATTTATTTTTTTGAAGTGGCAATTTATGGCTCACGTTAATAAGCATTCCCTTTCTCGTGGACGGGGTGCATAGAGATGATCGAATTACTGGCAGCTTTGCTAAAAAAAAAAGACTTGATGAATGATTAATTCATGGTCAGATTTGTTGCAGATTAATTTATTAGTGTCGTTTCCCATGTCTGTTTCTATTCTATTCTACTTAATTGGAGTAGTTGTGGGTGTCGGCAGGTGGAGCTCCATGCTCTTCCATTCAAACCTTCAGGAGGGTCCAGGACTCCCTGAGCGAAACACAGTGTCACACAGACACACACAGACACATGCACGCATGCACGCGCACACGGCTGTCAGGCGTGTCGGAGAAGCGCTCGAGCCTCTCTGAGTTGAGAGAGGGAGAGAGAGAGAGAGAGAGTGTGTGTGCGAGAGAGCGCGTGCTGTGTAGTCAGTGTTTTACCCACCGTCAGCGGGACCGGGCAGACTTGTGTGTGTTAGTTTGTGGAGGCTGTCCGGTTCAGTCTGGTTGTTTTATTTGTTTGCTCGCTTCTATAAAATGAGCTTCTGACAGCAGCCGGGCTGCGGGCGCCGCCGGCTCCTCCTGACCGGAAAATGAAGCGTCTCTGTCGGAGGCTGGCGGTGGCCGTGGCGGTGCTGGTGTGGCTGGGGGCGCTGGTTTACCTGCTGGTGCTGAGCCGGAGGAGGCTGCCGGAGCTCGGTACCGGAGCAGGAGCAGGGGGCGGAGGAGGAGGAGTAGCAGGAGGCGGAGAGACAGCCTACAAACAGGTGAAGTAGAAATACTACTACCTCTCCCACTGTGTGTGCGCGACATAAACTGAGCGCGTGTGTCCGAAAGAGACAAAATGCCCTGATATCCGTGTTTCTGTGGAGTTAACAGCAGTCTGAGCAGGGTGTTATCTCCTGTAGTAAACCCATCCGCAAGTGCATCAATGATGAGTTTATAGTGGCAGTAGTGTTTGTGGTTTTTTTTTTTTTTTTGGCGTTTACATCCCTTTAAAGACTTCTAGTTTGGCTGTGATATCGATGCAGTTTTCTTTCAGACGTCAAGGATAGTTTGTCAGTGTCAGTGCTGGAAAAAAGTGGTCTTGAATAAATGTAGCAACATTTGAAATGGAGCAAATTAGCAGCAAAATGTAAATGAGGAAAGTAAATGATGGAGAAGTTCATTTACTATGTGTGTTTAATTGTAGTTGGCTCAGGTGCAGCTAATTGGCACTGATGAGTAGTTTAAATCGCAGGGATTCATATTTTGAGACTTTTTAGAGTGTTTAAGATTAAATCATTGTAAGTAATTCAGAGATGCGAAAAGTACACCTCCTTGTGAAATGCAGGGGAGTTCAATTCAAACACCAAAGGTGCCAAACTCTAAGAACTTACGTTGGGAAAATTTACTTATTTCCCCCCTCCAGTGTTTCTCTGTCTGCTCCCATTGCAAAACTAAAGTAAATCTGCTACATTGTAACTTTAAATGTTATTTTCTTTAGTTTTATCTTTGGCATCAGTGGGCATTAATCTGCAGGACATTTATATTTAATCCTGCATTATTTCTGGCTCTATAGATTGTGATGTTTCACTCAACTTTTTATTTCCTCTGAATATACTCTAAGTGCTAGCTCTATAATATACCCATACATGCACTATAGGGGCTCCTATCATAGTATAAAATCATGAGCAGATTGCTGTGGCTGCTTTTGAAGATAATTGGGTTCATTTTCGACCCGGCTTGGTGTCTGCGCCTGGTGTGCACTGCAAGACGTCTGTTATGCAAAAGACCTCCAGCATGTTAACTGTGGCTGGTGGGATAAATTGTATTGATCGTGCCTCTCTTACCTTGTTTCATTGAACTGCTAGCACACACACACACACACACACACACACACACACACACACACTAGAAATCCTGTAACAGCACACATTTTTGAGATTTTTCTATAGGAGGCTTGTAAGATGAGAGGAGATAAAAAATGATGATGTAGTATAAATAATGAATATAAAAAATATTGTAAGCCAAGTATGAGGTCTCACCTGTGAGGGTAAGCAGTGTGCTCATTCAAATAATAAAATTCACTTGTACCATAATCAGAATTTATGCCTTTATTTGTGAGTCCCTCCACACTACAGGTACACAATCCCCCCACTTAATTGCATTTTATTAATAGCATGAATTCAACAGGAATCAGGACAGAGAATGTTTCGATGGAAAGCTCATCAATTTGCGTGCAACGCATTTGTGTGTGTGTAGTGTTGCTGCATATTCAGCTCCACCACACACTGAGATTCAGCAGTCTGTGTCACAGTGACAAGTGTTTATGTAGAGACAACAGAAATACATAAATACTGCAAAGAAAATTGGATGGCTCTCCACTTAGCTCTCTGTGTTTCTTGTAGTTTCCTAATATATAGGATTTTTAGTTTTATTGATCAGCAGCATGTTGTGACCTCTGACCTCCCTGAGCTCCTTGTTAGTGGTTGCTTGTAATGCAGGTGGTGTTTCTCAATACGTGAGTCATTTTGAATATGAGGATGATTTAAACAGCTGAAATGTAAAATGCAAATGCAAGCTGAATGAAAGCTTTTAGAGAGGTATGAGTAAACAGCATAAAAACACATTACTGTAGGATCGCCTGCAGTCAGAAGCATGTGTGTGTCTGTGTAACAGTTTGAGTTTATGTGTGATGTATTACATTTCAGAGGTTTAAGTGCTACAGTGTTTTTAAAAGGATCAAAATGGACCAGACCAGCAACTCTCTGCTGCCACAGAGCTCCGAAACATGTAGCCAACTCTTGAACAGTGGCAGCCAGTTATTTAAAAGAAAAGAGCTTGGTCCTGAAACAAGTCTGAACACTGAGTCAGAAAGTTGGACTCAAATACCAACTCGTGATGCAAATGTGGTGAGGTCAAATTTTTCTAGGGCTGGCAATGCTGGCAGTCAGTTGGTTGGTCACACAGTATATCCCAACAACTATCAGATGAATGGCCATGACATTAAGTACACATATTCATGGTGCTCGAGGACGAATCCCCTGGACTTAGGTGTTCTCATGACTGAACACGTAGCACTAGCAGTAAGTCACAATTGACACTTATCCTCTGAAATAGCTCATCCATTTGTTTGATCTGCACAGAAGTTTATAATAAAGATAAGCACAATTTAGTATTTGTTGAAAAAAACAGTTGAGTATAGTAATTATGTCGGAACAAAGCTCTCAAGACATGAACAGTTCTTTAAGATGAGCCACTGTTTTGTCTTAAATTTGAGGCCTGCCTTAATTTTGTGGGAGTAGGAGGTGCTTTTTTTTCTAATGGTGTATTATTCAGGCATTGAAGCTTAATCTGCTGTTGCTCTTGTTGTAAGTTGACCAGATAAATGCCTCAAATATAAAATTTGAAATGTAATTAAAGTACTTGAGTAGAAGGGGTTGAAACAGCTGCAACCACTTAGCCGATCAGAAGGAGAGCAGGAAGAGGGAAGAAAAAAACTGTCTTGTCTTGTGTAGACTTGTTCTGTGCGATTTCAGCCTACAAGCTTATAAGAGAATATCTGTTCATTCAGCGAGACAGTCTGTGTGTGTGTGTGTGTGTGTGTGTGTGTGTGTGTGTGTGTGTGTGTGTGTGTGTGTGTGTGTGTGTGAGTGAGAGAGAGAGAGAGAGAGAGAGAGAGAGAGAGAGAGAGAGAGAGAATCATTTTCAAGTCAGGACACATGCTGTAAAACACCTCGGCTAATGATCTTCCATGCCAGACACAGACATGCCAACTTAATCCTACAGTTTTCACACCCAGTGTAAAACTGTAGGATCTGTCAGCAGGCACAGACCGCCTTGTATCATTATTACCATGCACACAGTCTGTTCCTATCATAAAAAAGACACCTAAATTGGACCCTTCTGGTGAGTTGGTACATTGTTCAAACATGAGTTAGAACAGGATCAGCGATATGATGCAGTTCTAATTAGAAAAAAATTTCAACCAAAACAGCAAGGCTCTCTAAAAACACATGGTAGGTGTGTGTGCTGAGCTAAACTTTACAAAAAATAGGGGGCTCAATTTTATATTTTTAATGTTCTGAGATATAGCAGGTCTCAATTTTAAAAACCTGATGTTCTTTTTCCAAATTTGATGGTACACTCTACTAATAGTTCCCTTTAAAGGGATAGTTCACCCAAAAATGAAAATTCATTCATTATCTATGCACCCTCATGCCAATGGAAAGTCAGGTGATGTTTTATAGTACACAAAACACTGCTGGAGTTTCGGCGTTGCACTCATCCTCCAAACAACTGTTGCAAATGGTGACCAGGATGCAAATATATATTTTAATATATATAAAAAACATGATAAAACCACAAAATGTCTCCTTACTGCTTACCCACAGTA
This sequence comes from Plectropomus leopardus, assembly GCF_026936395.1. Lineage (NCBI taxonomy): Eukaryota > Metazoa > Chordata > Actinopteri > Perciformes > Serranidae > Plectropomus > Plectropomus leopardus. The sequence continues at coordinate 24,612,606 of NC_142191.1, forward strand.
ATCCAAATGTCCTGAAGCCCCGCCATGCCAGATTGTTTTGAAAAATGTCACCAGTGTCATATTGTTAGCCTTGTGCTCGTGCTGTGGCTGTACTGATTCTGTGCCCCCCGCTCGCCCTGATCGTGGTCTGGTCCTGGTTGCGCCGATGCTGTGATCTTGCCTTTGGACAACTCCCTTTCACATATGCATGGGACTGTTATCATCTCTATCAACATCATCATAGACAGCAATTACTAATTTCACACCTACCATTATTGTAATTTGACATGCATCTGTTTCTATTGTTCTGTGCCCCCCCTCTCCCCCCCCTCTCTTTCTCTTTCCTTTTTTGCCATGATTGTATTTCACTTGCTATTTACGACATCTATTGCTCGTCTGTCCGTCCTGGAAGAGGGATCCCTCACTATCCTCTACCGCTCTTCCTGAGGTTTCTTCCTCTTTTTTTTCCCCGTTACAGGGGTTCTTTTTGGGGAGTTTTTCCTTGGGTGATGTGAGGGTCTAAGGGCAGAGGGATGTCGTACACTGTAAAGCCCTCTGAGGCAAACCTTGTTTTGTGATAATGGGCTATATAAATAAAACTGACTTGACTTGACTTGACTTGTTGTAGCCTGTTGCCTTTGCCTCTAGAGTGGGCGTTCACGCATGCACACTCGTGCAAGACCAATGAGAGCTCACGGTTTCTGCACACCAGTGTTTACATGCTACTGGAAGCCTCCCACGCACAGAAAGAGAGACTTTCCATCAGTGGTGTGGTTTGGCATTACTCGGTTTAAGACTGACCCAGCCAGGCAAGCGCTGCAGAAATTTCCATTTCCATTACAAAAGGGCTACCTGCTCAAAGGCATGTCTTTAACTGAGTAGGGCTTGTTGCGGGTGATAATGTGTAAGTAGAGTGCTAAACTGCCCTGTTGTTTTTGTGTGTGTGTGTGTATGTTTTTCCATCACACAGCAGGCAGGTAAAGAAGTTCACCTGTTGGTGTTACTGCAGAGATGCAGTAAGAGCCTGTTATCTGTAGCTCGTCATCTCACTGAGGCTGTTTCATTCTCCTCCGTTGTATTCGTAAGCAGCTAACAAAATTCTGCTAGTCTGGTGATAAACACATTTTATTTCCCAAAGATTCTTCACAATAAAAGTCCCTCGTTAGTTTGTCATGTAAATGTTTTTATTGTGAAGTTGCAAAATAAGGAAATGTTGTGTTTAGTGGCTGCAACTTAACAGATTTCTGAACATTAACATAAAACATTAAAATAAAGCAGATATCTGAAGTACAAGCAAGAGGGATTAAATTCCAAACCACAGAGATTCAGTGAGAGGCTACAAAAGAGCTGAACACACAGAAACTTTACAAACGTCCTCCTCTTTGCTCTCCTCATGCAGCAGAGGCGAGTCGAGTCTCGCCACACACTGGTTTGCAGGGTTGTCAGTTACTGTTGGTAAACACACTAGCCTAGTGAGAGGTAAAGTCTACCTTTTTAAAAAGCCTTGACCTCACCTGAGTGCTGTGGGAGTACACACCCATGAATGTCCTGAACACAGAAAATAAGAAGAAAATCCAGGGAGAGTGGAGTCTCTGGAGTAAAATACACCTTCACACACTTCTAGTGGGTCATAAGTGATGGTTGAGGGGATTACCTCTGTATTTTTCAGATTTAATCCTACATAGTATATTTTAAAAGTTACAGGGATAGAGCACATTAAGACATTTCTGTAAATGTGCCAGTTTATTCATTTTGCCAATTTTCAAATGCAGTCAAGAGCAGGGGTAATGACAGCTACAAAAGACACATGAAATCCAACAGACCAGCAATATTCTACATAAAGCAGAGCACATTTCACAAGGACACATGGAATATTTTAATACAAAGGTACATGAAACATGAAAACAAAGCATGCTTGTCTTTTTTTTTTTTTTTTTTTAAAGCTGGGACTTTTCGATAAAAGGATCTATGACCCCAAATCCCAAACTGATCAAAGAGTTCAGCCAAAATGCATTTAAAACCCCTGAGTTTCTACAAACTGTTACTGGTAGAATGCCGAAACTTGTCACTTTGTGGACCTTTATCCTTGAAGTTTCGATAAACTGTTAATCATAATTGCACAGTAACACAAATAACATTTGGAAAAGCAAGGTTTTCATCCAGACACCAGCGTAATCAGATGTTGTTTACATGGGCTCTTACCCTCATTATTGGCCTAATTACAGTGTAATCACATTATTTATGTGCATGTAAATGTGGCCTGTAGCTGTGTCAGACAGCTTGCAGGTGAACATGTGCAGAGGTGTGTAAATATGAAACCTCCCATGGAAAACCTCAAATGTGTCAAAAACAAACAGCAGATAGTGATTTTTTTTTTTCTGTGAAGAATCCTACATACAAGCTACATATTTCTGACCGCTATATAAAAAATCTTCCTTTTCAGCTCTGAGTATGGTGTGTGCAGTGTATTTGTGTGCGAATCTAAGCCATGACTGAGGATGCGTGTTAGTTTTGTCAGCAGTACTTGTGGCACTGTGGCGCTATTCAAATGCTAATGTAGAGTTCCCATTTCCCACAGGATTAGCCTGCACTCCTGTTTACCTAGGACGACTACTTCCTGTACAAGAAACGATTCTCCTGTTTGCACATGCACATGTGTGTGTGCACACACACACACAGAAGCACTTATATGCAGGATCACACCCTCATCTGCATATAAGAAAAAAGGTATTTCTTGCATGGAGGGGAGAACACACACACACACACACACGCACACACACACACACACACACACACACACACACACACACACACACACACACACACACACACACACACACACACACACACACACACACACACACACAGAGAGAGCCTTTGGAGAGCCTTTGAAGCAGTGTGGCTGGAGAGTGCCTGTGTCCTCAGGCAGGTTGGCAGGGGATCTTTATGGAGTTTCTGCCTTCAGAAGTCCAAACATGAGAGGAAACAATCTGTTGGTTCGTTGAATAGTGAAGGACACTCTGCCTCTTTGTGTGTGCCGCTCTCTCTCTCTCGCTCTCTCCCTCGCTTAATCTTTTTTTCTCTCTTTCTGTTATGGACAGATGTGAGACGTCCCAGGGCAGGTGAGCAGGTGTTTGATCAGAATTCAAGCAGGATGTGCTGTGCAGTGGACCAGTAATGATTAGATATCACACGAGTCAAGAAATGACACTTATTTTATGGAAGACCCTGCCTTTTAAGTAATAAGAACTTTGTCACCAAAACCGTCCATTTGTCTCAGCAGATTGTTAGCTCTGGTGCTTCATTAACACTTGACACTACAGCTGACTGCAGTCAAACTTCAGCTGACTGTTGGATTGTTGCATTTTGTTGGTATCTGCTCTATAAATTACCGTACAATATATACACATACGAGAGAACTCACACTGCACTGTAGGACTTTACCCGATGCTGCTATCTGTGTTTGCCTGTACATATTTATACAATCCATATTTGTTTATTAATTTCATGTACACCAGAGGGTGGGAGTCTGAGACATGAACAACACTGACTTCAAAACACACTGATGGTTTTGTCCTTGACTTGCTTCATGTCTATATACAGACAGATGTAGAACAGAATAACAGTGACTTGTTGTGTCTTGCCAGCTATGTTTGGCTACTGGTTACTTAAAGAGATAGATAAAGAGTAAAAAAATCTAAGTGAGAAAATGTATCAGTCCTCAGTTTGTCAGGTTCTAAAGGCTCTTTGTGTGTTCAGCCAGAATGTTTTCAAACTTTCATTTTGTCATCCTGTTCTTCTCACATCAGGGCAAAATGAATGAGTTTGTGTTAATTAAATGCAGCCTATTATGGTTTTCCTTATTTTTAGTCATACAATGTCGGTTGTTCATCGTAAACATGGCCAAAGTTTCAAATAATGATGTAAATGTGTGTAAAAGTAATCCCTGTGATGGAAAACCTCAGGCTCCAGACTGTTCTGAGTACTCTGTTTCCAGCTGTCTTTTTTCACTTTTGAAACAAGCTGATGTAGGCTTGTGACAAATTTCTTAATATGGTTATCTGCTTCATGCACGCTTCTGCAAGTGTTCATGTTACGCAGTCTATGCTGCTACATTTAGCTACACACTAAAGTCAGGGAAACATGCAATTTTGGTTGTTGATGTTTATATCTCCACTGTCTCTTATCATATTCATGCTTGAAAATGTCCAGATGTGAAGATTTTGATTTAGCAACTTTTCTAAGTGTTTTTTTTTTTTTTTTGTGGTAGAAAGCGCTTCTGTATTCTGTTACAGTCATTCACCGGTTACATTGACAGTGTAGAGACACTGGCATTATTTTATTTTCCATATGTGTTCTGCCTATTCCTGCCCCACTGTGCTGGGATTGGCTAGTATTTACTGCTGAACTAAATGAGTACTAGCCAATCACAGCACAGTAGGGCAGGACTAATGTGAAACACAAGGGGTGGGGGGTTAAAAGTGTGAGATGTCCCAGAAAGTCCCAGAAACACTGGCCCATCAGAGCAGAATGGGCTTTTTCGGGCACCCAGAATGGAGCGTTTGTGGCACAGGATAAATACGGATGTTTTAACACAGACTGTATGATGAAAGTAAAGTTTTTTTTTTTTTGAACATTAAAGCATGCTCTACCAAAATAAAAGTATGAACCTGGAAATGACCATAACAGGAAGTGTTGTTGTCCCATAGATGTGTTTTCTGTATCAGTGAGTGATTTCTGTGTTTGTAATGCTTGAAAAACCAAGCTCTAATGCAACAATATTACAGTTTATCTTAATATTTGCAGTCATTCTTCATTATGAGCTGATGAACTTCCAGCATCAGACCTGATTGTTTTCAGTGTCTGTGTGGAGATGGTGTATGTGTGTGAGAGACAGGGTGGTAAAGGGAATAACAGGTTTAATGTTGTTGTCTCACTCTGTCCAATCTCTTTTTTGCATTTCCTTAGCTGCATGATTTCCAGACTGTGTAAGAGAGCATGCGCCAGTGTGAATGACTAAATTGGACTTTTGGAGAGATCATACATTAAAAACAGTTACAGTATGAACTGGCAAAATAAAATATTCAGACAGACGATTTTCCAAACTCATGTACTGAATCTTTATTGCAACTTTCTTTGCAACTGAATCTCTCTTTCCATTTTTTAGTTTCTGTCTCAGTTTCTCTTTCTCTTTCACTTCTCGAGGAAACAAGATCGATGCTCCAATCTGTGTGCTCGCCTTGTGTATCACAACGCCCAATCACACACACACAATACCCTACACGGCACATTTACGCACACATTTACACACACACTGCGCGCACACACGCAGTTGAAATTATTCATTTCCCCGTCATATGAAATGCAGTTATTGTTCCTTTCTCCTTCCCTCTCCCTATCAGGAGGTATTCACATGGACAAGAGGAGAGGGAAATGAGTTTTCAGAGCGGCTATAACCAGCTCCCAGGGAGGGAATAATAATAATAATGTTTTATATGAGGCTCTCTGTACAGCAGGGCCCACAGGTTGGCTAACTAGACTGGCCTCTGGCACAGAGGGCCTCATTTGTGAAACACGCTGGGGAAATGAACCTGTCTGTGGTTCAAAAGCTACAGTGGCTGATAAATCACAAAAGTCACCTGCCAGTTTGCTCCTCAGGCTGCCAAAGTACATCAGTGTGGAAAAATGTAAAATCAGAATCACCTGCCAGATTCATTAATTTAACAGATGAATTTTACAAGATGTTGAGTGTGAAGGGTTTATTTTTTTGTGATAATTTGTGTCGGACAGGAGAGCTTACATGGCGACAGTCCAGGGTTTTAAAACAATAGAAAAGGTTAAATTAAATTTAAATGGACCATGGGCTTCCATAGATTACAAATGTCACTAAAGGGTGTTGTGATTAGTAAAATTTTCAGTCCATCACTAAGAAATAACATGAATTCATTTCCCTCTCTTATTAACCTATTTTGTTTTCTTTTTGAGTCTTGACGATAGACTGTTAACCTTTTGCAGAACATATCAACTGTAGCCATAACTTGAAAGCCAAATTTGATGCAAGGTCAACACTTCCTGCAGCTGCTTCACAGTATAAGTCTTTGCAGTATTTTGGTGCACAAGTCCCTCAATTCTGTGTAAAATGTGTTTATGGCACAAATTCATAATGCTGTGCACCCATATCACCAGAATTAAAATAGGAATCTGACTAAAGACAAGGCAATGTTGCTGTTAGGACTGCACTGACTATCATGAAATTGTTACCAAGGGTCCAGTAAAACTTTCAGAATTTTTTTCTAACATGTATTTTTACTGCCGATAAAGCATAGTAAATTCGAATGGATCCAGGTATGGTTGAGGCAGTTCATTTCACACTGCAACAGAACCCACTATTTTGGAATAAATAGACTTTTTATCATAAAAACAGAAGTGATAACAATTACAATAATGATGGCCCGGTACCTGTAAGTCATGCCAGGGAGCCACCATGATCAATAGCTGGGCCCTGGAACAAACACAATGATAAATGACTAACACCTGTATTTTCCCTGCTATGGCTCATTTAAAGGACTCAGTTAAAAGGCTCATTAAAATGCCACCACTTGTAAACTCTTGGAAAAAAAACATAACACTTGAGGTGACATTTGTGACTTTGGATAAATGCCAAACAATGTACCAGGTAAATGTTGAATTTACTTACATTAAAACTCATGTTGTGAGTGTATCTATTCTGCTAACTGAAACTCAGGTGTATACCTGCTTTCTTTTATTTATACCCTGCATTGTTTTACCAATTGGTAAATATTAATAATAGTTGTTTACCAACTTAAAGAGGACCTGTTATGCTAAATTTCAGGTTCATACTGGTATTTTGGGTTTATGCTAGAACATATGTATTTACATTTATGTTCTGTGCTGGAACACCTGTATTCACCCTCTGTCTGAAACGCTCTGTTCTAGTGCTGTTAAGACCCCCTCCCGAAAAAGCCTAGTCTGTTCTGATTGGTCAGCGTTTCCAAGTACTCAGCATCTCTGCATCTCTGCATCTCTGCACCACCATTGCAGCAGCGAGAATTACTTTAACAAAGAGTAGCAGCAGTAGCAACACGACAAATCTTCAATAAACACAACTAGACATGTCCCAGTAGAAATATGATCCAAAATCATGGAGAAATTAACAAAATCTGCAACCAAGATTACATATTTACCTGACATTAGCATGTAGCTTTATGTAATGTTGAGTGGTGTGCCTGGAGAAGGTGACCATTTAAATATATCTGTCACAAGCTGATGTTAGCTTGTACCCATATAGAAAAAAGTTGGAAACAGTGCTTAGAAAGGTCTGAAGCCTGAAGTTTTTGCTCCCAGGGATTACTTTTACATATGTTATCCTCAATATTTGAAACTGGCCACGTTTAATATTAACATCTGACACTGTAACATTATGATAGAAAATAAAGAAAAGCTTAATGGGTCCCCTCACATGATCGTCACCTGAATGCGGTATTGGAGCTTATGTGTCTCTTTTTTCAATTTCACTCAGCACCTTTAGAAACTATTTGCAAATTAAGATTTAGGTGCTTTACTTTCAAACTTCAGAGAGAGCAACATCGTTGCATACAGAACCAGGCACAACAGATGCAATGTGCAGAATATGAGGCACAGCCGAAGTGATTTGCAGCTCCTTTCCCCGTTTAGGCTTTTGAATTGTCAATGCAGCATTATGTAGAAATACCCTCGAATCTGAAGGTCCAAGGTTACCAGACTGCAGGTAGAGCTAAATGTTGTCATGGTAGAGAGGTGTTCATTGAGGAGATGACAGATAGGTAAGTGAGGAGTTTCAGACATTAACTCCGGTGATTCCTTGTTTTGCTTCTCTGCAGCTTCTCAGCTAAATGAACAGTTGCTCTGATATTATACACAGACGGGCAATTTGCAATCACCGTGCCGTTCCAGCATTTAGAAGCATGTTTCTCACAAAAGCACAAGAAAGTGTGTTTTGCATTTTCCCCCTCCACATCTCTCTCTCCTTTATAAATGATTCAGATGATTCATGAAAAAACAGCGAGAATCAGCATAAATGGGATTTCTTAAAGTTGAGGATGCGGCATAATCAAGCATCTTTGACTACGCACGTACACATGCCTTTGCGCTATAGTTTGTGTGTGTTTGAGAAAGAGAGAGAGATGGAGAGAGCAACCTAAACATCAGCATACTGTAAATGTTGGCATTGCATGTTCCTGAAAGCCACAAATATGTAACATTTGTGCATTAATATCTAGTTGATACGTTGAAACTTTATGTGTCAACAACGCTATGGTTAACATGTGGTTATGTTTAGGCACAAAAACCACTTGGTTATGGTTAGGAAAAGATCAGGTTTTGGCTTAAAATGTGTGGTTTAGGTGGCACAATCATGGATGGAAATGCTGCCAATGTCTCTAAAAACACCTACTTCTGTTTTTTGCTGGTCTGGAACAGTAATTTGCAGTGGTCTGCAGATTGGCAGCAGTAACGGGTTGAAGAAAGACCATGTTTCCATGACTTTAGGTTTAAGCGACCAGTTCACTGTCAACTTACACCAGTGGCCGGACGTGTTTCAGAAATCTGGTTTCCTTTGTTGTGTTTTAGGGATGAAAAGAAGCCAGGTTAACACAGCTGCTGCAGAAATCTCACCTCTGTCTAATGAAGACACAAAAATAGGTCTCTAACAAGGTTTTAGCAGAGCACATGTGCATGACCTTAGACAGGGAAAGTAATGCTGTGGCCGCAACACAGATGCATGAAAAGAAAGAAAGATCGCAGTGCTGTGTCCTTGTATCAGAAACAATCAAAGCTAATCTAAAACTCAAACAAAGATATAAGGGAAAATTGATAAATAAATAGTCCAAATCTAAATGACCAAACAGATTGCAAGAATCAGACATTCATACAGTAAAAAGTGTCTGCTCTTTTATTTCACAGCACTGCACTGCAAAGAGGTTGTTTTCAAATTTCTGTTCTCACCAGAAAAACATCAGCATTGGTTGTTTGTTGAAACGCTTGAAACAACCTGTGTGTTTTCCCAACAAGTGACCTCTTGTGGACATCTGAATAATGACTGCGCTCTCTAATTACAACAGGGGAAGTAGTGTGATGTGGTTTTTCACTGCAATCTCGTGTACAGAGGTCAGTATGGATGGTCAACATAAACTAAGCATGTGACTGACTGTGGAGTTGAAGTTTTTGTCATATTTACCTTTTTTAAAAACTATGAAGTGTTACTTTTTTCAAACGTTATGGGCGGATTTATGAAGGAATTGTATGTTACTCCTCCATACACTGCTTGTGTTTACTTTAAGCAACTGTAATTTTGTATGAATGTTTTATCTGTCCTAATGGAAAAGCTAACTACACTAACCACCAGCACTTACCTGTCCTATCAAAAAAAGTGATTTTTTTTAGTCGTTTGCCATCTCAAGGTACTTTTACACTATGTCACATTTAAGCAATATTACACAAGGAGATGTGCTTTTGGGACTGAGGCATTTGCACCAAGGTCCGCAAGCGTCGTTGAAGTGGATGCAGAACTGTTGCTACAGTTACTTGCAATTGGATATACTGTAACTGGTCTAATTATTGCAGTATTTTGACTGTCAACCGGAGCAATGTCTGCAGTGACCTAAGTGGGGCTGTGTCTGTTTCTTCCGTAATCTGATGCAAAAATGATACAGATACATTTGTAATGATCAATACGGTACAATGCAATTCAGAGACAGAGTTACTTTGAAAAAAGGATTTTTGATAGTAGAATTTGGTTGGATCTTTGGTCTGTATCATACAGCCAAATATTTGACCTTTTGTACCACTTTTCTGATAGATATTTTTTTTAAACTTACAACTTTCAGTCATTAGGATCTTTTTGCACATCTTCAAGCCTATCAGAAACAGATATTTTTATTAACCAAGTGGTAATTAACGCTATGACACTAACAGTATGTCTATCATGGCTAAAAAAGGGAGTTTGGAGTGAATATATCTGACTTTTGGCAAGTTTCAGGTAAACACCCTCTCTAATACCTGGTTACTTTGTGAATGTCGACATAGAGAGGAAAGAATAGTGTGTTTTTATGTGTGTGGGAGGTAAAAGGCAGTGAGTGTGTAAGTAGGGCTGTCACTGTGTGTGTGTGTGTGTGTGTGTGTGTGTGTGTGTGTGTGTGTGTGTGTGTGTGCTGGTGCGAAAATTGTAATTCTCACCTTGATGCATGTAGGATTAAGCCATCAATCTAGTTTATAGAGAGCGGAGGGTAAAGTGAGGATAAAGAGAGTGAGGGAGAAAGATAACAGAGAGAGAGGGGAGAGAACGAAAGAGGAAAGTCAAAAACTGAGAGACGAGAGAGAGGGCACACAAAGCAGAGAACAAGATGGAAAAACATGGAGAGAGAGGGCCAAATAAAGGGAGAGAAATGAGAGACAACAGCGGTGACAGAAAAGGGAGGACAGAAAATAAGAGACAAAGTGAATACGAGATGAGAATAGAAAAGATGAAGAATAGGAGAGCGTGATGCAAGATGAGAACCAAAATGAGAAAGAAGAAATGGATAAGATATAGAAAAAAATAGGAAAATATAGATGGGGGTGAGGAAAAGAGAGACAAAAGAGAGGCAGAAAAAGCCAACACACAAAACAAGAACAACAACAGTAAGACGACAGGGAGCAAATGAACTGGTTTAAAGCAGACAGAGAACAAGCTGTTTTTCGCAGTCGCCAGTCATTTGTGCTCCATGTGTCATTTCTCTGCTCAGTGCCAGTAACAGCCAGATTCTCCTGTCACTGCCTCTGTGTTAGCACAAGCTAGTATCAATACTGCTACTGGACCGCATGGTGGGTTTATGTATTGACGTGAAACATACAAGAAGCCAGTTAGTGGAGGACAACTCTTCATGATTCTCTTAACTTACAATAATGTAGTCTTTTAGGTGTGTTTTATCATTGTTATCCCATTTTGAGCTTTTTGTGCTGGATGAGGATGCCACAAACATAAAACAAAGGACACCAGTAGTCAAACCACATACTGTAGGTTATAATCAAACAGATTAGATGTATTATTGATTTAAAAAGTGTGCAAAATATTGGATGAAATCTCTTGTTGCTTAGAAAAGCAATGGGATAACTAAACAAGTAACTAGAATAACTTTGGCGAGTAAAATATTATAATAACTGATAAATAAAGGTTGGTCTCTGTGTTTTCCTATAATTAGCACTGTATTTCTATTTTCTAAAATAATTTTATTTACTTTGGGCTGCTAATTATTTCCGCCTTCTATAATTCCCTATTCTTGTCATCAGAGGGACTATAACGAACCACAATATCCCCCTTGGGATCAATGAAGTATTTCTGAGTCTGATTCTCATTTGTACCTAAACTATAAACTAACTATCATGTTGGCACAGATATTGGAAAATTTTAAGAAAGCATATGAACAGTTCCCTGTGAAAACTGTGTTCATTGTATATACGTCTGAGACTTCTCTCCATACATGGGTTTAATGATTTAGGTGTTGTTCAATCATCTTACTGCACTTGTCTTTGCTTTTCTGGTATTTTACCAGGTCGAAACCTTAACACAAAAACAATACAAATTGTGCAAGGGACTCACCATAGGGCTGTCTATGATCCCAGAAAAATGTGTTCTAATAAATAGCTTTTATGAGAGTGAAGCATCCGAAAAATAAAAACAGACTTTGATGGAGTCCGAATGAAAGGTAATAAAGTGTCTGAAGAATTTTCTAAACTCCTGTGCAGCATTAGCCAAATGACTTGTATGTATTTATGAAACATTTTAGATCATTTTTTCTTGGGCTGTACCTGATTTGGCTGTTCAAGACAAATATTCAAATATTTGTTCCTTTTTTCCATATAGAGTTTGACGAGGTTCAGTGGGATGTCCATGGTGACAGTGACGTAAAATAGTAAATAAACTAAGGATGGATTGGAAATGTACAACACAAGATAACATATTCTCAGAGCCTGACCAAAAAAAAGCATTTCTTCATCCAGGCAGCTGCCACTGTCTCACCCAGACTCGCCCTGGATCTGGGTCCGCAGAACGCTCACTCTACAGCTAAATGTGCCCAGAAAAATGACTGCTGGATTTAAAGAATCTCAGTCAACTGAGGGGTCTCCAACTGCTGATTCGAATCTTTGACGTTCAGTGGACAGCCCTACTTCTTGCTGGCCTTCTTTCGGTCTCCTTCAAAATCAGTTTACACTGATATACTTTCACTTTTCGATAGAAAATGTTTCTTGGGAACATAGAGAGCCTATAGAGGTACTATTTTCAATTCATATTGTTAGTGGGTGAACTAACACTTTAAAGTCCCATGTCAAATCTCAAACCCTGTTTAGACCTGCCATCAACATGCATCTCAAGTGATCTGATCTCAACTAGATAGTGCTTAGTATAGCTACAAACAGCTACCGAGATGCATTTCCGATCCGATCACTCAAGCCACTTGCTGGGTTGGTCTGGGACGCATATGTTTTGTAGAATAAACGCAAATGCTGTCCTGATGCGTTTCCGACGTAAACAATGTCATCAATGCAGGATGCAGTGGTTGTTTTGGTGGCAGTGCGCTAATGCTCTGTAACGTAACCATTTTATGTCAAGTTGGACAAAGTGGTATGTGACTGTCCCTCATTTAGCCCGATGGAAAAGGACGCGTTGGATTCTGCTGACAGCAATATCTCCAGCTGTGCCAACACAACTGCTAACATGAGTAGCAAGCATAATATGAGAAGCTATCAAAAGAGTGGACATAATTGTGCTCAGGGCAGTAACAAGATCTGAACATGAGTGCTCAACTGGAGATGCACGATCGGCACAGGTGTGAACAGTGATGTCTGCTGTCCACCATAACTGAAATGCGTGCTACCAGGACCAAACGAGCTCTGAGAATATGGGACGGTTCCATCCTCATCTTTGTGATTGAAATCTGACTTAATTTGTAGCTCTGCCTTTGTAATCTCAGAGCCAAAGCTTGTTCTATAGCTGCACCTTTTGGACCTCATATTGGTTCATGTTGTCATATCCAGAGAACAGATTGTGTTGTCCTGCTCTGTGTATTGCTGTCGTTGCAGTCGTCATCGTCACTGTCGCACTCCCTTGCTGTCGGTGTTGTCACTGCTGCTGCTGCTGTTGTTGGGGCTAATAGCAGACATATCCTCTCCATTAGCAGTTAATCTCTTTGCCAAGAGAGTGAAGAAAGCAATATTACCAGGAGGATTTAAACGAGCGCTGCCCCTATCTTCTTCTTCCTCCTCCTCCTCCTCCTCTTCCTCCTCCTGCTCAACTCCCCTCTGAAAACTCAAATCTTTTATTCTTCCTCTGCAACAAAGACACACACACACACACACCTACACGCACACGCACACGCGCACACACACACACACACACTATTGTGTATTCCCCGACTGGCCCTGCTGCTTGAGGCCAATAAAGAAAGGGATTAGATTGAAAGCTCTAAACTCTGCACACACCTCTAACACACACACATACGCAGCTGCAGTCAGGACATTTAATAATGAATCTGTGTGTGTGTGTGTGTGTGTGTATGGTGTGTGTGTTGTGATTACATCCTTAAGTGTGTATGTGAGAGTGTTTTCACAGAGCAGGCATACTTCTCTGTCGTTATTAGTTTTTATAACTTCTCCAGTTTGTCCTTTTATAACAAGTGTGTGTGTGTGTGTGTGTGTGTGTGTGTGTGTGTGTGTGTGTGTGTGTGTGTGTGTGTGTATGTGAGAGAGTGTGTCTATGTGTGTTTGACTTTGCTGTTTTTTACATGATATTTATTTCATTATTTGTAAGTAACTAGGATTGAAATTCCAAAAATGTATTTTCTTTGAGGGAGGCTCCATACCAAGAAAAGGTGAAAGATAGGCGGAGAAGATGTGTGTGCATGTGTGTGTGAGCGAGAAAGGGAGAGGGAGAGAGAGAGAGAGAGAGAGAGAGAGATATGGAGAGAGAGACAAAGAGAGAGAGAGAAGGAGACAGAGAGAAATAGAGGAGAAGAATGAGCACATTTTGTATTTTGTCGCTTCTCTTAAGTTTGTTTTTATTCATGGCTTTTGCAGAGGGTGAATTATTGCTCTGCTTCCAGACTGCTTGCGCTGCAGTGTTTGCTAAGCATCCCGCACCACGCAACAACACACACACACACACACACACACACACACATACACACACACACACACAGAGTCCTATGCATTCATATTCACCAGTGAAGGTAGGTTTTGTGGGAGAAGGTGAGGAATTTTGAACAGAAGTGATTGGATAAACAGTTTCCCAGCCTGCTGTCCACTGGGATATATGTATGGATTAGAGAGAGAGGGAAGGAGAGGGAGAGCGGTAATATTCTATGGCAACAACAGCACCTGAATTGTTGATGTGATTTTATTTTGTAGAGGAGCAAAAAAACATACTGGTTTTCAGATATGTTTGTACAGTATCATGCATTAGCAAATGCAACAGTTTCAAAACATTGATTAAATTGGTCACAGTTTTCCATGGCAATACAGGATGTGATGTGATGTTAATTCAGAGCAGGGAAGAAACAGAAGTGTGGAGGACACGGTGTTTGTACTCAGTCTTCATTCCTACACATGCTCCTTCTGTAGTCACTGTGGTATAAAAGCGCCAAAAACTGCAAGTCAGAGCATGAATTTTGTTTGAATTTCAAAAACAACACTGTTTTTATTTCAAGCACCTGTGATTTACAAGCTGTGTCATAGCACCATGGCACAAAAGAAAAAAATATAATACAGTTCTTTTTTTCTAACCACAAAGCTGCACATTTTTGCTGTTCGTTTAAAAAAAAAATCAATGCGAATTGATGCTTTCACTTACAGTCTGCAGGGTGTTGCAGAGATAAATGTTGCACAAACTGCAGGATCATTTTTATCACTCGACTATGATCAGAGTTCCTTTCCTAATCTTAACCAACAGGCAGTAGATGTGTCGTCACTGGAGTTATTACATGCCAACATGGCGCCATGACACCATTAACTATACTTAAGTTCCTGTCGTGGATACTAAATGCATCCAAAAATCATGTCCATTGCAGAGGCTTCATGCATTTTTTCTTTTTTGCTTATTTTTCAATATCTGCTCACACTAGAATGAATTATCCATCTTATGATGCTGCCTGAGTGATTGTGAATATTTTTGCACAGATATGTTCCCTGTCAAACATAATTTGGTAACAAAAATAATAGGAATGCACAAAATTCTGGGCCAATATAGATACCGATATCTAAAATAACATACAGATGTTTTTTTGTTTGTTATTTATTCACCCTTTTGTGCCAGGGAAACAAAAACTGTATTTATTCAAGTTTCACGCCAAAAACTACATGTAACAAGATTATAATTGAACACATCTGGAGAACGTTATAATTAAGCTTTGACCAGTATTCGTTTTTACCAGAGAGCTGGAATGCATCATAGAATAACAAAATGCAGCCTCTGACAGCAGTTAGTTAGCTGCCTACAGCTAATGTTAGCTATCTCTCTTCCTGCTGGTGTCAGCACAATTTTTTTGTTCTCAATATAGCATTATCAGAGGGACAATGGGATGCATGACCTCACATACTGAGTTTACTGCACCCTTTTGTCCCACTCAAGGGAAGATCTGTGTTTGTCCCAAACACACTTTCTGTTGTCCCTGGGATGACGGGTTGCTCTTAGTCACGAACCCAAACGCAAAATTGATGTGACACACCAGAAAACATCGGCCACTGACATAGGTGAACATAGCAGTCAATAAAGCAAATATCAACTGATTCCGATGTGTGGACGATAAATCAGGACATCCAGTAATATAGGTATAAATATTTGATTATGGTGCTCACAGTCTTTTGTAGTTTAGCTTCAGTGTCGTTTATAGAATTTCAGTAATGTGAACTATGTTGTTTCAGTAGTATGGATAACCACATTTGTGTAGTTTGTAAGTACTCACTGGCAGTATATCAGCAATATCTAACCACGTCTCAGTTTTAGTGACTGTGAAAGTATTTCTTGCATCAGTTTTCATTCTGAGAGTGTCTCATGTACGTCAAGTGTAAAATGTGCATCTGTACAAGGTAACGTTTAAATTACACCCCATCTGTTACCTCATACATATGCATGTACACACACATGCACACAAACACACAGAAAGACGAACGGCCTTGGTTGTTTTTCGCTACACTTCTGAGCTCAGCTGAACAGCGACAGAAAGCCTTGCTGAGCTGCGAAGAAAAATACTTTAAATTCAAGGAGAATTTTTAGAAGTAAACACCTACAAACACATTCTCTATTTCTCTCTGTTTATCTCCCCCTCTCTCTACCGCTCTCCCTCTCTCTCCATATGCTTTTTGGTAGATGCTTTCATCCCCGTCTCTTTGCTCTACCATGAATATGCGATGTGATCCTCTCTTGATCCCTGTGGGGAAACTCCACCTCATCCCTGCCCTGCCGCCTCTACTGGCGGGGTCAGAGGTCAGAGGCGGGGCTCTGTTACAAAGCAGCCACTACCTAGAACTGATACACATTCAGTGCCTTGCTTAACAGCACTTCAGCTGGACTGTGAGTCTACTGTTTAAGAGGGGATGGTGGGGCTAGATTTGTCATGTTTTGTTTTTTGTCTTGTGTTTTTTTTTGTGTGTTTTTTTCCAGGGACTTTTTAAAAAATGTTTAATTAAAGTATGTCAATTTCTGCCACTAGTGGTAACTCAATCAAAACAATAACAAAATGTGGACTTTGATGATCTCATGAAGTAGATCATGGGAGTTGATGTGTTCATGTGACCCAGACAGAAGTCTTGTTCATGGATGAGGAAATGTATTAAGTAAAGAATTTCATTCATGTTACATTTAGTCACGTTGGTTCACGTTATGTCAGTTGATGCTATTGTGAGGAAATTTTCCCATTGGTTAACAAACTCGTTTGCACCTGATATTTTAAAAGAACAGATTTACATCAGTGATGCTCAATGTGTGTAAAGCATTACTTTGATTTTTAATGTTAGACCGTTAGATCTCCCCCTTACTTTGAACAAAAGGGAACATGATGAGTAGGTGTGGCAGTTCTTGCCACCTCCTCCTCTTCATCTCAGTCTTCTGTCACGGGATGCGCCCTCTTCCTGAGAACGGACGCTTCTTCCTTCAACATCCAACCCTCAACATTTGGGTGTCTTGACTTGTTTCTGGCAGTGTTCTGTTCTGTAATTCTGCTTCTGCTGCTGTATGGAGCAGTAGCAATTGAAGCGTCCGTTACCCAACTAAGCATTGATAACACATTTAAATTTGCTTTTAGTTTTTTTGTGTGATGAAAGTGGACACTGATACACAAGTGAACTAAAATTATTTTATTATGCCTCTGGTAATAGCTGAGGCATTATGTTTTCAGGTTGTCTGTCTGTCCGTTCTCCACCTGTCCATCTGTCCGTCTGTCCTGTTCTCGTAAATGCCGTAATCTCATAAATAATGCGAGGGATTTATTCAAATTTAGCTCAAATGTCCACTTGCACTGAGAGATTAACTGATTAGATTTTGAATGTCAAAAGTCAAGATCACAATGACCTTGCATTCACCTCATTTTTTTTTTTTAAAGATTATTACTATGGGCTTTTTCCTTTATTGATAGGATAGATCAGATCGAGCGTGAAAGGGGGAGAGAGAGGGGATGACATGCAGCAAAGGGGCGAGGCCGTTATCGAACCTATGGTTGCTGCGGCGAGGACACAACTTCTGTTCATGGGGTGCCAGCTCTACCAACTGAGCCACCCCCCCACCTCATTTTTGTGAACACAATATGCACAATAGCACCTTTAGGGACATTCTTCGAATTTGACACAAACGATTACTTGGTCTCAACGATGAGCTTATTAGATTTTGGTAGTCAATAGGTCAAGGTCCCGCTGACCTTGTGTCTGATTCATTCTCATAAATGCAATTTTCTCAAGAAAGCCTTTCTCAGATTTAACACAAACATCCACTTTGATCAGAATTTGGTGTTCAAAGGTCAAGGTGTAAGCTCACAAAACACGTTTTAGCCATATCTAAAGAATTTATGTACTAGATGACAAAATCTTTCACAAATCTCTAGTAGAATAAAATAATGAAGTGATCACATTTTTTTATCCAAGAGGTCAAAGTCAACTGCACTGTGACATCATAATGTTCAGCAAAAACACTTTTTTGGCTCGTTTTTCGTTTTAGTTGAATCAAAATGCTATTCACTGTAGGTGACTGGGTACCATTATTTGTGTGAATATCTGTGTGCAATAATGTATGTTGGGTCAATGCAGAAACCATTTCTGTGCTTTTAAGGGGAAGGCAAGTGTTTTCTGCTTTCAGCCCGTGACCTAATCCTACTGATATAAAGATGGAGAACACACACACACACACGAACACACACACACACACACACACACACACTACATACCACCCAATTGCTGTCAGACCAATTCCTCTCATGTCCCTGTGCTCCCATGATTCATTGCACCGCTGGTAGATTTCAGGTTCAGTGGAGAGTTCTGTGTCTGGGCTATGAGATATGATATGGCTATGTGTGTGTATATCTGTGTGTGCTTTTTGGAGAAAGATTATTTCTGGGTTTTTTTCCCTGATTCCCAGGACTGCCAGGAGCTGAAAAGTTCCTTCAGCAAATTTGTGTTTGATTTCCATGTAAAGATTAGCAAAATCAGACTAAAAATAAATTAAAAAGCAGCAGCATGGTTTATAATTTTTGCATCCATGAGAGGGTAACAAAGAGGCATCTTGTCAATCTTTGTAATTTCCTGTTATGTGACTGTGCTGTTTGAGTAGATGCTGAATAGGAGACGTTCAGAGGTGGAACGATTAACATTGAAATGGGGCTGCTGCATGATTTTGGTATTTTTGTTTGAAAAAATCACTCTGATGAAAAATCAAAATAGTTGCAGATTGATTTTCTGTTCAGCAACTAATTCTATTCATTGTTTCATATCTATCGAAAATTTGAAAAAGGAAAAGCATGCTCAGTGTTCAGGTGTTTTAGTGCAATCATCTTTGCCATGTGCACAGCTTTTCAAGAGCTGTGCACAAATTAAACCATGCTGTCACATTTTCATCCGTTATTGGTCTGAAACTCACAACACAGATTCTTCATATTCTCACTACTGTGCAGCTGTGTGAAGTTGGACTTTATGTTTGAACTAGAATAGTTTTTTTTTCTGTGTATTTTTCTGCTTTAAGTAACTGCATGATATGCTCACTGTGCTTGTTTTTAGACAATTCAGGAACTCAGTGGAAAACCTTTGTGTAAATGCAATGTTAAAATTTTTCTTCCCTGCAGACTTCACTCTGATAGATGCTGTGCCATCAGGTGTCACAGGAGCATTGATCTATTGGGAGCAGGAACTTTGTAGGGCCCCAAAAACAAAACTAGAACTTCACTCCTGCGGTCAGAATGCAGATAAAGTTCCAGAGTTTCTAAAAAGGTTCCAGAAAAAAGTCTGTATTTCGGGGAAAAAAAAGGCTGATCGCATAGCAGTATGCAAGCATGTCTGTGTGTTTAGATGGTTGTGTGTGTGCGTGTGTGTGTGTGTGTGTGTGTGTGTGTGTGTGTGTGTGTGTGTGTGTGTCATCGACAGAGATGTATGAGCTGGAACAGAAAACAATGTAGAAACCAAACAAGCACCACTGCTGCAGGGAGAGATCTATACACACTCTTAATTGATGACTGAGCTGTGTGTGTGTGTGTACGTGCGTTCTCCCCTGTGCTTGTGTGTGAGATGGCATTGAAGGGGGGGGGGCAGAGCAGAGAAGGTGTTTGTCTCGGTGTGTGTGTGTGTGTGTAGTATTGACGTAGCAGCGCTCTCTCCAGACCTGAGCTCAATAAGCCCTGACTTCAAACAAACAGCAACCACTTCACACAGGAGGAGGAGAAGAGGGGAGAGGAGGAAGGAAAGACGAGGTGGTAAAAATAAATGAGGAGATAGCAGAGCAGGAAGAGTAAGGCTGTGTAGTAACCAAGAAAACAGTGATGTGGGTTGAAGGAGGGGCAGATGGGAGAAAAAGGAAGAACAGGAAATGCAGGTGAGGATGGAGAGAGGATCGGGGGAGAGAAAATAATGGAGAGAAAGAGGATGAAATGAGGAGGGAGAAAATGTACTTCTTGTAGCTGATGTGATCACGACTTTAGTTTTTTAATCTCAGATGAGCAGCGATGTATTCAAGCACAGAACTGAGATGTTTTTTTTTCTTCTTTTTTTTTTTTTTTTTTCTGTGTTCAGTCTCTCATACTGACAAGTCACTACAGAGAAAATCAGTCAGATCAAAACTCTGTTTGTTTTGCATTATTCCAGGCATGTAAACACAGTTCAGCCATCTGGTTTTGCTTTGTAGGTGTTTGGTTCGGACTTGTGTCACTTAAAGGAGTGCTATGGAGCATTGTTTTGAGCAATACATCTTTGTCTGTGGGTAAGCAAACATTCACAGTTGTTCGCTATTACTTTTGCAGATTTTGGTATAATGCTAACGCCTCCAGAAAGGTATCAACCAATCCTTTTGTTTGACATGCTGGGTCACAAAATGCATTGTTATGATTTTGGAAATTTGTGCTCCTATGAACTACAGTTACCAACCTTCTGTAAGTTTGTATATTTTCAGATAAAGTCTCATTCCCACTTCCACGCAAAACAAATTCGTGCAGGTGTTTTCACACTATTCTCCTGTAGAGCTCTGATTTAGCCCGAAAAATTTGGCCCCACCCTACTTGAACCCACACGAAAAAGCCTTCTTTCATGCGCATTAGAAAGACTTACTGAAATCCAGCAACCCTCACTGAAAGCATGTTGCCCGTTTTACACAGCTGTTAGTATTAGGTTATGTTAAGATTTTTATTCATTTCATTTTAATGTATTTATTGACACATTTATTTATTTTTGATTTTGTCACTTTCAGTCCTCCATAAATGCACAGTACAGATTGGGCACTCCCAAGAAAATAGTGGCTGATAAAGGCAAAGTTTTTAAGCTTAAACACAAGCAAACATTTTAATTATCCTGGAGACACAGTTTTAGTTGGTTGGTATTAAAGGGTGCAAGCAAAACTCCAACTATGCATTCAACAGGTTGCAGCAAGTTTGTGTGTGATAAAACAGTGTAGTTTTACAAAGGCATGAGTTTCCAAAAAATGTTGCTGGAGTGCCATAACAAGAGCCAACAGCATCTCGCTTGCATGGCAGCTGAGAGGGCTGCCAACAATCCTTCCTCCAGGGCTTCGCTGGCGCTTTCACGAAACAAGAATTCGGAGGCAAGTCAGGTTGCGTTTCATTTCCTTCAGTGAGATTAAACATGACATTTAACTTTGGTTTTTGATGTCATTTGATGACATCTAATAAATAAAACAATGTGTACAGGGGCAAGTAAAACTGACTTCTAGTAGAACTTCTCACCCTTTTTGCTCTTCCAGGGAATTGTTAAAAAAAAAAGTTTAACATTTTTTAAAAAACATCTAACAAAGAAAGTCTGGTTTATTCCTTTAGAAAGCATAATGAAAAATAGATGCTAAGTTTAAGGATCAAACTTTTGTTTTCAGACATGTCTACCCTTGAACTCACTCTCTTACTGGTATTTGCATAAATTTTCACAAATTAATCATCATTACCAAAACACATCAAACTTCATATTCTCAAGATCAAGCTTTAGTGATCTCATTATCTCAAGACAGCAAAATATAAAAGCCATCAGTTCAACTGAACTTTGAATTTTATCTATAATAGAAACGCTGGGTGCAGTTCCACCCTGATTAAAGCAGAATGAGAGGAGTTGATCAATCGTTTCCTCTGACTGTGCCTCTGCTGCTTTGGTTTCTCTTCAATGAGACGGACTATAAAGGGCGACACCACCCCGAGCCGCTCTGATGTCGATCTGAAGATCTAAAGTCTTGATCTGACAAAACAGTTTTCAGTTTCACAGGATAACAAGATAGTTAGTCGTGACCCGAAGATAACAAAAGTTTGAAACCTCGTTGTGGCACAAAAACTAATTGGCAAGCTGTAGATAACAGGATTAGAACAGAGTCTATGTAAATCAGGTCTGTCTTGCTGTGAGGGATTTAAAGAAGAAAAAGTCTTCTTTTTTTTTTTTAAACATGGATGTTTTGTGCCGTGTCTGACCAGCAACTGATCTACCTTTTCCTGTTTTCTTTCTTTTTTTGTTTTGTTTCTGTATCCTGTATAATCTTGTCTGAATGTCTCTTGTCTGTTTTTGTTGGATAATTTGAACAAAGGATTTCACCGTCAGTCTGTGCTTCTTAATGGGGAACTGAAGATGCATATTCATATGTCTGTCATACTGATGCAGAGGACTTTTTGCCTCTTTTGCATGACCAAAGCTTGGGGGAAAAAAAGCTCAGCATTGTTCAGTTTTTGTATTCCACATTTTATTTATTTACTTTGTCATATGTGAGCGTTGTTCAACTACAAGGGATACTCTTGAGATCTAAATGTCTTTTTTAGACCAAAATGGCAGCTGAATGATGTCAACATGTCACAGAACCAAAATTCACTAAAGGAAGAATAAAGTAAGAAAAAGAGGAAAACTAAGAACCACATATAAAACACAAAAGAAGAGGAAAAATTATAATCTCCTTTCTACAATAATCCCACCTCAGCAACCTGAGCCAGATAATTTTAAAACTGGAGGAGATGGATTACTTACGTAATATGATAACTGCCAACTCTCAGGCTTTAATCGGCCTCTGAAAAAGCAAATAGATAATTTAAGAAGGAATCTAAAATAATGGAGATATCACATTTGTTTCACAGCTTTGTTACAGTTGCTACAGAGGTGATACATCACAATATAATAGAGGGGTTGATGTGTGTGTTTATGTGTGTGTGAGAGAAAGAGAGGTCATTGCTCATATGGTGCACATGAACGGGGGATAATAAAGAGGGCGCACACACACACACGCTTCATTCATGATTTATGCCCTGGATGTAATGGGTAATTCATCATCTGACTGGGGCACATATTAAGGTTAAGAGACACTGAGAAAGCAGGAGAGTGAGCGCTTAGCGGTGTGCAGGTTTATCAGAAACAACAGCAGCATTAAATTGAAAATTTGATTTGTAATGTCTGTTTTTCTAAAACTACACACTGTTCTCACTGTATCTTCCATCTCTTTGTCACGTTACACACAAACACACCTAAACACATACACAAAAAAACAAAGCATGACTATAGGCCAACATTTTTTTTAAAAAGGTGGGAACAGATGAAAAAATAAGTCTGAATAAACATCCACATTTCAGATGACATATTTGATCAGTTAAAGCTGGTTGAGTATCAGTCTCAGACTGAGCTGTAGTGCCGTTGAGCAAGGAACTAAACCCCAAATGCCTCTGATGGTTAGGCCTGTGTCCTGCATGGTGTCTTGCTGCCAATTGTGTGTGTGTGTGTGTGTGTGTGTGTGTGTGTGTGTGTGTGTGTCTGTGTCTGTGTGTGTAAATGAGAGGCCAATTGTAAAGCACAAGGACAGTGACGATGTAAATAAAGACATTTGCTTGTGTCCTCACAAGTATAGCTGAACCTGACACTTGTTCTCAAACACACCCACCAGCACAAATACACACGCTCTCACACACACGTGCATGTCTTCAAAGAGCAGCGTCCTCATTAGCAGCAGTCCTGATGTCTCTCTTCTGTAATTCTTTAGCTCTTTGCTTCTCTGTGTGTGAATCAGGCAACACACTGAAAATGTGATCACTAATAATGTTGCCACTGATTACTAATACAGGTAATGACATGCATACTGCAATACACTGTGTTTCTGCTTCTACACACAGTCAGTATCATCCCCAATGCTAACTACTCTTACAAGTACTACAATAACCACCATTTCTCCTTTTTTGAGTATCAGTACTACAGTATTGCATTTAGACATAGACATATACCAGATTTATGGTTGATGTAAGAAGTTAAAAGGACAGCTGCTGTACAGCAGAGGACCTAATGTATGTGATCAGGTCATATTGTGCTTTTACTCCCAACAGTGACTGTTTCCACACTGTTATTCATTTTGTGAGGGACGCTAGTATGATCCACTTCATTTCATTTCTAATATGAGGGACTATTCTGTGGATCTGTGACTCACTGTGATAGTGAGCGGGGGTGTCTGTAAACATGAGGGTTACAGTGGGGATGACTTTGCGAGATGTCTTTTATTGTGAAGGGTGAGACAACTCAACTACATGTCTTCACTCTCAACCATTCTAATTTTTTGTTTTTGGATAATGAAATAATGAAATTTGTATTATTTTTTTCCACAATTATAACATTTTTGTTTTGTAATAGGCCTTAGATAAAAAAAAATCATGCAGATCTGTATATTACTGCAAGTATAGTAATACTGTACTATACTAAAAAAGAAGAAAAAAACAACAACAAAAATAAAAGCATATAAAAACAAATAAAATAAGAGAGAAATAACAATATTTTGAGAGCACACTGCTCTTAATATTTTTTACTTTCAAATTATTCATAAAGTGATTGTCAGAGGGGCTTAGCTTTTCAGTACTTTATGGTACTTCCTTTTTGAATTAAGATCCTTAGATGGGCCAAGTCGGCAGTCACTGGGCTGAAGCTACTCTCATTTCCTTTTTTTTGGGCGCTGAATGTTTTCGTGGGAAGTATTCTGAAAATTCCTTTATACCTTTGTGTTAACAATGGGATTTTATCTTGGATTACATTACATAGTAGGCATTTCCTTGCAAGGAAGAGAAGTTTACTTTACACAGTCACAGTCTGAGAGTCTAAGACCACCTTTATGTGTTGTTGTCGCTGCTGTAGCCCCAGTGTGTAGCATATTTACATTTTTTTCTCACTGCAGCTATGGCATGGTGACAGGGCCTAACCTATAGCCCAGAAATGAAAATAAACTTAACTATAGCTACCATTTCTACTTCTGTAAGTGTACTCCAAGATGTTTCTGTCTGTCATCATTATTCCAAAATGTGGTTTGGCATCACAGCGCTAAACCCAACTTGTACTGCAATTGTAAAAAGCAACAATGACAATGACAATGTGATTAACATAAGATTGTGTTTGTTTATAAGTGACTAACAGAGCCACTGGTGTCTGACAGGCCTTGCGCAGTTTATTACTCAGCAAAGGTCGGCAACATGAAGAGAAATTTCAGTAGAGGTGTGAGGCACAAGAGCAGTGCAGGTTGTGTTTGTTTTCCAGAAAGTTGATGTGTTTTTTGGAGTGACCAGACGAGACATGGCGGGGTTAGTCTCAAAGAAAAGTAAAAGTGCACCAGTACGGCAACCTTTTGGATTTAAAGGCTGGCGCATGAAGTGAGGGGACAAAGACAAAGCAATGTCAGTTGTCCTGCTGATTGTATCATGTGCTTCGCTCTCAGATTAAGTGTTTTAAAACCAGCGTAGAGGTTGACTACCGCTATCAAGTGGGCTGGAGTTGCTACACTGTCATTCATGGGCTCCAAAAGTCTCACTCGGTTCCACTCAGCTGCTACTGAATCAAGTGTGACACCCTGTGATCAAATTTGGTATACTCGTCAAGTGACTGGCTAAATATCGGGCTGGTTTGAAAATGTTTACAATGGCCCGACCTTAAATTACAGTAATCCTACTGTCACCATGAGTACAGTAACTAAGCAGTAATAATAGCTGTTGGTCATGAGTGTTTGACTTTTTCAAACTGAGACTCAAACCAGCAACCTAAAGGTTTTAATATTCAGTATTCACTCTCTATCTCTGTCTCTGTTTCAATTTTTACCTTTGCTGTCTTTCTCCAATGTGAGCTGTCAAAAAGTACGCAGTGGACATGTGTGTGGTTGTGTGTGTGTGCGTGGTTGTGTATGTGTGTGAGTGCAGGCTTCAGCTTTCTCATTATGATTCTAAATGTATCAGTCTGTCTCGACTGGATGAATTAATAGGTTCCTTGGTGGCTTGGCTCGCTCAAACACACAGACACACACACACAGACACACACACACAGACACACACACACACACACACACACACACACACACACACACACACAAAATCACACACACACACACACATGCTGTTTGTCCAGCGCCTAGTGCCTCAGGTTTCGTTAATTGAATGTCTGTGTTCATGTAAGAGGCCGTGAGAGGCATTGAGAGGATGCCACGGTGCATTAGGAAGACAAGCTATGTGTGTGTGTGTGTGTGTGTGTGTGTTAGTGTGTTAGTGTGTCTTGTAAATAGGATAGAGTCCAGAGGACCTTGAACGCAGCCTCTCCTGAGCTCCTAGCGAGATGAGACGCAAACAAATCTTACAGAGAGGAGAGAAGGCCGCAGGTGTGTTTGTGTGTGTGTGTGTGTGTGTGTGTGTGTGTGTGTGTGTGTGTGTGTGTGTGTGTGTGTGTGTGTGTGAGAGAGAGAGAGAGAAAGAGAAACACCGACAAGCTTAAATCGCACTCCAGCCTTGTCTTGCTTCTTCTCTCATCCTGTCTTCTCTCTCCACTGCACTCCTCACACTTTTTCTCCTCTCTTTTTTTTATTGTCTTCTTCTTCTTCTTGCTCCTCTTCTTCTCCTCCTTCATTCTTCCCCTCCTCTCTATCTTTGCTCCTTTATTAACTTTGTGCTCTCCTAATCTGACATCTTGGCTCCTCTCTCCTCCCTAATTCTTTTCACATGCTTCTCATCTCTTTGCTTTGTTTTAATCATATCCTTTTCTTTTTTTCTTCATTCCACTTCTCCCTGTTTTTCTTTTTTCCCCCTCTATTCCACATAATATCCTCACTTAAATTTTCACCTTCTTTTTGCTTAGTGCTTTCCCTTTTTACCATCTTTTTTCCTCCTGTCTTCATCACCTTACCTCCCCAGCTCTTATCTTCCTACTCCTCTAACTGTGACTCTGAGAGCCTTTTCTTTTTTCTGTTTTTCTTTCATCTTTTCTCTTTTTTCTTCTGTTTCTTTAATTTCTCTCTCTTTTTCTCTGTCTACGTCCCTCTGTTTTTTCATCTTTCATCTCCATTTTGTTTTGTATTTTTGCCGTTTCTTTTATATTTGTCCCTTTTTTTCCCTCTCTCTGTCCCTCTTCTTCTCTCGTACTCCTCTCCCCGCTCAGTTCTGTATTTCTTCCTCTTGTCCTTTTTTTTCTCCTTATTTCTTCCATTCCTCTACATCCAGTTTCTTCCTTTTTGTCTCCTTCCCCGTATGAGGGGTAAGGCTTTACATTTTTAATAGATATGTCTGAAATCTCTGAAGTGGTCCATTAATAAAGGGGATATTTCTATTTGTGCTGACTTTGTTCAAATAGAGCTTTTCAATAGACCTCTGTTTTTTTCAAGACGTAAGGTGTCACTTAACAATAGGGTCTACTAACTGCGCAATGCCATAATGGATTTACTAAATGTGAAGTGTTGTTGCAATATACCATTATTGACAATAACCTGATCCCATGTGCATAACCTGTAGCTATGTTAGCTGAAGCAAAAATTCAAATGGCTCTATCTAAAGCCAGTGTTCAGTTTGTCTGCTCTGGGCAAATGTAGAAAAACATGACAAACTCTGTAGAAGAGGACCTGCTCTATATGTAAATTTTATTGGCTCATTCTAAGGTAATGAAAACACACATAAGTTAGTTAGTTTCAAATTATTATAAATGAACGACAACACAATTTTAAATATAAAATTCCATTTTTGCCAATAGATGCAACCAAATTCCTATACTTACTGACCCTTAACAACTAAATTTTGACATCATGTTAATAATACACAAATGATAAGATCGTGTTAATCTTACAGTGCCTCTTAACCTACCTGGAGCAACCTGGAGAAGATAGCCATGGAGGAAATGAAACTGATCAGAATAATCATTTATATGACTAACTCACATTTGGCTCACTTATAGTGAATTGAAAAGTGAAAACAAAGTGTTCTCCCCTGAAACTCCCTCATGTACCGCTGGGGGTCCTCAGACCCCTAGTTGAGAAGCACTGTTTTATAATGAATGATGAAGAGCCAATATGCTAGCAATAAACGTGCTAATAAGCAGCTAGCTCAGGCTGTTCTGATGCACTAGTTTGTACATAACCTCAAGTTTGTACATATACCTAAGAAAAGTAAGGCACCACAATACATATACAAGCCATGTAATTATGAGCTAGTAATTCGTACATAATCTGCGTAATCAGGAAAGTTGTGATCACATGACCAACATGTTGATGGCAATAGAGATGTAAGAAGTACAAAGAGTGAAAGTCTGCATTAGGAGGCTGGTTGGATGGGTGGAGGGATCAAACAGACACAGGACTTTACCCAGGAGACCTGTGTTCAACTGTGTCAAACCAAGTGAAGTTTGAATCATTTTAAGAAATATTGTCACCATGTTTCTTTTCCGAAATCTAACCTGTGTAGCTTTACGTTACGTATGTACGTCATTTGTGGGACACTAATTCACTAGATATCATATGAACAATTTTATGTGAATTTATGTACGATATCACACTCAATAATGGTGAATAGGTGTATCTTACCAATCCTTGTTCTCCCCTACGCTTTTCATTAATTCCTCAGTTTCCTCCTTTCTTTCC
The DNA here is from genome assembly GCF_026936395.1 of Plectropomus leopardus. Taxonomy (NCBI): domain Eukaryota; kingdom Metazoa; phylum Chordata; class Actinopteri; order Perciformes; family Serranidae; genus Plectropomus; species Plectropomus leopardus. Next base: position 24,641,182 of record NC_142191.1, read on the forward strand.
ACCCAGTTTTTATTCTTTTCCTTCCTCCTTTCCTTTTCCTCTTTCATCCTCGTCACCCCTTACCCTTTCTCTTCTTCCATATTTCCTTCTTCCTCTCTCACTTCTTCGCCTCCCGCTTACCCTCCCTTCTCTTTTGTTCTCCTCTCTGTTCTCTACATCTCTCTTTCCATCCATCCCTCCCCCTATCCTTCTTCCATTCTATCTCTCTCTTTTTCTTTCTCCTCCCTCTTGTTCTTCATGCTTCGTTGTTACAGCCACCAGGGGAAGAACTAGCAACACAGACTAACACACACACACACGCACACAAAGAGTCTGACTCCCAGCCCTCTAATGGCCCCATTTAGACAATGTGTCGCATCAGCAAGTCGTATGGCTGAATAATGAGGAGAGAAGTCGGAGGAGGAGGACAAGAGAAGAAGATGAGGAGGAGGAGTGTTAGTCGTTTTCCGCATCCCTCCATCCAGACTGCTGCTCCACCGTAAATGTTGTTCTCTTACACACACCATCAGTGCTGTCACCCTGCGTTGTGTGTGTGTGTGTGCGTGTGTGTGTGAACATTAATCTCCACTATATGTCAGTGTGTGTGGTCGTTGGGTAGAAATATGGCCTCTGGGGTTTTTGCTGAAGCTCCTGTGTTATGTTTATGATGGGGCAAAAGAGAGAGAGAATGATAATGTGCATTCTTCACATCTCTCGCCCTCAAAGACACATCCTCTCTCTTATTCATTTCACAAACACACACGGGAACACACACTCTCTCTATCAACTGAAACACACACTCTTCAGCCTCTCAAAAAATACCTACAAGCACACACGCTCATAAATGATACAAATGCATTTACTCCCTCAGTCGTTCAACACACACACACACACACACACACACACACACACACACACACACACACACACACACACACACACACACACACACAGACACACACTTCTTCCTGCATGCAAACAGGCTTCTGTACTCTCATAAATGATATACACTATCTTTTAAACTACACTCACAGTAGAGCTTCGACAGACAGAAAGTGCAGCTGTAGCTTTTCTGTTTTTTTAACAAGTAGTTGCCACCTTGTGTTTTCCTCCACCAGCTGTTTGGAGCTGAACAGGATTTATGTGCTACATTAACATTTTACATCTTACTTTATAACATTTGTATTTTCTGAAGAAGCGGAGGTTTCTGCAGACTTGGTTGTTTCCACTCTGCGCTACGCTGGAAACAAAATCATTTCAGTACTTGCAGAGAATAACATGAGGCAGGAGTGACTTTAACTGCGGCTCACACTGAGAACTTGGCCTGTGATTAGCATATTAAAGGACCATACAGCTGCTTTTGCGTGCTTCAGCTCATTAACTGCACATTGCACATGTTTTACATTATTGCAGCCTGTTTTCCAAAGCATCCTGTGGGCTTTAAGGATTTCTTATCTTCCAGGCAGTCGTTGACTTCTGTTTATCCACTGTAGCAACCTGCAGAAATGTCAAAATTAGCCTGAGCTAAGAAATTCATCACAGTGAACATTTTCGTTACCTTAAGTTTATTGCTAAAGTTAATGGGATACTTTGTCGATTTTCAACCAGCTTTTAATCAAAACAGTGTGGGCAGTATGTGTAAACACTGCCTAGATATCCTTCTTCCCCAGGAAAAAGTCCTGCGGATGGTGTATTTACATCATTTGGCAGAGTTTCACTGGCTTTTGCCGGCTGTTGCTTGAACTACAAACTGTACTGCATTTTCATGTTGCCAGTGCTGAGTGAATATAAATCAGGATTATAGAACTGTGCTGACTATTTCTTGTCAAAACTGTTTTTTGAAAAGCATATTTTAGTGCACTCTTTAGCTGTAATGGCATGATTTAGTGAACAGGAAGTGGGCACTATACTGTTTTTGCACAGTAAAAATGGGAAAAAAAACAAAACAAACAGAGATCAGTCAAACTAAGCAGTGTTGATCAAATATAAACCCAGATTCTGTTATAGAGTTGCCAGTTTCTCCATTTCTATTACTGTTTACCTGTAATACAAGGTAATTTGTGACCAGCCTTCTGCCATTGTGTCAAATGAATGAGTTTGCATTGCGTCACCCACCAGTGGGAGCATTTATTGGTCTGGTTTGGTGCAATGCACTCTGAAGTGAGTGGCAGTCCTTTTTATTGAAATCGCAATTTCAGGCTGTGCGATTATGTAACCGCATAAAAGGCTATGATTTGCGTGTTAATGGAGGACGACGGATGTGGGAAGTCCACTTGCAGCCAAAGCCAAGAAGAAAACTTTAGCCAGTTAAGTTAAAAAAAATTACTTTTTTTGGAAAATTTATTTTTAAAACAGTACTGTAAAAACATAAGGTTTTGTATTTTTGTTATTCTACTTAATATTTGTATGTTTTGAGTTGAGAAATACACACTTCAAAACCATAACTATTCTCTGCATTTTCCTTGATAACCAAGAAGATAGACTCGTGATATCATTTATTTATTTATTTTATCATAATCGCAATTGCAAATCGCACTATTGTTCAGTATAATCGCAATCGCACATTTTTACCAAATCGTGCAGCACTAGTCCTTTTTCTCTTTTTCTCTGGTCATGTAGCAATGATTTCAAAAGAATTTCTACTGCATAGACAGCCTAGTTTTATGTGACCCTCTTCATATCGGTGAAATACTGCAGTTAATAGTCTTTCCTGGTTAATGTTTCATTGAAACCCAGACATCTAAGAGTAAGTTCATTTAAAAGGCAGGAAACAAACAAGCTCTCCTTACTCTTTTCACAACATTCACGCGTGCTCATCATTTGTCTTATGGGGTTGATTTTCCAACAGCAAAAACCATGAATGCAGTGCAGTTCAGCAGCCAGCCATTAATTCTCACGTCATAATGAATTGAATGCACGTTCATTACCACTAAGTGATAAGTGACAAAAAGCTTAAGGCAAGATGGATTACCTTCTGTATCTCAAGCATGTTTTTAAGTGTCTGCATGTGATTTTCATGCATTACAGAAAGAGCTGAAACCAATGAATCCAAAACCTTATGTCAGGGTACCCAGTAAGGTTTTTCAAACAGTGTGTTTGCCCGTTTGGTTGGGTTTGTTTATGCTGGTGCCAAGCGAAACTAGTACTGGGTCCATCTGCTGATAGTGGGAAGTGTCAAGGCAGGGATTTCCTAAGTGTGATACATGAGAGTTAACTCCAAACAAGACCAGGGGACTCATTTATAAAACAGTGTGTAGGAGCCATACTAAAAGTGTACATGTGCGCAAAAGCCAGAAATGGCATTAAATAAAAGAAACAACAAAAAAAACTCTGTGCATGCAAACCATCAGGCAATGTTCCCTTTAAAATTCACAGTCCAGCTCGAAATGTGTGCAATGAAGATCATGTCCTGCCCTTTACATGCTCACATTCAGCCATTCATGGTCAAAGCACCTTATCAATGTTGATACATAGGATTGAACTCTCTGATCAATGCTGCTGATCATAATGATTTGGACTTATTATGAGGACATGGAGTGTAAAAGTTGAGACTGGCTTTATCTTCAGACCCAATATGCAGGTGCTGACAATGTACCTTTATGAAATCCTACTGGGTGATAAACGCACAGTATCAGAAGATATTATTGGAAACTATTGACGCTGTGTTCCTCAGGACTTTAATGCTACTTGATGTTATCTTGGATTCAATATTCATGCTTAATATCTGGGAAAAGGAAGCCAGACTTTCCTGTATCCTGCCACCTGTTACATCCTGGCGTCATCCAGCATTTCTACAGCTGCGGACAGCGTGCTCCACAACTGAGCACGAGTGTCAGTACAGTCTGGCACTCTCTTTTGTGCTCCAGGGGGGGAACGTGATGAGACAGCGTTGATGAAATATCAAACCCAATGTGTTTTGAGATTTTAGTTGGTTTATATCTTTTACAATTTAAAGGTGCTTATGGAATAGTGAAAGCTGACGAGCACAAGCATAAAAAGTCGTACACATGAGGCAGAGTTTGTGTGCAGATTCTCCTGTCAAGTTTGTTTATATAAATCACAATTTTTGTGTGGAAAGTGATGTACGCCTTTTTCAGGCATTTTATTTGTTCAATGCGATGTAAATGAGGCTACGGAAGATGATTTTTTTTTTTGTTTGTTTGTTTGTTTTGGACCAAATTAACCTAAGTATATGGGTAAAAACAATTTTGAGCTTTAAAAAAGTGTTCAGCAGTATAAAGTCTATGGGATTTGTAATTAATAAGCTAGAATGTGTATGTTGACCAGCACTTGATTAATGTACAAATCACTATCAAGGCACAGTCTCACATGAGCGACTGTAGGCGAGTAACCATCACCTGCCAAGGTTATAACGTAGGCAATGCAGTATGACACAAACACTAAGCTAATGTTAGCTTACTTACTAATTAAATATGAAGAAAAAATATGTTTTTGGTACATTAACCACTTTCTTGCCTTATTTGCCTGTCTCCCGACTCGCTACAAGCTGGCAGCATGTGTCATGTGGGGCAGTTAGTATTTTTTGTCACCAATATCTCACAATAATTTTCTGAAACATTTTTCTGCCTCTGCTCTCGTTTAATTCTACCTTAATTGTTGTCTGGCCTTTGTTCAACATTATTGTTTGGCTTTTATTGTTATTGTCTCTGGGGTTTCTTGCCTCTGCTTTGCTTTGTTTGTCAAAGCACTTTGTAAATGCTGTTTTTAAAGGTGCCATATAAATAAAGTTCTTATTATTATATTGGCTGGATAAACACAGCAACAATTTATGTCTCCTCCACATGTACTCTATTGCTATTGGTTGAGGTTGTGACTTTATCGATCAAAGTTTACCAAAGTTGAGCTCCATGCAATGCAAAGATGCAAATTAGCTTTTTCTTTTTATTCGCCCCACTGCTCACATTGAATGGAAGGAAGGAAGGGGGGGGGGGGTCGGCAGTATGAATTTGAACCAGCTACATATTAGGTTTGAGGACTGATCAAATTATTAATTGGCTAACTGAATGACTCTGCCTTTAAAGCATGAGCAGCTGTGAAAGAGCCCAATAATATTCAGACACTAACATTTAAAGTTACATTTGTGATCCCAATTAAAAACACCAGCAAAATATCGAAATATGGCATTGAAACTAATTGATTTGGTTTAAGGATTGATTGGATTGATTGATGGATTGATTTAAGTTATTTACTTGTTGTTGTGTGTGTGTGTGTGTGTGTGTGTGTGTGTGTGTGTGTGTGTGTGCGCGCACGTGCGCGTGTGTGTGCGCGTGCGTGTGCGCTTTTAATGTCTATAAACAAGGAAGGAAAATAGGCCTATATAATCTGTACCGTGATAATGTCTTCTGAATTTTTTTTGGTGTATTTATTTAGGTCAAATTTCTATGATCAAGAAATAAAGAATCAGGCCTTTTAAGCACAAACCAACATAAAGCCTCCAGCAGCACTCAGATCAGTAGAGCAAAGCTGCAGAGCGACAAAGTGCAGCATTTAGTCACAAAACAAGGAGAGAACAACTGCGATGAAAAGCTGAAGTCCAACATACATCTTGTTAAATACCAAACAGCAGAAAGTTAAAAACCCTTCTCAATCTTCTTTTTAGTAAAATGACCTCTAAAAGCTCTCCTGATGCTTTTAAAGAGCCCCTCGCCGCAGACAGCTGTACACACACATGCACACACTCTTTCAGCATATCTTTGGTGGATAATCACAGGTTACAATCCAAAGACTCAGACTGTGACATTTATGACTAAATCTCACATTCAGTTGTCATCCAGTCTGATGACTGTTACAAAGAAAATGTCAGTCAACAAAACCTGATACTGGCTGCTTCAAGCCTAGAAACACACTCTCTGCTCTGAGGTGTTTCATTTGCCTTTAACACACAACTATGTGCAGAGTCTCTGATTGATTGATAAATTACAGTGTTAATGTGATTGATCTTTTGGTTGACAGACTGAAATATTGATAGACAAAAGCTGAAAAAATTCATAGATTAACTGACAAAATACTTGTTTTATTGTACAGATAACGCTTCCTTAAGACCCGCAAAGATAGTCTGTGTGCCCTCTGAATAATGAGAGCACACCATTTTATTTTATGTCTCATCTCTTTTAGTTTTTGCTCCCTATTTTTACATGATTTTTTGCATTTTATTTCCATATTAATTTTGTATTTTTGTGACTGTCTAATTTTTTGCTTCATTGTAGTTCTTTGTTTAGAAAATTGCTATATAATAGTCTATTATTAATTGTTGTTATTATTATTGTTAGTAGGTAGGATGGGCAGAGTTTAGGAGTGAATAGGACAAAACTGCTGTTTCATTGGGGAATCGCTGCTGGGGAAAAAGATCAGTGGTGTATCCCAATGTAGTGGTATGTGTGATCCTCCAAGCATGTGCATCAATTAACAGCACGGTGTGTTGGCATATGGAGAACAATAGTGTGTATTTCTGTTTTTAAAATGAAAATGAGCTGCAAGTAAAAGCTCTGGTGCCCATACAAATAGATCTACCTGCGCAGCCCCTGATTAAATTTGGTTAATCGAATAATCAAATAAAATTCCATTTGCAGGTTCCAGCTTCTTAAATATGTGGATTAGCTGCTTTCCTTTGTTTTGCATCAACTTACATCAAATTACATCTCTTTAGGTTCTGGACTGTTGGTCAGACAAAACAAGCCAAATAAAACACAGTAGTTAATAAAATTGCTGAGATGACATGAAAATATTGTGCACAAACTGACAGATTTTTTTTTTTTTTAAAAAAAAAGATCTCAGATGCAGAGTGGGAGGACATGTTGGAGGGTTTTGATGAGCGTGGTTACCTGAGTGCTCGACGCTGGAAGCCCGGCGATGACCCGTACACCCTGTATGCCTTCAACCAGAGAGAGAGTGAACGCATCCCCAGCAACCGAGCCCTGAGAGACACACGACACTACAGGTACACACAAACACATACACACTTGTCTTTGTGCTTTTGTTTGAATCAGCATTTAAGATGCCAGATGTGTTTGAAAAAATATGTACACTGTGTGGTGAACTTTATCTCTACAATCTGAGAAACACGGCGCAGTGTATTTAATCCATCCTCTGGAAGAACACGTTTATCACACACTCTCTACAATATGATATATGAAGCAATCGCAGCTCTGCTGCTTAGGAATAAAGCTTATCAGTGCACGTACAAACCTGAACTCCAATAGCACAAACAAACACATCAGTACACATGTCACTATATTACAGGTATGTACACACACTCACACAAACACATGCACAAACACACGCACACACACACAGGGTCAAACAGTAACACAGCAGCCGCTCTCTGAGCTCATAATTAATCTCCTATCTGCACTAAAACAAATTTAGATTATGGAACCAAACACATTTTCACATAAAAATCACCAAATTACAATCCAGCTGCTAAGAAATTAAATTAAACACCAAAATAGAAATCCTCTTAGTGGAGCGCCCGTCCTCATCTGTTGGAAAGACGCTCAGCAGGAAGATAAGGAGCTCGTCTGCTTTGACAGCAGCTGCCTTCTTACACATTTCAGCAGATAAAAACTTCCAGGCACTTGTGGAAAGCGTGAAGAGGTCCAGTGCAGCGCACACACACACACACACACACACACACACACACACACACACACTCACACTCACTCACACACTCTTCCTGAACTACTGTTTCCATGATTCTCTCAGTCAGCAATCACAGCATTTAAGTACTTTGATCTTTCATTATGCTTTTAATAACATGACTTTCATTAATATCATTTTTGACATATGGTTATATGGAAAAAATACTGTGTGACTATCAGCTCTCAGCATGATTAATGATTTAATAGGTTTACAAGGGGATGTTCATTTTGGGTTTCTTTTTTAAATCTCTTAAATCTTAAGAATCTCCCCTTATTTTCTTCAAGTTACCATATGTAGTTTAAATCTTCACTGATTGAAATATTAATGCTCCAGGCATTTTGTTTTTTACATCATATGGACATATTCTAGATTAGTGGTGCATGCATTTATATAGATTTCCCATCAAATTTACCCTGACATATTTGAAAACTTTTTTTAAGAGTTTTTAAGTTTTTTTAAAGTTCAGCAAGAGGCAGTGGGCTGAATGCCACTGAAAAAATGGGAAAATCAGCAAGTAATGAGAGACAGACTAACAAACTCCTGGTTATTGTCTATTAATGGGACTTGTTGACAATTACAAAAATACCATCCTTTTCCTAAAAGAAAGTTAATGTATTTTTTAAGGTGCTGGGGTTACTTTTTTCTTTTGTCTGTCCTGAAACAGCCACACTTTAGTTTAGAGGTGCCATTGGCACTGTTTGTTCAGTCTTTAATGACCTGAATGTGTCTGACAGTATTTTTGGACCTGCAAAAAGTACAAAAAAGTTAATGCAAAAGACAAACAAATCCAGCTGGAACATCCGTTCTGCCCGCTGTGACGGCGTGGCTTTCAGCCGATAGTGGTTTTGTGATTAAAGGTTACCAGGCAGCTTGCAGTGACCCAGCTCTCTAAGAGGAAGCTGCATGTGGGCGTTAATTGGGTGGCTGTTTGTTTTGGCACTTACACTGAACATGACTAAGCCCTAGAAGGTTGCTGCTGCTGCGGCTGGCGGTGGTGAGCACAGCAGGGTACGGCTCCACGACTCACGTAGGAAGCTAAAATCTGTTAGCATAACTGGCACGTACATCACTCTGTGTGTGAATGTGTGCGACATTTTCAAGATGTACCCGCAGATGATGGGATGTATGATGGCTGACTCAATCATAGCTCCTGACAGTGTGTGTGTCAAACTGTGTGTGTGTGTGTGTGTGTGTGTGTGTGTGTGTGTGTGTGTGTGTGCGTGCACAAGTATGTGTGTGAGTGTTTCCACATGTCCACATGTGTACGCTAATGTGCCTAAATGTGTCGACCGCCTGCATCATCTGCTGTGTTTCCGAGGAGGAGGGAAATTCACTGTTGAGCTGACATAAGGCGGCTGAGAAGTGTGTGTGTGTGTGTTTGACAGAGAAAGTGAGAAGTGTGTGTAGGAGGCGGGAAACCAGGGATACGCTTACACATTAATCTGCTAGCAGGGAGGTAGGGGGCTGATAGTGCTCATTTATCTCGTATAGGACAGCAATGAAGGGTGTGTGTGTGTGTGTGTGTGTGTGTGTGTGTGTGTGTGTGTGTGTGTGTGTGTGTGTGTGTGTGTGTGTGTGTGTGTGTGGACGGGTGGGGGTTTGCTGTTATGTGATTATCTGTTAACTCAGTTACCGTGTAGCTGTACATCTCAGGAGTGCTTGGCAGGGGAAATGATAGCACCCTATACTCCTGTTAGGATGGAAAGAAAAAACTGCAGTGAAATCCTCAGATGAAGCCTCTGAGGTTTTGTATTCTTAGAAACACCTTCTCTTCTTCTGCAGACTCACTGAGGCGCTTCCTACATTTTGGCTGCGTTCCCAAAGGCGAGCTTTTGGTGAGAATTCAAGGTGGTGTGAAATTTGTAGAAAGGGCACAAAAAAGTGAGGGAAAGGACTGGTTGGAGGAGCTTTGGAAATGGAGCAGTTTAAATTTATGGTGTTGTTGATGAGGATTTATTTTACTTCTGGTGATGGCAGTTAAATTCTATTGCCAACAAGTTTAAACTTACTTTCCATTTTTGGTGCGACTCACCAGAGGCCCCACAATGCAATATTTTTGCAATTAGTAGAAGTAACGGGGTATGGCCATAACATATAGGACTGTCACAGTGAAGGAATTTTCCTTGTGGTGATTAAGGGTTGCTCACCAGTGCGATATGCAGTTTTATCGCCATTTTTTGTTGTTTTTGCAAATGACTTAATTTTTCCTGAATTTAGTGTATTTTACATAAGCTGACAACAATGACACTGTTTTAAAACAAATTAAATACTTGTTCTTGAATATAATGGTGCAATGAGGAAGAATAAGGTGCGTAGTGTTTTTTTAAAAAATTTTTTTTTTTACCTCAGATGCTTTAGTTGCGTGTGTTTGCTATGATACAGAATATCTGTGGAAGTGAAAATACTTGCACAAGGTCAAATACTTGCTCTGGATGAAATTAGTCTGTATGAGTTCAGTATTCTTTCTTCTCCATTGCTGTTGTCATTCAGCGATGTGATGGTCGGTCTTTGTAATAGAGTTTTTATCCTGCCCCTTCTCCACTGTGATTGGACCACGGGGTTAAAAGTGATGTCAAGCGGCTGCAGTATTTTACCCATGGCTGATTTTTTTTTTTACTTTCGGTAACCAATAATAAAAAAAAAAATAAAGCCCAGTGTGCAGCACGGTGCAGAATACATGCTCAACACCTTATCACGCTGCTGGCATTTACATGGTGCTCCCATGAAAAAACAAACAAACAAACAAACAAACAAACAAGCAAACAAAAGTAATCATAGCAGCAGTTCCTTGCCATCCATGTGTGTCTCATCATTATTGCAATATTGCGACAGCCTTAATAACATATATCGCAATTTATTACCTTTGTTCAAATGCAAATTATGTCTCCAAAGATACATTTTGTTAACATCTGTTTTACTTAATGAAATCATTTTAGTCATTTTTTTGTTGCAGCAAAATAACAAAGCAGCATCCAGAGTTAGTTATTAATAACTTACAGAAACATGTCTGTGCAGTACACCTTCTCCTTGCCTCTCTCTGTCACTCTCTCTGAAAACACACATTCTCGCGCACACATATGCCACGGCACTCAGTCCCTGTTCTCTGTCCTTGTCTCAGCAAACATTTGACTGCCAAATATGAGCAGCATTTTTCAAAGTCAGACTGTTTGTGTTCTTCACTCCAAAATGAAGTCCATCTTTTCGAGGAAGCTGCATTTAGGTTAAAACGTGAAGTGAATTTGGAGCTGGAGTTGTTTTTCAGTCTCTTTGGTCGAATGACAGTAAGGATGTTTCCTCATACCCATTCTGTGTGACAGCTCAGACACACTGATCTCAAAACACAGTTGTTTTAGACCCTCTCCTGTCACTCCCTATTCCCCCATGCAGTCATATTGCTAATACTGGCATAAGTGCTGATTTAAATTATTCAACTGAAGATAAAATGAAATATATATATCATAGTGCTAAGACATTACCTAATGTTTTTTTTATCTTAGTAATAGCAGGATAATAACAGAGTTTCAAATAACCATTACTGTCCTATTAGGAAAAATAAAGTTATGTTACCAAATCATTCACAGTGTTACATCTATGACCCCTGTAATGCCACTGAAGAATCTGTGTTGGTGGCAGACTAAGGTACTAAGGGAATGCAGTGTATCTAAGATCAAAGATTTGGTCTTAAAATTAACATTAGCACTGTGAAATACACAAATATCTCCTTTTTCTTAATGCATTACAAACCATTTTGTTTGCATTAGCAGCAATAGACAGCAGAAACTCAAACCACGCCGCTGGAAAATTCAAGGAAAGACGCTGTTTGATTGTCAGGTGATTTCTGGGTAATATAGTTGCAGACACGCTTCAGCAACGAGCCTTAAAAACTGAATATAAAGACACAAAAACAAGAGAACCTGGTAGATTACTACTCTAAAGCACAACTCATGTAGAGAAAGCACAGCAGGTTTGAGGAGGAGGCTCCACATCTGTTATTTTCCCAGCGGGGCAATGATAACCTAAAGATTAGAGAAACAAGCTTTTGACCTGAAGATGCGCGGCTGGTCTAAGCAGAGCCTGCAGCCTGCAAGAAATCTGGAATAATAGTGACTATGGGTGCACTCACCAGTTTCCATTGGGATTAGTGTAATGCAGGTGTGATTTCTTTGTAACTGTGGACACAATTTGCATCTTGATTATCTTGAGAGGTGGGAGAAGGAATATCCAGGAGCGTTCTATACAACATTTATAACTTTTACGTGTAGTTAAAAGGTCTACTAAACTTAAACTTCAACGACATAACAACAACATGTTTTCCTTTCCTTTTAAATGCCTGTTTGTCCCTTTGTGTCATTCTGTGTCCCCTTTATTAATTTTGAGGTGTTGTGGGTCTGTGAATGCAGCACAGTTGGATCTCTCTGAGTTCTTTTCTTCCTCTGCAGCAATTTGCATCTTGCGGGGTGGATAATTGATCTGTAAACCCATTCAGAGCTGATCAGGTCAGATCACTGGATGAGAGGACCAGCTGTTTGTGAGGGAATGCAAACTTCTAGAATGAACAGTTAAGTTTCACTTTCAATGTGCCTGACATTCTACTGCTCCATCTGTGCCCAGAGTACACTCTGTGCTCAGAGAGTGTGGTGCAATCAATAACCGAAAGGTTTATATAATGCAAGAGTGCTCCTAATGAACAATCCAGTTCCAAAAAATAGAAAATCTATGTGTGGTGCTAGCTGTTTTGTCAGTGGCAGCCCACTACAAATAAATGAATGTGTGAGAACATTTTAAGGAACCGAGGAACTCTGCCTGCAGTTTGACCACAGGAAGTTAGTACTACAATATTGAAGTAAATGGAGAGACCCAAACTTCTCTATCATAATGCAAACTCATGATGTTTATTTGTCAAATAGAAATTAGGATTTGCTCCAGTAACCTACAAAGTCAAAAGAAAGTGAACAAAGTTACAAACTGTTCTGTCAGAAACCTTTTTGTGCAGTCTTAAATTTTTGCTCTCTGAGTTTGACAGTTATCCTCAAAGTGTCTGTTCACTCACGCATCGCTTGTGTTGCTGGTATGTGTGTTAAGCAGTGAAAAGAAAAACAAGCAAAAAAACAGTGGTGTTATTGGTGGGAAACGGGAAACTTTTTCTTTTTTGGGGGGAAGGGGAGGCTGATTGTTTGGGTCGTTATTGTGTATTAGAGGAGTGCTCTGTCACTATCTCAAGTTCAGGGTAGGGAGAGCAGAGAGGAGATGTGAGGAGAGCAATAGACGGCTTAGGAAAAGATGGGGAGATAGGGATGAGAAGGTAGTTGCAGGAGGGAAGAGGAGGAGGAGGAGGAGGAAGAAGAAGAAAAGTCAAGTAGAGATTAGGAAGAGGAGAGAAGGAGAGGTGGAGGAGAAGAGGAGGAGATGGGGGAGATGCCACAAGCTGCTGAGAAGAGAGATAATTGCCACATGCAGAGCTTGAGAGGCTGTGTGTGTGTATAAACCACTCCAGTGCTCTGCTATTATCTTGGTGAACAGGGGAACCTCCCTCCGTCTGCTCTGCAACAGACAGGCAGTCTATAAGCCCAACAGCCGCTCCACCGCAGGGATTAGATCCAAGCGTGAAGACAATGGGCTGATACAGTACAGAGAGGAAACGTGTCCTACAGTACTACACGATGGGTTGATATGGCAACAAGAACTGCGTAAGAAAACTGTTCCAATGTAAGACAAAGGCAAATCGAGAGGAAAAGTGTGTACAATAAGGTAAATGGTAACAAAACTGTTATATAGAATACAGAGTAAGATAACTGTGAAGTTTTCATGATAGGAAAAAACATATTTTGTCCCTGAGCTTATTGTTTTATTATCGTTATATTCAAAATAGATGTCAAGAATTTATCTCCGATGAAAACCTGTGTGGCTGTCAAATATCAGTCTGTAGGTTTAAAGTTTTCCCATTATAACATGAATATACGTCATCTCACTTATATTTTTGAAAGAATATAATTAACATCTTTTAGTTGGTTTCAGTAAGTTAGCAGTTTGTTGGCTGTTAAACTTTTTCACCTTTGACCAACTTTAGTTGTAGTTTTGCAGCGGTATATTAATTTCAAGATACATGAAATTAATGGATATCATTTGTTTATTAATGTTATTTTAAACAAAAAGTGAACTCTTCCTGTTATTTATTTATTTTCAAAAGGGAGACTTTTCACACATACTTCCATTAAAGAAAATTTATTCAGTTTTTAATTATAGTAATACAACCTTAGTTTAACCAAACAAAAAAAATGTTATTGTAACTAATAATAATAAAATAATAATAATAGTAGTAGTAAAGTTCAGGGTGCAGTGTTGTGAGAAAGTAGTATGTTGTGATTGTGTGCATGCAGTATGCAACAGTACATACTTTGTGAAGGCATCGGTAGTACCTACTAAAAGTAAAAAGAAAACGCACCCTAGAAATTCCTCAGTATTTTAGGGGATACCTGGCATTTCCTGAGGTGTCGCAGATAAAACAGTCGAAACCACCACATTTGGAGATACTTGACTTTCAGACAGAAACATTTTAATCTGAGAAGTAACTAAAGCTGTCATATAAATATATGGAGTAAAAGGTACAATATTTGTCTCAGAGGGATAGTTGAGTAAAAGCAGAAAGTTGCACAAAATTGAAATACTCAAGTAAAGTGCAAGTATCTTCAATTTCTATGTACGTTGTTACATTCCACTCAATCAAATTTAGAAAAAAAGGTTTCAAAGATAAAGATGTCAATCAAATGAAGGGATGTCTGACTAAAAGACAATAGCAAAACAAACCAAACCATCATAGAAATTCTTGGATAGCACAAAAAAGCACCTTTTTACTAAAACAACAGAGGCGTTCACTGGTCACGAGAGAAATGTCACCATGTTTGAAGCAGTGACATTAAAAGGGTGTAAAATTATCACCTCTCTCTCCTCTGAGGCACAACTGAACAAAACACCACCCTGCACACATTTGTCATCTTCTTTGTTTTTGCCAGGGCGGGAGATGTGATAACGCTCCAGTGCTTTGTTGTCACTGCTCCAAAATGGAGGCATCCTCCTCGTAACCATCAGCAACCAGACAGGCCTGCGCTGTAGGGGAAAAACATCGACGGTCCACCGAGTTGGTTACTAATTATTTCGTTGCATTTTGACCCAGTGATCCTTGAACACTTATCAGCAACCAGATCCTGCAGTCATTCAGTAACCCCATCCATGTGTGTGTTTGTGTCTGCAGTGTGTGCCTGTGTGTGCCTGTGTGTGCCTGTGTGTGCCTGTGTGTGCGTGTGTGTGCGTGTGTGTGTGTGTGTGGAGTAGCATCAGCGTCTTTCACACTCAGTCAACCACTTAGTCATGTTACCATGAATCACAACATGCAGCTAAACATTAATCACTGTATTAGCTTTGGTGCCTCCCACGCTGAGACGCTCCACAGCCTCCTCAGATCACGAGTCCCGAAAAAAACACAAGGAAAAAAAAACAAACCTCTGAACTCTGACACTGGATGAGTTTTATTTTCCCTCGTCATGCTCGTTTATTCGATTACCTGCTCCGGTGATGGATGATCAAAGAGTCTGGTATCAAAAGCAGATGGAGGAAACATAAAACACCCTCGAGGCTCTGATTTGCTGTGAACTGATGTTCTCCAAAAAGGATCTGAAAACAGATTTGACCTCTAAAAACTTGAAACATCATTCACTGCAATTCTTTATCCACTTTCTTCCGGTAAACACTGATGTGGTGATTTGCATCTTGCTGTTTGGATTAGATTAGAGGCTAAGCATGGTTAAAAACAGTGAAAGTTTTTAGATGTCTAGATTACATTAAATTGTTGCCTCAACCAATTAAAGTTAAAAGTTAAAAACCGCCCACATCATCTCTGACTTTCGTACTGATTTAAACAGGTCTCATTGTCGGCTGTTTTCTCGTTTGGAAAAACAAACTCCCAAACACAAAAACAGTGCAAAGATGAACATGGTGTCAGACGAAATAATGAAGTGGAAACAAGACAGAAGTTCAGTCTGATTATCACGATTTGTTGATAATGATCACATTTTTTAGTGTTTGGCAGATTCTAACTACATGCTGAAATGTAATAATTGAGGTGCTGTTGAAACAATACTGAAATGCAGTGGTGGAATGTACCATAGCGCATTGACTCAAAGACTGCACTCAAGTATAGTTTTAAGGTACTTATACTTTACTTAAGTATTTCCATTTTATGCCTCTTTATACTTCTACCCCACTACAATTCAGAGAACAATGTTGTACTTTTCACTCCACTACAGGACCCTTACAGCTGCTAGTTACACATACATACAGCACTAGGGCTGCAATGATTAGTCCATTAGTTAGTTCTCAACTATTAAATTATTCTCCAACTAATTTCATTGTTTTAAATGTTCTTTTTTTAAGAACAAAAGGTCAAAATTCTCAGATTCTAGCTTCTTAAATATGAATGTTTTCCGGTTTTCTGGTTCGTTTACTCCTCTGTGACAGTAAACTGAATATCTTCAGGTTTTGGACAAAGCAACACATTTAAAAACATCAAATCTTTGGTAACACTGATCGACTTTTGTCACGTTTTTCTGACATTTTACATCAAAAGTTATTGATTTATCAAGTAAATAAACAGAACAATCGACAATAGAAATAATGAAAGGTGCAAA